>NC_079339.1:46694284-46998213 GCF_029582105.1 Oenanthe melanoleuca
GTCTGCCAGCTGAAGTATCACACCAGAGTGAATTTAGGATGCAAAGTACTGCTACCTAGGGAAAAGCTGGCAGCTTTGGAACAGTTCAACAAGTAGAGGGCCAGCTAAAATGGCAGGAATGTTCAATGCATTGATGAGTACACACAGGAAAGGCAGGTATTGTTCAGAGAGATCACCCTGACAGGAACAGACCACCAATCCTTGGATAATACTTTATCCATCTCTACACTTACTCATTTTCACTGCTCTTGTCTGTTATATGGCCTCAGATACCACAACACAAGGCAAAGGAGAAAGGCAAGAGCAACCAACAGTTACTGAAGGAGAAACACATCATTACTCTCCCAAACCAGGAAATCCTCACTAGAAACCCCCACTCAATGTCTGAATGCTGCAAAGTGAATAATTAACATCTCAAACTAAGATGCTTTTCTCACCTCCAGGTCTTCCAGCCTGCCCTCCATGTTTTGCTCTCCATCAGCATCCTGGCAGGAGTCAATCTTCTCCCTGGTTACTGAGATCCACTGCTGGAGGTCAGACAGTTTGTCATTATATGCCCAATGCTTCTGAACGTGGTCTTCACTCTGCTGTATCATCATCTACAAAAGATAAAAATTTGTCAGCAACCAAAGACAGACAAAAACCCCTTTCTTTACAGGCTCTAACACTATGATGGGCACAGAACCTCATGGGCAAAAAGGAAAAAACAGTTATTAATGAAAGACAAAAACTCTATCCTTTTAGCATCAGTGGTGTGGAAAACACCTCCAAGCTCCTGCAGGCCTGAATTCAACCACACGAGGGGGTTTAAGAACTAGAATAGCTCCCTTCCTTCTCAGCTAAAAGGGAACAGAGAATATACATACCTGGGGTTTTTCTACCCCAGTCAATATCAAATACATCTTACACTCCCTGAATCAGAATTGACTGTACAGACTCATTTGGCAAAAGTTCAGTTCAGTGATAAATGGAATGATTGAAACTAGAATTCCACAGTGCACATTCAGGTAACACTTTAACACATGTAATTTTATAGTGAACTACACAGCTAAGGTAACTTTATGAGCTCTTCTTCTGAGATTGCTCTGGAGGTCATATTACAGGTATGTTTGCAAGCTACAAAATGCCTCAGGACAAAGCAATCACAGCACTTTTCTCTCACTAACTTTTAGGTCACAAAGCCATAAAAAACACCTTGGTACAAACCCCCTCTCCCATAATAAAGTGAAGTGCAAGCATCACTATGATAATATGAATTCTTTTGGTCAGAAATCTCAGGCCCTCTCCAGAAATAGTTTATACAGACAAAAAAATCTGTGTGATGGCATCCTATCCCCAAGGGAAATCACATTAGAGATAATCAGAGAATCCTGGAAGAGTTATCAAAATCATAAGAATTCAGTGCCTTCTTACCCTGAAATGAAAATATCTGTCACCCAAAGCATGTAATGTCATATGCCCAAAGATTTTTTAAAATATTTTTAAATAGAAGCAACTGACAACTCCCCAGGCAACTAAAAGTTTCCTTATGTTACCTCCAGTGATCTCTTCAGGGCCTGAGAGTCAGATGAAAGTTGGTTCATTTCATGCCTGTGTGTGGTATTTGACTGAACAAGTTTCTCCACCTCCTCCATGTGAATTGCAAGCTCTGCCAAATCATCTTGGATCATCTGCAGAGAAAAAGATTCCATATGTGCAGTGTGCTAGGTATGGCACAAACTTTCACAAAACATACACCAAAGGTAGCTTTGTTTGAAAGTGTGAGGACAAAAAAACCCAGCAACAACCACTGTCATTAAGAAAATTAATTATTTTGATGCCTAGGAGTAAATGTTTCTAAAAAAAATAGTTGGATGTCCTTTACATGTTACCAGGAGATAACAAAGAAGATAAGCTGCTGAGAAGTGCTAAAGGAGCCACAGTATAACCAGCAAAGAACTGTGGTGATAACAGCCCTGTGGTCACCAAGGATGAAGTGCCACAGTGCAGCTGAACTGTCATAGCTCACCATGGCAGAGCCACATCCCCTCTCTCTTTTCCTCCTGCTCTTCTCTCTCCTCTCCCAGGTATGTAATCCCACTGCCTGCCTTGAACAGGCTCTACTGTATGTTGGACCCTTTGCTGAACCAGTTCAAAACACCAGCCAAAAAATTATCATCTTTTTCTGTTAATTTTTTTTTTTTCTTATCTTGGACAGCTGAATCAGCTTGTGCAGTAAATCCAGCATGTGTCACAGCTGAATGACAAGGTAAAGAGCAGAAAGAGGAGGATACAAAAGGAACAGTGGAAACTCTTCTGAAGAAGTTAATCTGAACTAATCTATCTTGTGCAGTTTCACTGCCAGTGGGAAGTGCCAGGATACATTTTCTTTAGCAATTAAACTAGCCCATAAAGGTGTATCACCAACAGCTTCCAGCTGCTTCTTCCTTCCCTCAAGCTCAGTTTGCCAGTGCTTCATCTGCACTGCTTTAATTTCATTCCCCCATGCTATAAACTGGACCAAATGAAATTATCTAACACACAATCAAGGAGAAAGGTATTGAATTCCCAATGCTCATAAAATATGAACAAACAGGAACCACAGTTAGCTGAGGATAACATGGCCTAACAACACTGTAATGTACCTGGAGTCTCTGGAGTTGTGTCTTTTTACCCAAGAGGTCAGGCCGTGGCTCCTTCTCCAGATCTAATTTGGCTTTGATGGCAGATAATTTCTTCTGCAATGGTGCAAAACCAGCATCAAAGTTCTTATGTTGCAATATCAAATTCTGGATGGAGAAATAAAAAAACAGGCCCAACATTCAACATCTTTTGTCAATATCTGCTTCATATTCAGAACACTGAGCTACATTATGCAGCAGACCACAAATTTATTTGAATATTTGATCAACCTAGGAAAAGGGATTAGCACTAAATTTATATGTATAAAACTGGCTTAGTAAAGACTTGATCCTTGTCTTTATCAAGGCAAAGACAGAATATGGGTTTTGTAGTTCACCTGGAGTTTGCTCTTGCTTTGCAGCAGACTTTTGTGTATAATTTCTCTCTCCTTTGAAGCTTCAGCAACTTCTTGAAGAAAAGATTCTGCTTTTTCTTCACCAAGGAAATTGTTTAGCATGTCTTTCTTTAGCTGTAATGTCATCAACTTCTCCTTGAACTGGGAGCTTTCAGCTAAAGCAGCCTGAAAGAGAAAAGCTCTTCCAGTGAGTTCATACAAAAAAAAATAAAAATCATATAACAGTATTATTGTGACACAAGTCACACAACCAAAGCAGTATGATGAAGTCAGGTAAAAACAGCATGCTGAGCCAACAAGGGGTAAAGAAGGTACCTGGACAGTGCCCAGTTAAAGGAAAAATCTTCCTGATAATGTTAAAGGCACCAGGGCTGCATCAATTTTGTGAACAGAAAGAGAGGTAAGCTGTACTATGGCAAGAGTTGTCTGTGCAGAGGAGAGGTCTAAACAACCAACAGAAAGGAGAGTTTGAATGCTCATCCTGAGGATAAATTCCATCCCTGTTCACAGACACATTTATTCTGGAGATCACAGGGATGACAAAGTAACAAACACACCTTGCTGGGCACAAGCACAAATTGTGCATATTAATTCTTTTACAGAGTCCACAAACTTCCCATCCAGGGAGATCAGGGCTAATGCCAAACAATATTTGTTAAAGATTGTTAAAGATTTCCTTTATGCAGCCTATTCAGCTGACAACTCCAGTTAACCAAATGGAGGGCAAAAAATAAGACAATGGCTACAGCTGGAGCTAAGTAAAGACCTCAATCCCTACTGTGGGTTTTCCCACACTGGCAGGACCTTCCAGCTGCTGCTGCCTGGCAGATGTATGCAGGCTTGGTCAAACCCACATTTCTGAACTTAGCAACACTTTGCTACCTCGATGTGAGCCAGTTCTGGCTCTGGAGTCTCCAGGAGCATCTGGACCGATGGCTTCCACTGTTCAAAACTTTGCAGGGGATTTTGGATGAGTCTCCTCAGTTTGGTTTCTGTATCAGTGCTCATTTTAGAAGTCTTGCCTCTAACACTGTAAGGATAAAGTGACAACCAAGAGAAGGATTATGAAGAAATCCAAGCCCAAACATTCTACTCTTCAAGGCATGAATTAACACAATACTGGGGTGTAAACCACATACAACACAAAAGCCTCAGTCTGTTGTACTGCCTGAGCCTGGTGTTGCACACCAACAGCTGCTCTGTCAGTCACAGACATCTGACAAAACTTTATTTAGATGCTGTTATTTAGGACACATTTGTCTTTTGTGCAACTGTGTATCAGGAGCTACTGTGCTTTTCTAGAAGCCAGCAGTCTCCCCGTATATGTGATCTTTCTTGGCTGCAGTCACCAGTGTGATTTAACAAATCATATCATCAGAGCAGTCTCACTGACTGACAGGAGGAACAAGTCATGAGTGTCTAGAATGCAACTGCAGTTGCCTGTAAAAAACAAGGTTTTGTCTTTAAAAAATTACATTAAAAAGTCTTTGATAACCTCATTTTAACACAAGAAGTGAAAAATACAATTTTACATACAATTCTTTTAAATTTTGCAGAACCAGTCAAATTTATATTAGTATATAGAGGTGATTCTGATAAATGCTTCGTATTTATGTATATGTACCCACATGCATACACAGCTCTATTATTGAAAAAAAAAAAAAAAAATCAGCAAATCTTCAATGGATATCCAGGCTTCTCTTAAAAGGGTTTATCCCAAACACAGCCGAGTGCAAGGCCCAGCAGTGACACACCCCATGCAGCTGCCTCCTGTTTTTCTCAGCTTGCCTGATCTCCCTGTTTGCAGAATCCTGCCTGGTATGGCAAAATGCAGCCCACACTTTATGTTCATAGGGGAACATACCTTGCACACTTACAAGACAGGCAGGTGAGGGCAATGCCAACCAGGATGAATACTGCCTTTCTATACAAACAGAAACAACAACCTTACCTGTGTCACTGGGCCGTGACGGGGCTAAACAAAGGCAAGTTTGCAGAGGCCAAAAGCTCTGCAAATAGAAAGTTCTGACTTGACACGTCCTCTGCCATTCGCTCTGCTGCCCCTGCCAGGCTCAGTGGGAAGCTGCCAGACTTCCCAAAGAAGCTGTGGAGAGAAGCTGGCAAAGGAGCAGCTGCCATTTTCTACTCAGAGCAAGTCCCCTGCCTTCTTTGCTCCTCTTTCAGCATTGTTTACTTGCTAGCTTAAAAACTGAAATCCTTTCCCACAATGACCTATAACCCTTTCAGCAGGACAGCATACTGTGCACAGAGGGAAATAAGCTGGGATACAGGAAAAGAACTGACCTTCTTTTCTCCCTTAAAAAATATGATCCTTTCTTCTAGTTTGCAAAATTTGCTGCAGCTTCTTTACTTCCTGATTCCAGGCAGCCTGGAAACGGAAACACTGAAGTCTGGGAGAGGCTAAACTTTCAGAGTTTCCAACCCAAGGCAAGTTGAAAACAGGAACATGCATATAGGCTGCCAGGAGAAGGGGAATAAACTCTGCCAAATAATTGCTAAGGCTGGTGAGTCACCGCAACAAACTCAACAAGGGAGGGCCATAATTCTTCTGAACCGTTTACTACCACAGCTCCTGTCCTGATTTTCTAGTTGCTGGCATGAAAGGCAAGCAAAATACATAAATTATTATTACAAAATGCTAATTAGATCAAATTAGCTGCCAACAATCTAATTTTCTTCAAACCATACACAACATGAATGATGTAAGATCACTGCTTGAGAATGACCAGGAGCCTCCAGCTCCTAGCAAATGGCCAAAATTACAGCCTGACTGAAACATAGAGGCGGATGTAATTAGAAAAAGCTTTTTTTTTTTCTACCCATCACCTACATATTACTTTTTTCTTAGGCCCCTGACAATCCTTTAAGACAATATTCCCCCCACCTGCCCACCATAATCAGACTTCCCAGTACCTTTGATAGTGGTGTATTGCAGAGACAACACTCTCAGCATGTGGCTGCACATCTTGGGAAAACCGTAGCAGTTCCTTAAGCTGAGACTTCAGCCTCTCAATCTTTGACTCTTCTGCAGCCAGAGCTGCTCTTGTTGCCTTAATTATAAAAATAATTAACAGATCACACCTTATGTAGTATCTGGCATATGAAATGAAGAACTTAGGCTGTGTCTCAGAGTAAGCACAAATCCCCTTTCAGTGGTTTCTTTCTTGGTTATAAGGAATATGGTCTTTGCTAAGACAGAAAACATTTTCAGCAACAGTTTTTCTCCAGCAGGCACTCCCTCCTCCCCTCACACTGCCCAGTCTCTGCATCTGATCTGCAGGGCTCACTGTTTGAATACAGTGAATCACACACAGGCCTAGTTTCACTTCACTGATTGCAGTATTTAACATGAGCTGCATTTTTGGAGCAGCCTTAACAGCATCTGTTTGCCTGAACAGATCTTTCTCAGAGACTCACATATAGAAAATGTTAATTCTAGGGTGACTCAGGGAAACAAAAACAACTAAAAACCCATGCAAATGTAGCTGGATTGAACCACTCTAAATTTTTTGGATCCTTTTTGCATAAACTTTTCCCAGTTAGTCCTGCATAGCTCTAGACACACAAACAGCAATGAAAGGCATTTTTTGAAAGCAGCAAAACCAGACCTCGAGAGGAAACGCATAGTAAAGATTCTTATCTACTTTATATGTGACAAATTTTTTGCACTCATTTTTGCAGCAGATTGGTTTTGGTGTAAATACTGGATTGTTACAATCTTGGGACTTCTTAGTACTGATGATGTGTCTGCAAGTAAAGGAAGAGAGGTACCTATCTTGCAGAGATAAAGGATATTATACAGCAATGGTCTTACCAAATACCTCAGAAATATATGTACTCGGGTCTGTGTATTTATATATACAGTGAGGCATTAATTTCCTGCTTCTTTTTAAGTGGAGCAAATTGTGTTGTTTGCTCTGTATTGTGCTCTTTTTGCATATAATCCCTTTGAACTCTAGGCACAAATTCCAGCACATCCTCCAACCCTTCTCCTTCTGTGCAGTGCAAGATGAAGGCTGGGCCAGTTGATTCCATTGCTGGCACTCACATTTTCCTCAGTGTGTCTCACACACAGTCATACTCTTTTCCTCATCATCTCTAGCCAATGGGATAGGCATCTGTTGGATGTTACTATGCATGCTCAGTCTCTGGCTGCACTTGATCCTCCACACAAAGGGTAACAACTTACATTGCATTTTTTCCATAGAATAACAAACTCATCTTCAGTCT
Organism: Oenanthe melanoleuca; assembly: GCF_029582105.1. Taxonomy (NCBI): domain Eukaryota; kingdom Metazoa; phylum Chordata; class Aves; order Passeriformes; family Muscicapidae; genus Oenanthe; species Oenanthe melanoleuca. Next base: position 46,701,552 of record NC_079339.1, read on the forward strand.
TTTCCCCTTCCCCAGGGTCCAGATCATTTTCTAGTCTCTGTAAATCTTTTCTCAACTTCTGGATGTCTGCTTCTAATTGTCTGGCTTGGGACTCATAGGCACTTTCAGACTGTTGGATCTTGAGCAATCTCTCCTCCTCCTGACTACTCAGAAGTTTCAACTTCTCCAAGGCTTTTCTTAGCTCTTCAAGTTCATCCTTCAGTCTTGCAGATCCAAGTGGAGAGGTATTCTGAATCACCTCTGCACACTGATTTTCAAGGTGCTTCCATTTTTTTCCACCACTCCTAATGTCTTTGGCAATTTCCTGCAAAAAGAAGTTAAATAAAGATTATCTGCAGGAATGGGAAGCTAGGGAAAAAGCTGAAATCATAGGAAAAAAGACCACCTCTCCTAGTTGTATGTATTTTGGTTTTCACTTCTTATTTCAAAATACGTCTTTTTTCAAGTGATCAGAAGCCAGGGTTAGCCACCTGACTGGCTTCCAAGTAATACTAATTGCCATTGATTCTGGAAATATTGGTTTTCGTTAATGCTTACCACCTGAGATCCCTGACAAAGAGAACAGGAGCTGAAGGCACTAGATACATATCAACAGTTGGATCTCAGAAATTTTAAGCTAAACATTAAAAGCATTGGCACAAAATAAAGGATATTGTTTTGAGAACTTTCATCACCAGCTCTAAACTCTCAAAAACTGTGAACCTTCAGGGTCTATTTGGATCATATTTACCAAATCTGATTTATTAAACAAGATTCTCGAAGAATCACACAACCCTTGGAGATGAGGCTTTAAGAAAAACAAACCAGACCAGTTTGTGACTCATACTGGAAGAACCATACATACAAACAGTTTCAGGACCTCACACAACTCATCTGCCCAAGCCTATGCTAAAATCACCATCTGTTTTGTACATGTAATTCTTTTCTCAATGACACCCTGGTATGGTTTGAACAACACATGGGCATGAAAAACACACAATCCTAACTCCTTGTTAGAGCTATATTGTTCAAGGACCTTCAGTGCCTTTAGCTTGTCCTCTGCTGAAGACTTGGTTGCTTCTCCAATGCAGCAGTTTAATCTCTCTGTGACACCATTCAGCCACGATTGAAACTGGTTGACATTGGTGCTGTACTGCTCATGTTCCTTGGTTATGGTTTCAAGCAGTTTCACTCTGTTCTGTAAGAGACATCAGAAATTGTGAGGACTGTGCTTATCTGGCTCTTTTTCCTTCACACTGTAACCCAGAATTTATAAACAAGACTCCCTTTTCACTAGCCCTGATAACACTTGGCCTCCACAGGAATTCAAAGTTTACCTTGAGAAACAGAACAGAAAAGTACACAAAGGCTTGCTCCTGACTGGATTTTTGCAGCCTCTCAATGTCTAAGTCCCCAAGAACACAAACTGCAAGGTCCTGTCAGGTGAATTTCTGGCTTTCCCAACCTTTCTACTCTCTCATTAGAAAAAGAAAAAAGAGATGGAAGTTTGTTTCTGATTTTCACTTTGAGAGATAAACAGCTACATTCCTCTTGCAGGTTAAAAAAAAGACAAGTACATCTTCCTTATCTCTCAAAATGAAAATAAAAAAGACTGCAATAGAGGCATGAAAATTGTTTTAAATTGTTCATTATCTAAACAGACTGCATGGAAAATGACCATTACCTTCAACTGTGTAGTGCAGGCACTTTTGTACTTATTTAGCAGGTCACAATCTATTCTGTGGTGGTGTCACAGACTCTGGAAGCAAATTCAAGCCAATGGAAAGCAGGCTTCATTTTTCAAGCTATTGCCTGTGCACCCTATAACCAACAATCCCTGAATTATCAAGGGCCTGCACATCATGAGTTGCTGCCTGCTGATCCAGGCACTCCTCACAAGTCAGTCACACTTGCTCAGACTAGCCTTGTTTGCCAGCCCAAGTTCAGGACTTTTTGATTTTGACACAAATCACCTGCTCTGTTGTTTCACTAGTATAATATTCAACCAAAGTATTATCTTCTGCAAAACCAGATTGATTTTTTCTTGCCCTTCTCCAGTTGGAATGGAGAGCGACTGAGGGACGCTGTCTTGTAAAAAAAAAAAAATAAATCATTGTGCAATCCATTTAGTGCTTGCAGCACCCTTGAAAGTCACCCTTTCCTCTCACAGACAATGGGCCAAGTTTCATTTTGTGCAATGCAGGACACAGGTCAAGGACCTGAAGAAGACAGCCTTATAGCAGTGTAAAAGGGCCACACATCAAAGTGAAGCCAAGCCAAGCTGATTGAATCCAGGGAATTACTGGCAGAAGCTCCAAAAACCAGAATAATAAAGCAGAGATGTTACTAAGCTAAAAAATCTAGGCTGATATGGGGGTTCAAAAGGAAGTTAGAACAGTTAGCCTTGGCCAGCTAAAACAAAGGAACAAGCAGTTTGGGTGCACTGCTGGTCTATGAGGTCAAGGAATAGATGCCATGGATCTGGACAGACTGTGCTAGTTGTCAGACAAAGGGCTAACAGAGAGCTGGCTGAGCCCTCCCCCCACAAAAGTTCAAGCAGGAGAACTTTCCAATCATGAAAAATAAGGTATCCCTTGCTCCTGTTAGGATAGCTGTTTGGGGAGCAGCACAGTGTGAAATTCAACATCCACATTCACTAGGCTAAGGTGAGGAGACTTGAAGCAAGGACATGGCCCTGCAAAGAATAAGAGCACAGACAGGAAGAGAATGGGTTTGCCATGGGCTGCAGAGAAAGGGATGTGTCTGGGCAGAATATGCCCAGCCCTGGGTACTCAAGGAAGGTGGACAGAGGCTTAGGAAGCCCTCTCCCCAAAGCTCCCTTCACAGTCAGTGAAGGCAAATGAGCCTCATCTGAAAGGCAATGTAGAGCACATAAAGGAAGTTCCTACTTTAAATCCCTCTGTAGTGTCTCAAGGAGAGTACAGAAAGTTCCTGTAGCCCTTCCAGATACTTTTAGTCTTACCCTTGGGGTACTTCAGCAAACTATTCTAAGTATCTAGTTTCAGTTAACAGAGACAACATGGACCAAAATTAATTTGATGTGCTCAGAAATATTCAATATATTTCCTAAATATCAACATCCTGTATATACTAACATTTCTTACTATCTTAAATCATCATTTACGCTAAAACACACAACCATTAACCTCTGCATATTTTTAATTTCCTGGGCAAGAGAAAGGAAATGGCTGCCACATCTAAAAATATTCCTGTCAACGTAATTAAAAGATATGCTTTTAAAATTTGGGAATGTTAAAGACATATGTTAGCACTAATAAAAAAAAAAACAACCAAAAAAAACCCCTCCCACCATTTGCTCATACCACAGAGGCAATATCACAGGCAAACCATTTAATAAGCACTGTCCAAGAGCCTGCCTTCTGATAGAGCTGGACAACTGCACAGAGTCTAAAAATGCTCTTCAAACACCAGTGTAATCTACAAACACCAGCCTCCTCTGCTCAGGCATTCAGCTGGCATCTGCAAGTCACATTTAGTCTGGCCTGTCATCATGTGAGGGGCCAGAGCAGTCCCCTTACAACTCCTGTGGCTCTTTCATTCATTCCTCTGCCCGTTGGAGGAGGTGGCAGGGTTTCTCTAATGAGTGTTATACTTTCCAATGCAATTCCCAAGGTGCCTGTAACCTTGGCATTAGATAATAAACTCCTCATTTACTTCAGTTGCAAAATGCTAGGATTTCCAGGTCCCTTCTTTGTTCCATACCTCCTGAAAGAACAATTTCTTAGCTGGGTTCTCTCACTCCATCCTTCTATGAAATGTGGTATTTATAACCAATGCCAAAGAAAAGCTTTTTCTAGTGTCTCAGTTGGCTGGAAAAATAAAGACATATTTTGTCTAACTAGTATGAGCCACTTCCTGATCTCATTTACACCAGCACATACCCAAGTCTGTTAGAGAAATCACACTATGTATAATCAGTCTCAGAGAGGTCACATTCTCACTTTGAGTATTCAAATTACTTGTTTGAAAGAACAGCTTTATTTAAATAACTAATGAGTGTCTCCGGCTTCAAAACCAAAGATAATTTTGGTGAGGAGGGAGTGAATGACAATTTTAAATAGCAATCTAGATAGACAGCACCTGAATTCCCAGGAACCTTCTTATTTGTATATCCAGATGCCTTGTAACCAAGTGATCTATCTTTAAAAAGAAATAATCAGTGTTGAGGCCTGAATCTTCTGGTGGCCTCTCTGTGGCAGCTGCAGCTACAGAATTTCCAAATATACTCTAGACTTTGGAGAGACATTAGCATTAGTTGTATACTTATGGCTAGAAAAGTATCTGAACTACATGCTCACAAAAGATGCCAGCTTAGGGGGTTTTTTGTCTCTTTTGGGGCTTGTGGTATTTTACTTCAAAAGAAAAAATGTATCTATGGAGCAAGCAGAGCAATGGAACAAGCATCCCAATGTTGCTGTGATCCAATGTGATCTGAAGTTAACTTTGTATAATGGAACCCAGAGAGGGAAAGCATCCATCACTGCCAGGCTCCAGTCCTGGACTGGTGTGTAGGTGTGGAAATTAATTGAAGGCAGCATTATAACAGAGGCAGAGAGCAGAACCAATGTAATGCAAATGGTTTCTATTTGCATCAGGCAATTTCAGCCTATGAAATTCCTGGAAGTCACTATGAGCAAAAACTAGGTTTAAATTTCTATATGTTTGGTATAGATGTGTCTGCATATGTATTTAAAATATCCCTTAGAGTATTTCTATTGATTTGATTAATAAGAAATTGAATTCCTCTGCTCATCCACAGACATCTGCCCCTTGCTATACCACATGGTCTAATCCTGTCTTTATGTGAGTTTTAGAAGTGAAAAGTACAAGTATTTTTTGAAATCTTTACTCAGAAATAGGGTGAAAGGAAATCACTGGTGCTGAAAGATGAAACAGGATGCCTTACACCAGCCTATCTAACAATTGTTCAAGGTGGAAGATTAGTATTGGTCAAGAATTAGTATCTGTGTGCATGAAAATCTTTCAGATAGTAGAACTGGCTACTGGGCAGTGTTGGGCCAGAGCTGACTCCCACTTCTGTGTTTCCCAGTTCTGCAGGCAGGGAGGGCAGCTCTGGGTCTCAACTAACACTACTTCCTCCAGCAATGCTGTGTCCCTGTAATATTCCCTTGCTCCTGGAATGGCTACTCTGCATCTGGTTATACATGAACCACTAATGTGCTGAAAGATGAGGAACAATTCAAACTTTATACAGAGATGACCTAAAGCAATGTTCACTAGGTAACAGCAAGCAGCCTGCAGTTACTTTACAGCAACACACTACAAAGCACCATGCAAGAGCATCCCAATTAACATCACCCCAGGACATTTTGGGACTTGACAATTATTTCAAACAGTCCACTGACTGAAAGAACAGGGATCCTCAGCCCTGCTTCCTTTTGCAATCCTACCAGGTAAGCCCCATCACTCAAGGAGCAAGTAGCAAACAACACCATAGATTGAAAGAATTTGAACACCTCCCATTATTTATAAATGTACCTGAGCTTCTTGTCTGATTCCTTCATATTCCACCCTCATTTTTTTCTGAGCATCCTCATCAACACTGGGGTCACCTATCCTGCTGAACAACGAAGCAGCTTCCTCCAGCAGCCTTTCCAGCAGGACTGACTGATTTAGGACATCATTCTGCAAAACCTGAGCATGGCTCAGCTGCCACTGCTTCTCCTTTAAACCAAGCTGCAACTCAATGTCAGGCTCCAAGGTCACCCTCATGTTGTGAATCCATGTGTAAAACTCATCCTGGGCTTTCAGGTACTCGCTCCAGTGCAGCCAGACCCACTCAATGCGGCTGTTGGGGAGAGCAAGAGAGAGGAGTTAGATGAAATGATGATGGGAGCAGGGCAGACCAACAGCCTCAAAAGGCCTTCAAAGCACTGCACAAGGTTCTCAGCAACTTTAACTTGCTCTGACTTCACAGGGTTTGGATTCATTTCCCAGGTCCTCTCTGCTTTGGGGAAGATATATTCTGTGTAAGGTCCCTATGCCTGACCAAGCTCATCATTTCAGATGGGTGGTGGGCCAGGTGTGAAGGCAGAGCACTGAGGTCTCACTGATCCTCTCTCCCCACAGTCTCCAAAATGCTCACAGGACTGGGATGAGCAGGGAATTGCTATCTACAATCCAGGCAACAGAGAGAAGCAGGAAGAACTTTATGAAAGCACTGGAGTTAACAGCTCCCTCAACACAGCCAAGAGTATGTTTGTCTTACCTGTGACAGTGAGTTATGTATATGGCTGTCTCTTCCCACAAGGCTTTAATGTCTTTCAGCTTAGAGAGCACCTCATGCTTCTTCTCCTCACCAATGCTGCGCAGAGCAGCATCTGCCTTCACAAGAATCAAGTCCATTTTCAGGCTGCCCTCTGGTTCCAGGGCACGTATTTTCTATGAGAAAAAAAAAAGATACTGAAAGCATGGAAAGAAAACAGGCATAATTGACTAAATGTAAACCCAGGAATCATGAACTCCTAGAATCATTTAGATTGGAAAAGACCCTCATGATCATCGAGTCCAGTTGTTATCATGACACTACCATGGGATGGAGAAGTTTCTATACAACACAATTAACCCTTCCCATCTAACTCCCTGCTGAAGTTTCTCCTGAAAGGAAAATATGAATGTTTTTTCAGACATGATTATTCTTAAACATGCTAAAGGACTGAATTTAACTGAAAACCACACAGCAGCTGAAAAATATTTAAGTTAGCTACAAAAAAACAGACCATCCTCTATGAAATGCCTGTGGCTGTGTTTCCATTGCTCTTATAAGGTTACAGCAATGTGCTGCCACAGGGCCAGCTGTTCTTCCCCACCTGCCAAAGCACAAAGAGGCAACCTCCACAGGCTACACTGCAATCTCTCAATTTTAAGCTATACTGTAAGAAATCATGAAGCATATTAAAAAGGCTTCCTAGTGCAAATAGAAATTGGCTTAGAAAAGAAGCCAAGAGAAATTAACCAGTGGAATTTGCTGCCTGCTACCAAATTTTGCTTCAACCCTAAATTGCTAAGTTATGAATTGGTGAAAATGTGTATTTTATACAAATAGTAATGCCAGGAACTGAAAGGGGAGTCATCTAATTTTAAGTATCCAGAGGTAGAGAAATCATCACAAATTCTGTACAATTAAACAGATTAATTATCCCCCAATTCGGATGTCAGCTTTCAACATTACTTTATCCAAACTTCTGATACTATCAAATTAGCTTTTCTTGATGTTCTTCCATAAACTCCTGGCAAACTGCAGACTTTCCAGTTTGAAGAAAAAGGCTTCTACAATGAAAACACAAAGACTTTCAAAGTCAGTGATTACTTTTGGCAAAATCAGGCCTATGGGATTTGATTAAAAAAAACAAACAAAAACATGTCAGTTATTGCAAAGGTGAGACAAGTAAAAGGCCTTTGGATCTCCAGTCCCACCTTCTGGGAAAAGCAAAGCCTGTTCTTTTGGCATGTAGGCAGCACACCTGCATGTGATGTATAAACAGTTGTCTGGAGAAATTATTTCCTAAGAAAGATGTGATTAACAGAATCCAGGGAAGCAGGGCAAAGGGCAGGGCAAAGCAAGAAAATACAAGCCACAGCTATCATCCAACAGGTAAAGTGTAAGAGTAAAGCTGTATTCTAAGCCTGATATTTATTCCAGTAATTAGAAGCAAACAACAGCTGGAGAGAAAGCAGTGCCTGTACAGTCATTTTTCTTTTTCAAATCTGTTTTTTTAACATGATTTGTCTCATTGGCTGAAATTTTCATTAACAAATTAACAGAAAATAAACCACAGGAAGGAAGCATGAAAAAAGCCCCAGGCAAGCCAGGTGCAAAAAAGAAACTGAAAACTGATAACTGGATTTGAAAACAGCCAATAGGTGAAGCAGTGAGCACATCATGAGGACATGAGAGCTGGAGACAGAAGCCAGCCCCAGAAAAGAGGAGGATGAAGGAACAGGAGGTGGTTAAGATACACACAGGAAGAAAGAACTTGTTAATCTTTAGAATGATGAATCTCTAAAGTCTGAGTTGCAGAAATATCTTAACATGACTTTTTCCATGTTACAGACCTCCTCTAAAGCCCACAGAAGTACACAGGCTTCAGCAGTTCAGGCCATATCACATCACCACAAATTTCCAGAGCCTATAACTTATCTCTGCCATGAATATTCCCCCTTTGCCAAACTATCACTCTTCTAGTCAAGTTGCTGTGTTTCTTGAGACTGCACACATCATAGTTTCCCAGACAAAAGAAAAGGGTGAAAACAATTTAAGGTCAGAAAAATAAAACTATAGACCAAGATAAAATGCTTCAGATATTTATGACTGACATGCAAGTCTAGCCACCATCCATCACTCCATGAATAGTCTCTATATTATGCCACAGGCAAGATCCATCCCCCAATAAACCTCAGTTAAGGAAAAAGGCTGAAGACATCACTGTAAACTACCTCATCATCCATGTAAGCCTGCAAAATCTTTTGTTAAACTTCAGAAGAGGCAGGACAAATATAAGTAGACACACAAAAGGAGAGACTTTAGGGGAAATAACAAAGGAAAGATCTTGCCATTTAAATTAAACAGATTACTTGGAATTAAAGGTAATAAAAGTATAAAAATAGTTTCAATGTTAGTCATAGAAATATCACCACTCCCTCCAATCACGAATGGTTCAAATGGGACAAACAGGAGTGCTTCCTTCTCTGGGATTACAAGACCTAGATAACATCTAATGAAACTGAAGTTAATGAATGTGAAATCACTGTAAGAGAGCAGGCATAATCTGCAATAGGATCTCTGTGAGAAGAGTTATACAACAGATGCAGCAAAACCAGGGAAAAAACAAAAAAACTTTTACCTTTTCATTAAACAGATTATAAAGGGGATCTGTAAGCCCTGTTATCATCAGAGTTATGGGAAAGGACAAAGGAATTACTCTAAAACAGCCCATTACCAGGACAATGCAATCTTTTTCTATCAGTGCCAAAGTCCTGGAGGGGATGAAACACTAATGTGATCAGATTCTCTTGTACTATATGCTGGTTGTCTGCAAATTACTATGGTAATTGCAAGCAGCAACCAAATTGGTCCAGGCTTGAGGAGAGTGTAAACATTTTAACCTGCCAAACCTGCTGCTAGTGCTCCAAATCAAACTGAAAAGCTTGGAAGCCTGTGATAGCAAATTGCCATCCTCTTTTTCTACATCTGTAAACAATTTGCAGATAGAAAATTTAAAAAGAATACTGATGTGAACCCATCCACATGGACCCAATGCTCCAACAAGTAGGGGCAGCTGACAATTTGCTAATGGAAAAGCCCTGAGCTCACAGCAATAGCTGCTGTAACAATGGCAGCAGTGAGAGCCACCTCAGATTCCATCCCTCTTCCCTTACCTCAGTCTCTCTCAGCCTGGCTTCTAGGGCAGACCGAGGTCCTTTGGTGTTGTCATTGATCCTCAGTCTCTCTTGGATGGCCTTCATCCAGGCTTCTGCATTCTCCACGCTGCTGTCAAATTCATCCTGGAGCTGCTGAGTCATCGCATTGGAAGGAGCTGAAAGGATAGCAAACTAGGAGCTAAGCAGGTTTTGGGAAAGACCTGAACAGGAATGAAAGGCAATCCAAAGGAGCAAGGGAGAAAAGCTAATGATGTGGTGGCTTTCCTTCTGAAAAATAACACAAAAAACTGCAGCAGTATCACTGTTCAGTTGAGCACAGAGAATATATTCACTCTGCAGCTTTCCCAAATGAAAATATACCAGGAAACAAAAAGAAGGTGGAGAACTGTGGGAGGCTCCATTACAGTAAACAGACTTAATTCAAAGCTTTTAAATGAGATTAATTTGCTGTTTGTGGTGCATTCCAGATTAGCTATACCAAACACAAACACCTTCTGTTTCTTCCCAGAGTCATGTCAGTGGAAAACTCTCCCAGTGCCCTATGGGCTCATCTACTGAGCACCTGACACCAGACTAATTAAATACTTTGGCACATGCTTAACTTGGAGGTGTTTAAACTGCTGTTGTAGAGGTGTTAAAGGTGCTGAAAACAGGATCAGATGCTTAGATACTCACTTAACTTCTGCTGAGACCATGCAGAGGTTACCTGAGAGCACATGCAGTGAGTCTGGGATACACAGACAAGAGGAATTGGCCAGCAACTTCCAAGACAAACCACAAACAAGCCTTCCCAGGCGATTATCAACACTGGTGGATGTCTTCTTTTGCCATCTCTTTTACTCCATACCATCCTCCAAGCTTTTAATTCTCCTCTCCCTCTTTCCTGTTGCCCATTCCCCATCAGCAGGAATGTATCAGGCTTGGTTGCTCTGTTGATGTCTCTGTTTAGAAAACAAGCTCTCCACTGCCCAGACAGCCTCCTTTGTGCCTGTAAAATAGAGCAGAGCCATCCTAGGCTCACCCCTAGGACTGCTGGACTAAACTTGACTAATAAGGACAAGCCATAACAGAGCACCCTGTAGGTCAGCTCCACTGAAGTGAACAGAACGAGAGCCACTGACATTCAAGGGTTTGGATCACATCCTACAACTACTGCCAGACAAGCAGCCAGTGTTTGTGAAAAATAAAATATTCTTCCTCTTTGTTATTCATCATTAAAAGATTTTTTTTCAGCACAAAGTTTGAGACTTAATTACTGAACCCAAGTTTGTTGTGCAGAATTCAGTTGCACAGAGCCCCTCAGTTTCCATGAAACGATTCATGTGGAAGAAAGTGCTCAGTGTGAGAGGCAGAGCACAGCTCCTGGTGAAGCTGGACCAATGGTGTTTTGCAACCACCATAGCTCCTGGCTCTCATAGCTCTCAGTCTTTACAAAGGAGAGCCATCCTTCTGCTCACTAGCAGAAAGCTCCCCACCATCCTGCCAATGCTCCTTTCCATGGGGTAAAAGGATTTATGCAATATTAGAGGTCCCTCCCTGCAGCTTCCAGTGAGTTTTCTTCCACATTAGACCAGAGAAAACAAAATGTCAGCATTCACAGCAGTCTGGACTGTTGCTTCCCAGCTGTCATCAGGCTTTCTACTCAACAGGTCTCATATCAGAATGAAAGAACTGCAGAGCAGTGACTGTACCACCATGGGGACAGCTGGAGCAGAGGATGGGGTCAGACCAGCAGATGAAAGAGGGAATTCCTCCCTAAGTGAGACCTGTCAGACAGAATGTAAGGCTGTAGCTCTCAGAACTTGAGAGTGGCTTTAAAGAGAGTGACCTCACCTTGAAAAGTTTTAAAATATAAAACAGGATGCACTGGATTTAGCAAGGGTGGTGTGGCATGGGGCAGCTACTCCCTCTTTCAAATATAAAAAATATGACAGGATATATAATTCAAGCTAAAATCATTGACTTACACCACAAGACTCCTAAAGATGAAGCCAGCTAATGGAGTAATGTTACTCTCAGTGGATTGCTAGATAGCTGTGACCTTCTCCAACTATGACTGGTTCAGAACTGACATTTCTGAGCTACAATAATCCAACTCTTGGAAAACAGCACAGATCTCATTGCAGCTGAAAAACCAACTCATTTTCATATTAACATTTCTCATTACATGTGGCAGTTGTAGAGGGAATGTCCCCTAAAACTCCCCTTGTTACATACACACATACATTTCTAGGCAAATAGTTTCTGAATGCTCAAGTATGAGCTGTGGTGATTCCAAGTTATGTTATTGTGAAACAAAAACTCACAGTGCATTTGCTGGATAGACCCTGACAAGAAGTGACATTCACTTCCTAGGAGAGGTTTCTATTCCTGGCAACATCCTATCATATTTAAAACTGGCTTCAGTACTCCAGTCATGGAGTAGCCAATACAGAACAGGATGTTATCCTAGCCCTACTTTTTACAAAAAGCTGAGGGCAATCTAACATGGTTAAGAAGAAGTGGAAAACCTACTGTCATCCAAGAGGAAGAGAACCCTACACACGTTCTGCCCTCAGGCTTGCTGCTCTCTGAGCACAAGAAATTTCTGTCAAAACCTCCCAGTAACACAGCCCTCCCCCAACCCACACACAGTCAATCCACATAAGCAGTCAACACAGGAAACCATAAAAAAAGTTATTTCAATATCAAGATCACCAGCTTGCAAAAAGGAAGAGAAACACTGCTACTCCAACTACAGACATAAAACATCATTGGCTGATTTTGACCAAGCAATTCCTGTATCCTGTACCACAAAGGTGATTAAATTTAGCATGGACTCAATGCTCAGGTGGATTTCATAGTAGTTACAACCTGCAATATCTGATATGGATTTGGGCTGCCTTTTGAGCCTCCTGTCCCCACCCTGTGCAGGGCAGCCAGATGCTGGCTGAAGCAATCAGCTACAACACCAGACTTTGCTCTGGAACTCTTCCCAAGAACTAACACCATGATTTATACCTGCAAGGTAAAAGTATGATTTCTGACTTACTGTCTGCTTGGGAGGAAGAACAGCTGCTGTCTATTTGAGATATGGCAAGATCTGTAACTCCTTTGCAAATTCTTCTAAAGGTGGGACTAATGATTAGTGGATAAAAGTTAACCAAGCAACAGCATTCACCCCATTTCTGTTGCATCACTGGAACGAAAAGATTAAGCAACACTTCTGGACATGAAATTGAGCAATACCTCTGGACCCTGATCAGTATAAAAAGGACAAAGGAGACATAGTGGCTCCAGGAACAGACCTAAGCTGCAGAGCTGTGCAAAGCTATCACCAATCTATTGTACAGTGGTGCAACAGCCCTATCCCAGGCTCACTGTCTGGGACCCACTGTGCCATGTAAAGTCTTCCCTTAACCACCAGTGAGATCCTCTGAGCAATTTGTACAAACTGTTTTTCTCACAGTCATTTTCAAATGCATCCAGCTGTTCAAAACTGCTTTCCATTTAATGCCACTTGAATCAGTGTATTAATTTATACTGTGGCAAGTGCATTTACACTGAAATCAGTTGACATCTCTATACATGTCACTAAATGAGGGCAATAACCACGCATAAGAAATTCTGGCATAGATAATGAGATGCTGAGCAAAACCAAATTTTATTTGTCCAGATGCAGTAACAGTTTCTTGGTAGAGGTAACAAAGAAGTGTATTGCAGAGTGTTAAACAGAATGGACCCAGGACAGCTCCTGCAGTATATCCACAGGTTACAAAAAGCACATTTAGGAACAGGAAAATGTAAGACAGGTTACCTGCAGAAACCTGTAGCTGAACTTGTCCCACAACACTGCTCTTCCCACATTCTCTGAATCACCCTCCATGACCCCCAGAACACAGCTGGGCAGTGTCTGGGTAGGCACACACATTTCAGAGCCACAGAGGGATGGAGTCTCAGCCCTTGGCCAGCTCTGCACACCCCCAGCACAACCAGGGCTCGTCTGGGGCTCCATTGCATGCACGGGATATCTGCACCTTTGGGAGAGGGAAGGGTGAACACAGACACTGCACATGCTTGTCTCAAGTCAGCATCACTCCTCTCTCACTCCCTCATCCAAGCACAAAACCATTTAGCAAGGAGGGAAGTCAGATACTGCAGCTACCACCTCTTCCCAAAATCCTGGATGAGAGGGGGCAGCTGAAAGGATGCTGGGGGAAACACAGGCTGTACCCCAGCTGCCCACAGGCTGAATAACCAACATGAATTAATGAGATCCAAAGCAACAGCAAGCTGGGTTTTGCTTTTAAAATCTGCTCCAGTTGTGCTGGGCTGGGCTGAAGAGATGCAGAGGCAGCTTTGCTCCAGCTGTGGTCTTGGAGCCATCTTGCTGGAAGAGCAGGTAAATGAATCAGCTGACTGCTCTGCATTATAGCTCTGCCATGGACGTGTCTGGGTTTCCACTGCAGACCCTGGCACAGACACAGGTGGAAGACACTCCTCATGTGACCCACGTGGCTCCCACTGGGCCAAACTTCTCTGAGCAGCTCTTCCCTAAGTACAGCCACTGCAGGAGCCATGCTAGGGCATCTAATAACTCTTCTGGGACATTGCAAGATTTAATATTTGTAATACACCACTGAGAGCTTTTAAAATTATTTTGCAAGTGCAGTGTCTTTTTCTTAAGATTATCCTATTACTTTGCAGTGTTTCCTAATGCACTGTTTTGTCTCTGCCAGTCATACTGGGGTTCAGTTTTTTGTTTTGTTTTTTTAAAAAATCTGAATCTCTTAAAACATTTCTTACAACCACTCCCATTTTACATATTTTTTTAAATCCTATATTTATAGAACACAGGCTTTTAAATGGTTTCAATATGTCTTGGATTCTTATATTCACGTACTACTTGACTAGTTTCCAGAACCCAGTTCTTACAAAATAAAAGTACAAAAATGCTCCAGGAAAATTCAAACCACTCACCATTAGCGAGACTATTTTCCAGTTATTGAAATACTTCAAACTTTTCATAACCCTTTTCATTTGGTTCTGGGATTGAATATGAAAAGAAAAAAAAAAAAAAAAGATTTTAAAAAAGCCCACTGAACTGTATCAAGTTTTAGACAAATGAGTGTGGAAGTAATTTTGGTTCTGGGAATTGTATCTGGGATAATTTAGTACCTTTTCAGCTTCCCTGGATACTATAAAGAGAGCTCTGAGGAGGCACAGAGCTGGGGAGCTCTGTCTGTCTGCTTCAGATTGGAGCAGAGGTCAGGAGCTGGCACAGACCACAGAGCACTGACCCTTGCCTTTCCAAACTGAATATTCTTGGTCTACTCCAGGAGGAGCTACTGTGAATTTTGAATCCAGCCAGCCTTACCAGCCTGGACAGCAGCTGTACCCATGCAGAGCCCAGTCAAACTGCCCAGGTAGGTGCAGAAGCTCTCAAGGCTTCAAATAAAAGGTGTAGTTATTTCCAGATAATCTTTTAGAGGCTCAAAACATAAACCTATCACCTTGGCCATCTTCCAACACAGCCCTCTCCTGTGCTACTGGCAGTGAATGTTTATGACAGTCAGCAATTGTTTGTCCTAATTAACGAGCTAGACTATGAATAGGGGTTTTTGGAATAAACACATCCATATCCTCATTACAAGCATCCCCTTCAACCAAGGCATGCAACATTCTGAGTACATACAGCACTCATCCATACCATAGCCTCTTCCTCTCCCTTCCACAACAATCCACAGGAAACCTATGGGTAATGCAAGGCATTCTGCCACATGATCACACCTGACAATATTCTCTTAGCTACCAAAAACTGAAAAGCTGAGACATTTTCTGTGCAGGCTAAATCCCAAAAAATGCCTCATTTTTTTCAGCCATTTGTTTAAAAACTAACTTCAGACTTCAGTAAGAGCCAGTACAAGTGGGATATCTCTTTGGTTCCTAAGACTGCTGGAGAAAACATATAATTCCCAGGTCTAAAAAGCCATTTCCTTTAAAAAGGAGATTGAAATTTAAAAATAGTTTTATACCTAAATGGAATCATAGCATACAAGTAAGGAAGAATTGGGTCTTGGGGCCATCTTCCCTTCTAGTGAATGATAACCAGTAGATCTGATCACAGCATTTTTATTTTTTATTTCAATCTTTAAGTCATTTGGAAGTAAAAAGAGTAAGTGAGGACTCTTAATTACAAATCTCTCCCCATTCCATACACTCCATATAAACTTCTGCATTTCCAGGTCACTCTAGGAGACAGGTTGGTCTATCATGATTCCATTAGATAAGTAAAATGCAGGGTTAAGCTCTGGTCTGCAACTCCTTTTACCATCAAGGAGACAGAGTATCTGTATTAGACAACTGTCTGGTTTAGATTTTGCTTTTCTATCCCCACATTACTGAGGTGGGGCATTTAGAGCATTTATTCAGTCAGCCCTCCTGGGAAGTAAGACTATCCTTTTACAGATAACAACTTGGGTTCAAAAGCACTTTGTTTCTTCCTCTAAGCAATAAAGAAACACTTGAAAGGACAAGAACAAAGTCGAAGATTCTGTTAATAAATGCTGCAGAGGGTGAGTTTCAGCCGTTTCTAATCTGTACCACTTCAAGTGTCTCTGCTGAGATACAGATATCTTTTTAGTGACTTCTAACTTAATGACAAGAGCCTTCATTTTCCTAGTTACCATTCACAGACACTTTAGTCTGGGAAATCACAGGTTAAACACTTCAGCAAAGATTCTTCAGGTCCAGGGAATCTGATGGGGAAATTACCCCAAAGGTATCTGTGGGTTTCCCAGCAATCTACATCTTGAGCAGCTGGGGACAAGTTCCCAAGTAGGTTTGGTTTCAACTTTTGTCAGCTCCCTAAGTTTTACCATCATTCAGCCAACAAAAAAGCCCTGCCAGCCAGCAGCATTAGTTTCACAGTCTCTGGAGATTAGAATTTATGTATTCAATTGTCTCCCACTTGTCCTCCAGAGACTGTATGATCCTCAGTCCTGGGTGCCAGTCACAGCACTGATATACTAATAAACCTCTGTGGTGTCTGCCCATTGGCTAGAGATCAGTGAACAATTCAGGGTGGATATCTGATACATCATTCCTCTTTTGTAGGTCATATTATTGTGTACAGACAACCTTATTTTCTCAAAGGTGTGGTTATCCCTATTTGCCAAATGTACTTTGCTAGTTAGTTTTACTCTGCAGACTATTCCCAAGTAACTCTTGCTGGCAATCCTTAATATCCCAGCTGTGCTGTTTAGCTTTGGTTTGGCATTACAGCCCTAAGGAGAAATTGCCCATCTTCCCTGGCTAGCTGGGAACAGCTCTCCTAGTTTGTGTGCAGTTTGTCACAGGGTAGCTCCCAAGGGCCAGTGTCATAATCAGGACTGCAGAGTGCTAAGCCACATATGGTGAGTGTGCTGTCACAGCACCCTCAGTGAGCAGAAGTGCCCTACAGGTAAAAGATAATACAGATAATACAGGTAATACCTCTGTCCCAAAGAGATTACAGAGGACAAGTCAGAAGGGTTTGGCAATGAAAGCAAGGCACCAGTGTGTACTTAGGGACACAGAGTGATGGAGGGAAGAAAGAGCTGTCAGAGCCTTCAGCTGCATTGCCACTGCTCTGTGCAAGCTGAAGTGCTTCCACCACCCACGCCCTCCACCCACCCCTTGGAACCAGAAATACTCAGAAAGAGACCCTCAAGCCCAGCTGGAGCACGTGGCCTCAGCAGGAGCTGGATCTCACACCTGGAAAGGGGATTCAGGATTCACTGCACTGAACCACAGTGGGACACCCTGCAGTAAGAGCCCTGTGATTCCGTGGGGAGTCAGACCACACCAGAGGTGGGATAATTCACCTTCCTCAGGAATCCTGTGTTCTGAAGCAGCCTACAGTTGTAATATGGATGCTCAGGGCTACAGGATGTCAATCTGTTTGCAAGTCTGTACTCTTTCCTATTCCACATCACTGCTTCCACATTTGGATCTGGAGTTTTTTACACAAGCAATTTTTCCTGTTACAAGATCAGTGTTAAAATCTTTTTGACTATTTCACCTTTGAGTGTGTAACTTTGAGCACTAAGCACATGGCTTTTAAACTAATAAATCTTTAGAGTCAAGTATATACTGGAAATATTTCTTAGAAACAAAGTCACTTGCAAGTACTTTGTAAGTATGCTCTAAGGGCACAGGTCTTTTCTTCCATTTAGAACAGCTGAAGGACTAATTCTCCAAAACAAGATTTCTCACATATATCTTTCAAAACATTATCAGTTCAATTATGCTAATGATATATTTATACAGTGAAAATGAGACTTATGGAATTGGAAAAAAAAAGTAGCAAGTAGGACAATACTAATTTTAGATACTAAATCTGTTGATTAAGAGTTATTTTCTTGGGATCAAAGCATATGGTTATGGAAAAAGTCAGCAGATTTTAATTTGCATGGAACAGAAAGATCTGTTTATATAAAGAAAGAGAAAAATGACCCCTGAAAGAGACGAACACTTGAAATGCTGTCAAGAACATACAGCAGGCTGTACCTAAACAGTAAACAGCTATACCTAAACAGTCAGCAGTCTGTACATAATTAAAAGTAATATTTGCATTAATCTGATAATGCCAGGCTTTATATTGCAAAACAGCACTGGTTTGTGTTCAGAGAAACCCACAAGCAAACAAGGCCTGACTGTGTCCCAAACAAAATACATACTATTGGAACCATCAGCAACCTCATCCCCAAGCTCAGAAACAAAAGTAGACCACTGCAAAATGCTGGTTATAAATTAATTTCGAGTGGTTGGGAACATTCTTGGAATTGAATTAAACAGGCTTTTTTCTCGTGACTCATTTTTGCCTGAACTATTACAGTTTCCACGTCTCTGTCACCCTCCCACAGAGTGAGCTGGCCAGGCACTGTGGGTTAAAGAGCACAGCCACATCTGGTTTCAGCTGCACAGACCCTCCAGCCAGCTGGAACAGCCCAGCACTGCCAGGACTCCGTGCTCTGATCGCTCAGGACTTCACAAGCAGGAGGAAGAACACCTCTCTAGCAGTCTTTTATGCCTGATCAGGGACTGAAGTCCTGTAGTCCATAACCCCAGGGGGATCTGAACCTCTCCTACTGAGATTCATCAAACCTCAAGCAAAGAGTAAAATGGGAGCAGGACCCAGCAGTGAGCGCGTTTGTCAGCAGTCATCCCCCAGCGAGGAGGACCAGAGAGTTATTTAAAGCTGTGATTACAGATAATTACCGTGCTGAGCAGCCCAAGTGAAGCCAATGCTTTTTCTTCAGGCTTGTATCATCCACTAGCAACTGCCTTTTAGAAATGGAGTACTACAAGAAACCAAAACTCTTTTTTCCTGCAAATGTCTGAAGGGATCAGGCAGCTCCGCTCCATTCAGACCCCAAGGGGGCCTCAGGATGTGCTGCTTCTCAGCAAGCTTGAAAATTCCACCCTAAATATTATAGGACATATCCCTGGGGCTGCCAGAGAGCTAACACAGAGATACATTTAGAGCAGCAAGGGTCCATATCAGCCTAGGATTTGTACACACACCCTGGCAGACATAGCACTACCTACTCTCAAATACTTAAAAAAAAAGTCATAAAACTATAGGTTTGCTTAACCCAAGTAATATATAATTCTTCTACAGGGAGTAATAGACAGCATGGCACAAACTCAACTTTGGTCTAAAAGAAATAAAAATATCTCCCCACTAGTCTCCAAAGCTATCTTCTAAAGATACCACAAACACCTGCTGTATTTTAAAGGCATTTCATATCACTGAAATTCTTCGCCACTATTTCCCTTTCAATTTACAGATCAGGGTTCAGCAGGTAACTTGCAAAAGGTTGATTTATAAAGTTATCTTCTTCCTAAAGGAAAATATGTCCAGCTCTGACAAGGACAATTACTGAAGCACTAAAGCAGAGCCTCAGATGACCTTGTTTGGGTTCAATGAGCACAATACAAGCAACAGTGCTCATGCAAACTGTGCTCCCTAGTTAAAATCTGAATTTCTTTAGTCCCCATTTTTACCCATTCCATATTCCTAGGTCATGTTTCAACAGTTATATAGCCACCTTAAACCCACACTTCAGGGAAGGGATCTCAGCAGCCCCAGTTCAGCAAACATTTTGGGGCTGCAAAAGCTGATATCATGTCTTGAGCGCCAGCCACACTCCCAGCTCCCAACAGACTCTATTAACTTCACCGACTGTCCCTTATCTCCAGCCCTCCTGGTGCACACCACAGCAGGGATATTCTGGCCTCCTTTCTCCTGCCTTACATCAAGGAGTTCCTCATCCTGGCCTGCTGCTCACAAAACAATTTATCAGGCTTTATTTCATTGCACTGGAGGGGAGGCGTGGGCTTGCTCTGCAGAAAAGCGCGGGAACGGGCTGATCTTGGCATCCTTCTCCAGCTGGGTGCTGCCAGAACACTCAGCTCTCCTGCAGCAGGCCACTGACTTCTACTTCCCCTCTCACTAGCCTTCAAGTCCTTGACATTTCAAGACACTTGATATCTTTAACACTTCTATGTGTCTGTCTAATGCAAAGCAGAAAATGAGTGCAAAAGTTATTAGGAGCCCAAAAGACACACTGCCTGTCACAACCTATCACTACATTATGATATAAAAGTAACCTTGTAAAAATCTTACCAAAATCCTGGGAAATCTGGTAAAAAGGGTAGGTAAAAGTCTGTGGTGATTCCATCAAGGTTCCCTGGTGGGTTCCCAGCATGGCAACCACAATCCAGCCTGGCCTCCACTGGGTTAGAACAGCAATTCAGCACGGCTGGCAGCACGAGCGAGTCTGGCACGAAGAGAAACCAGAGGCTTCCTCCTTACTAATGCAGGAGGAAGCACAGGACTTCCTCTCTGCCTCCTCCCGTGCTGCAAGAGTGAAAGAGGAGATGGCAATCCAAAGCTATATCAGTGCAGAAAAAAAAAATAAAAAAAAAGAAAGAAAAGAAACCCAGAGCAGGGCATGCTGCCACTGTTTAAAAGGTAGGTGAGATTTAAATAGCAATAATCCCCAGAAACTATCTAGTTCAGGTCATCAACTAACAAGCTGGTTAATACCTGTAAGGATTAATGCTTGAAATTATTATGCCTGACAGATATTTGCTGAATGGGAACTAGTCAAGAATACACAGGATGAAGACCAGCAAGAAGTGCAAACAGGTACATCAGAGCTGAGATTTTAAAAATCATTAACTCATGCTTTAACATCATAATAATTTTCCTTATTTTCCACTTCTCATTTTACTCTCAAGGTCTCTAGCAGGAAATTCCCTTCACAGACTGACACACTAATCTAGATTCTGCTCTCAGTTACAATCATGCAAGACAAAAAGGAGGTTAGGTGATACTTCCAGGAAATACCTCTGCTGCACAATTTGGCTGAATGGAATATACTTTGTAGGCATTAGCTGTCCCTCACAAGGGAGCACATGATGAATTCTCCTCTCCTAATTCCCCAAAACTGCTGGAAAATATAAAGCAGCATTCTCCCTTGATTAATTAAGATCCTGCTGGGTACACCTGCTTTTAGACATTCAGTAAAACCCACTGGTTTGGTCTATCTACCCCACTACCATTTGCATCATCCTAATGGTGTAGATCTAACACACTCCAGGACCAAAACAGGTGCCACTTACTCAAGTTGGTGTAAAACCAAAGCAAGTCCATAAGGCCAACAGTCTCTCAATCTTTCTATTTGCTGTATGTCATACCTTATACTACACTGAGCAGCATTTCTAGAATTACAACCAATATGGATGAGAAGTGGAGTAATCAGTGAAAGCAAAACATGGGGGAAAACATTGGTCTACCTCCAAATTAGAAGCTACAGACAAAAACAAAATTAAAACTGTGAGCTTCTCCACCCATTTTGGAATCAGACAGCACAAGCAAAAAGCACAGGGAAAAACTAAGAGAGGAACAAAGATAGATGAAAACCTAGGTGGGAGAACAATAGTGGAATAGAAAATGTTTATCAAGCTAACCCTGTGAAGTTGCTAATACAGAGAATTAGCTGAAGACCAGTAGCCTCAGAGAGGCTGACCCCCACGTGCAGTGGTGACCTCACCATAGCCAACCAAACAGAATTTTGGTGATAAAAACCCCAAGGGGATAGAAGAGGAGGAGCATCTTAAGAATTAGCAATGCTGATTGTACCTCTAGAGAGGGTGATATAACAGCTGATATACCAGCTATTTTTCAACTGTCATGTTAGCCTTTTGCTAACATGAATAATCCTTAGAACTATATGACTATCTTAAAACACACCAGGATAAGTACATCTCAAAACACATAAGCATGCAGACTAAACTATACAATGCCTAGGGAATGTAAACTGGAGATTGGTCCACTTATCTGAAAGTCAAATCACAGTTGTTTTAGAATTGTGTTGTTTGAATGGGGGGTTTTAAATGCCTGTAAGTGAACCCCTTTCACTTTTCCCTTGTTCTCTCTCTCTTGTGGTATATCCATAGTAACTGCAAATTTGCCATAGTCCTGATAAAAAATTATATAAATATTTTTTAAAAAGCACTGAAACTAGCAGTACAGAGGAAGCTGAGCATACATGACTAACATCAGCTATGCACAGCAGCTTCTAAAACAAGGTAAGAGTCAGTGTCTTTGGATGACCAATCTAGAAGGCAAAGGAGCTCCCCTGGTGAGTACAGACAGCCACAAACTAGAGGCAGCAATGAGAGGATCAAACTAACAGTGAAAAATGTAGCATTCCCCACAAAACTTCCTGTAAGTTAGTATCACAACATATTTAAAATATATAAATACCACATTATCACTTGAGCATAATTCCCTGTAGAGCAAACTTGATTTTATATTCTTCCATATTTTTAAAGGAAACCAGTTCAGCAAAATATTCCAAATGTCACCACAACATTCGACCTGCCATTCTCTTCTTTCCCATACTCTTCTTTCAGTTTCAGTGAGGGATGAAATTGTTTTTCCCACTCTTCTGGCCAGCCATCATTTCTGCTATGGTAGTGGAAAGCATTTGAATGGCCCCTTCTTTGGGCTGACTTGTCTAAGTTCAAACATGGATTCAGTTACATCTGTAACTGTGGTAACATCTGCTGTAGCTGTAATTCCTGTAACACATCTGTTGGATGATCTTAGATCACCTGGCAGCCCGTGGGCACTGCAAAGGAAACATTTCTGCAAACCAATCCACTGTAAGTGATACTCTGGCCTCATTGCCCACTAACAGTCTGCATCTTCAGGCAGGCACTGATGTATTTGTCCTCTAACTGCTCAGGAGACAGATGTCATCACTCCAGCAGGGTTGCAAGGGTTATAAATTATAAAGTGTTGTCTGAGCTCTGACAGAGAGCTGTGAAACCTCTCAGATACAAAACAGAGCAGCAGTATAAAAATTTTTCTTCAACCATAGCAACTGTGTTATATATTCTTACTACTCTGCAGATCATATTTCTAACTATATTTTAGTTGTGAATTAGAACAACATTGGTATAAAGGGACTGTCAGTACAAGTGCTTCTCACCAAAGAATCTGGTTTGGAATTGCTGTGAAAGGAGTTTTCAGAAAAGAGACATCACATCAAGCACTTGGGTTGTGCTAAGCAGTGGGCTTGGAGGTGCTGGCAGGGATAGCACAGACAGGTGTCAAGCTCTTGATCTCTCTGGTTTTACACCGTTTCACTCTAAATAACGAATCCTTATGAAGAACCTATTCATTATGTACAGCCTAATGATTCAGGCGTCCCACCTGGCAAGTTGAGCATCTTAAAGGTCTGGCTTAGGTCATCATTATGCTCTATTCCATTCAGCAAGGAAAAACAACAACAAAAAAAGGACTTTGATTTTCCAGTTAGCATTAAAAGAAGCAAACAAACTCAGCCCACACACCAAACCAAACTCCGAAAAATGTCAGATCTGATCTGAGCAAGACTAAAAGTACCAAGAAGGGGGTTACCTGCTGATACAGTTGCTTAACTGAGAGAAACACCTATTGCAAATCCCCAAACTAAGGTGTAACCCGCTAGTAGCAACAACAGCACTTCACAAATACCAGTGATAGCTGACATAGGAAGGGCACTATAGAAAACAATCACCTGCAGAGCACTGAAGCACATCCAGGTAGATTCCTCAGCACTGACTAGCTACAACGATGCAACAATAAAGGACTTTAAAAAAAAAAAAAAGGGGGCTGTGACATTTTAAGTATTGAGATTAAACGTGTCGACATAATTACTTATAAAAATGGTTTTTATAAACATCTTCAGCTCTGTCATCAGACAGCAAATACTACTGCACTCTGCAGACCAGAATGACAGCACCAGCTCACCTCCATGATGAGGTATTCCCAGAATCACAGAATGGCTGAGCCATCTAATCCAACCTCCCTGCTAGGTCTGCGTCCCCCAGTAAAGAATGCTACTCAGGATTGTGTCCAGATGGCTTCTGAGCCCCTCCAGAGGAAACTCCACAGCCTCTCTAGGCAACCTATATTATCACAATATGCAATAGCTAGACATGCAAAGACACGAGGGGAGAAATAAAGTAACACTGAAGGAAAAAATACCTTTAAGGTTGCTGGTAGCTCCATCCGAAACAGGAATTTCTCTTGTAGAAGAAACAAACAAAACCAAAAACCAACCAAAAGAACACGTCCTCAAAACAAAGAAAAAAAACCAACAAAAAAACCCAAACAAACAAAAAAAATCTCAAACAAAGAAAAAAATCCAACCCAGAGACACTTGAATTATTTTCCTTTTTGTTAGGTTGCAGA
The DNA here is from genome assembly GCF_029582105.1 of Oenanthe melanoleuca. Lineage (NCBI taxonomy): Eukaryota > Metazoa > Chordata > Aves > Passeriformes > Muscicapidae > Oenanthe > Oenanthe melanoleuca. The sequence goes on from NC_079339.1 coordinate 46,725,751, forward strand.
CATTTTCTGTAGATTGGCATTTCACACCAGCAGCACAACTAATGGAGTCAGCAGGTTTATAACCTGAGAAGACAAGGGAAAATCCCAGGTTCTGGTAAAGCCAAGGGCAATGCTGTCACAGAGCCAAGATTTCTACCCTGACTCCTGTGGACTTAAAGACAAGGTAACAAGCAAATTTTTCTTTGGGTGCTCTCTTAATCTGGAGATCTAAATTAATGCGCGTCTGTGGTGTTTACTGATCCCGTGTTATTAAAGTCTCACACTTCACACAAAGCCTGTGCTTAACCTGCTGCACCTATAGACCAATTCTGCTGACTTACAGAAGAAACATCACCTACATTTGCCAGCTGCTGTCATCTGCCACTCACATAACCACTACCAAAGACTCAAGTGCTCATACAAAGACTCTCCCATTAAGACAAGTCAGTCATCTAAGCTAAAAGAAATGCACAGCCTGGGGAAGGACTGACAGCTTCAGAACTGGCAGAAATTATTTATTTTATTTAGTCACAGAAACTTTAAGCCAGGAGTGTATTTTCTCACATGAAAATGCATGTGACTGACTTGAAGATGCAGTGGGTGCATCAGTGCTTGTACACTTTCCAGCTTCCTCAAACTCCTTCAGGCTGCACTGACAATGGGCTACAGAGCCTGGATAAAGACCAGCTGTTACATCTCTCAAACTGCTCCTCAGTCAAAAACAACATGTGTTTTTATGATACAATTGCTGCATTAAAATGGCAGGAAAGTAACACAAGCATATAATGCTTTAAGTCACATATAACTTCTATGTGAGATGGAGATAAAACACAGCCAAAAGTAAGCCCTACACTTTTTTCACTGTTTAATTTATTATTGTTGTGAGATGAGTGAGTAGGCGAGTCAGTGTGTGAGATAATCTTTTAGGCTGAAAACTCCAATCTTGGTTTTTAAATAAAACCAAGTACCCAGATCCATTGTGGGTGGTTTACTCTGTCGCACCTGTGGCACCCTCCCACCTGGTACCTACAACACAGCTGCCACACACATCAAGTGTATCCTACAGGATGTCACTGTCCCATTTCACAGATGAACACACTGGTGCTCTCAGCAGCATCTATCTTTCAAATGCAGCCTTTGACAGACCCAACAACACACAAAGCATCCAACATCACTGCTCCCATTTTAAACCTCTGACTGTACATGCTCCTTCAAGATCACAGAGCAAACTTGTGGCAGGCAAAGCTGCATTAAGGGAGGCTCAGACTGGACATTAGGAAGCACTTCCTGCCTAACAGGGTGGTCACACACTGCAGTAGGCCTCCTAGAGGGGTCAATGCCCCACGCCTGTCAGTGTTTGGGCCCTTAATAATGTGCTTTAACTTTTGCTCAGCCTCAAAGTGGCAGGCAGTTGCACCAGGTGATTGTTGTAGGTTCCTTCTATTCTTATTATAATCATAATGAACTGCAAGGAGAGCAGCATGAAGCCTTGTGTAAAGTGTGTCTAGGATTCCCTGGTGACAGGTACTATATCTACTATGTGTAACAGTGAGTTCCCAGCACAAGCAATGCCACGTGGGGCTCTCATTCATCTTGTGCTCCCAGGTATTACTGTCACGCTCCTCAAAAGGCTTTCTGCATAGCACAACTGTAACAGCAGCTACTTCACCCTTCAATGCCACTAAATAAACACTGATCAAGAACAAAACAAACAAACCACAGCTTGGTACCCAAATTCCAATCAAATTATAATCTCCTGGTTCTCCCCATTTCCTGCTATCTCTTAATTTCTTCCGTTTCTTCTTTGTATGCACCTCTTCAGTGACATCTCAAGGCTAAGACTGCCCTGTAATCCTCAGTCTGTTATAGTCAAAGCAGAAATTCCCTTGAAATTCCTTGATATGAAGGACTTTATATCAAGTCCATGTCTTTTATTTAAGTGTAACATAGCAAAGAAGCTTGTAACAGCAGAGACATTAAAAGTCAGTCCTGTCTAAGGAAAAGAAATGTTTCCACACCCCCTTGAAATCAGTGCACTTTCCTTGAAATACAATTAAGCTGTGTGCACCAACAGAGACATCAAAGATTGCTTATTAACCTGATGTGGGGTGTCAGTGAGAACCACCACCCCTGTCAGACCTACCTTTCTTTCCTCAAAACTGAGGTGGGGGCCACTTCAGATACCTGAAGTTAAATACCCCAGGGCTCTACTCTCTGAGTAGTTTTTCTGCAATTCAGGCAGTACCATCCTGTGATCAGCAATACAGGAGCATATGATAAGCAACAGTTCACACTACTTTAAGTCTTGAAGCAGTGAATCCACAGCAATGTCTAACAGACAGCATGTCCTTGCCCTCCACAAGGACTGACTTGGAGCTCCATCTCTGCAGGAGAGTATGTAAGGAGTAATCCTTACGTAAGGATCTCCACTTTCAGTTTAAAAGACTATTTCCTTAATACCTCAACTGCTATGCCCTCAACAAACACTGGAAAACAAACAAGAAGAGTAAACTTTCAAACAGAAGAACAGAGTGTTTAAGTTGATGCTGACAACACTGCAGCTAGTCATGGAAGTATAATAAGAAAAGTCTGCATATGTCAATATCAGCCTCAGGCAATAAATTGTATTTCAGACCAAAATGTAAGCAAAATTTAAGGCTGTGACATTTGCGCCCTATAACTAATCAATATCAGGCTGTTTTGAACTTTAAACACTGCATTTGATGGCAATTGATACCATGACACTTTTCAGTTTTTCTTGTGTCATTTCAGACTACTTTAACCAGTATTAACTAAAGGCACTGAATTCCTATCATTCAGTTGTCTGCAGAGCAGACTTACATGATCAAAAGAGACCCTGACCACCTGTTTTGCATGTTTTAATTTCACAGAATTGCAGCCTGAAGAAGCTGAGACATTACTGACTACCAGTAAGCACTACCCTAAAAGATATTTTCCTTCAAGACTAAGAGTATTCCACTTACAGCACTCCACAGCCAGTGAGAAGGTTTTCAGGCAAAGAGGTATTGAGGGACCTGGTATTTATTCCTGTTGATCTCAGGTGCCTGATACCTTTGTCTTCATATAGAAAATGTGGCAAGTAAAAAACTCCCTTGCCAGTTGCACCCTCTGTTAACACTCCCTGGGCTCTAGAATTTTTCCTGCTACAATATGGTTTTTTTCCTTTCACATGCCTGAGTTACCGGGATTCACACTTGCCCACAATCCTTCCATGGACATACACAACCCAGTTATAAGGGGACCCTTTCTAAGGACACCATTGCACCTGTCTGTATGGTAGAATAAGTTTGAGAGGACCCATCAAAGCTGTGCCACAAAAAATTTCATCTGCAACTGACAAGGATTAACAGTTAAGAAAACCCAAATCAAAACAGAAATCCAGTATCTTGTCATTGCTACAAATGATCTGGGATTTGTCCTGCCAGAACACATTCTTTTGAGTCAGGATGAATTATCACTGCTTTTGCTTGGTTTCATGGGAATTATGCTTATATAATGGCAGTCTTGAAACTGTTGGCCAATTTTGTCAAAATAAAATAAATCTAAAGACATTAGTGGAGATCATAGCCCTTCTGTACTTGTGCAAATGTGTGCCTAGCAGAACAAAGGCAGGAGTTGTACCCTGGAGATGCAGGGATGTAAAACAAAGCACTCTGTGACCAGGCCAGCTCAGGAAATCAGATCTACAGAGATGTTCCTTGGTTGATTAAAGTGTATTCTGAACTGTACCAAGACTTTCTGTTCCCATGTTGAAAATGCAATGTATCATATCAGTGTTACTTGAAGTTACTTTGAAGTTTTAAGGGAGATGCCACTTCAGGGGCATTTACTCAGAAAATTCTTCTCCCTTTCTCTTTACAGCTTTATTTGCACCAAACACATTATTGCCAAATGGAGGCTGTCAAATATGAATGTATCACTCAGTCACAGACTTGGGAAAACTAGCAAGTGTCTGATTTTAGACTTGCTTTTCCCTGTTGGCCTGCTTCTACAAAATTTGCAGGAACTTAATTACCTTCGAGCTGTTCTCCTTATGTCATACTTGGCTGAATTTGGGAAATGGCAAAGAAATATTACATAAGGGACACACACCAAGACTCATGTGTATACATATATTAAGTGATGGCAAAAAAACCCTTGTTCCCAACAGATGCCATTTACCTCTGTGAAGCTGCAATGCAGGTGTGGAGCATCCCTTCAGGCAGTGGAATTGCTCTCCAAAGTGATGTGCATGCAGCTACAGCCACATTCTGAGGCCAAGCATCCACAAGTGTATACAACAGCTTTGAGGATGATTTGTAAGCCACAGGTAAAGAGGAGGAGCACAAAAAATGGCTTATTCCCAAAGAAAAGCTAGACTCTTTTCAATGAGGTTAGTGCAGAGAGGCCACACAGAGGACACATGTGCCAGGAACAGACTTAGAGGTATGGTACCAGTCCTGACCAAGATGAGAGGGAAAGGAGGAGCAGTGAAATACAATTGAAGGGAAGAACTGGAACCATCAGAAGAAATACAAGGGAGGCAGGCACCACAACACCACACCCTGAATGGTAGCTAATTCTGTCTTCCTTGGGAACTTGAGGGGACTCCGGATCTGATGATTCACAAACAACATGGAAACAGCACTGGGTGTAGGGCAAAGCTGCTTTTATAGAGGGACCATCGGCATTGTCAGACTCCATTTCCTGACAACTAGTTTGTAGGGAACAATGTTGCTGTGACTCACCAAAAGATGTTTGTTTCTTTGTGGAACAAAAAGTCGCCACAAGATTGATTGCAATAAGTTACATCTCCTTGAGATCCAACTGGCTCACACATTTGGCAGCCAAAGAGACTGTGCCAAGCTGATGTGCATTTCAACAACTGCAGATTGAAACACTTTCAGGAAAAGAAGGAAAACAATTGAAGGCAACCAATCAGCTTTTAAAGTTTTGTGGCATTTTTAAAATTCTTTCCCCAGAAAACAAGCACTGCGTACAAAGATTTTCAGATGACATGCACCATGCCAAGGGCTGAAAATTAAGATCCAAAACTAGCAGCAAGGAAGTGGCAAGAGTAGCATAATGATTTTATTTTTCATTAATGATTCAAGACAGCTTGGCTTAGATTTGAGGCAAAGGAGAAGACAGGCATCTTTGCTCTGATGAACTTCCAAAATAAAGCAGTGTCTTGCAACCATAATTTTCACCATTAGTCATCATATGCATGCATAATTCCTGCATATTTCAGTCTGTTAACCTATTTGAGTAGATCTATTTCTACGAATAAAATTTTCCTGGACAAAGATCTGAACTCACACAAGGCGAAGCCATTAAGGATGTGCGAATAAAAGAGACGGCAGAAAACAGCGCATGAGAAACCAAAGCCTTAGTATACCTTGGGGTGTGGGGGAACTTTATATACGAAGTTACACAGAATGTTAGTTGCTCATATAATAGAAAAACTGGGAAACTTTCTAACTGTTTAGGAAGATGTTCTGGGTTGGTGAGACAAAGTCAAACCCCCTTACAGGGAATCAGAGCCAAGCTAGGATGTATCCAATAGGTTTGAAGGGGAGAGAAGCGGAAAGAGAGAAGAGGAACAAGGACCTTGCAAACCGCAGCAGAGTCCTGGCAGGGGGGACCTACAGATTAAGAAATGTGACAGTAACGCTGAGCAACCGGCTTTGGCAAGAGCCTGACATCTATCTGAGGAAGAAAAGTTGCAGAATGCAGCTAAGTGCTGAAGCAGGCTGGCACTCGTTCGCAGATGCGGTTTTCTGAAGGAAGCTAAATAAAAGGCTTTATCCGTTTAACACACATTACTTAGAGAGATAGGCTGCAGCTACCGCAGCTACGATATTACTGGTTCGGGCGCACACGGGGCTGTCCTGGCAAGGACAAGGCGCGCCGGCGGTGCCGCTACCCCGTTACACGGGACCGCCGGTCCCGGCCGCCTTCTGCGGTGCCCCAGCGCGCCGAGCAACAGGAGGCGGCTCTGCAGCCGGGCGGGCTGACAGCGAGCGGGACGGGACAGACAGACGGGACGGGACAGGACAGGACAGATAGCATGGAACGGACGGGACGGGACAGACGGGACGGTGCAGTGCCAGGCGCCGCCGCCCCCCCGCAGCCCCTCACCGGCAGCAGGCCCCGAGCAGCGCAGCAGGGCCCGTCCCACTCACCGCCGCGCCGCCGCCGCCTCCCCCGCGGGCAGCCCCAGGGCCGCGCTGCCGCTCCCGCCGCGCTGCCGCCCGGGCTCCGGCTCACCCTCAGCCTCGGCGGGGCCGCCCGGCCCCGGCCCCGGCGCTGCGGGCTGCGGGGCGGCGCGGAGGGCCCGCCCTGGGCGGCGCGGCCCGGCCCGGCGGGCGGTGTTATGTAACCCGGCCCGCCCTGCCAGCGCCCCGAGCCCCCGCCGCGGGCGGCGCGGCCGGCTGTCCTCGCCCGGTGCGCACCCGCACTCTGCTGTTCTTAGCGGGGTAAAATGCTGCAGGAGAGGAGAGGCTGAGTTTCTCACAGTACCGTGTTCCGGGCGCTCGGAGCGCGGGGAGTCACCGAACAGCAGGCGACAAGCCCCGGGCGATCCTCGCACGTGCCGCTAGCTCCGGCGGTCCGTGCCAACGCGTGGGGAAGTCTCTTACGGTTCTTTTGAACGGCCAGCAAGCAGACAGGCTGCCTGCACCCAGCAGTCACACGTGCACGAAACATGCCCAGCTCATCACTGGCAGCGCCAACAGGAATTCATTTGGATGCATGAAGTGATATTTTGGGAAAAAAAATCAACGAAAACTTAGGAAACAAAACCTGTTTCCACTATAGTACTGATTCAGTCTACTGTGTGCGCTCAATTATGGGAAAAAATCAGAAGCAAAAGGAGCAGCAGCGGAGGTGCTTTGCCGGCCACAGCGTCGGTTCTGCAGCCCCGCAAGAGAAGCCAGAGTCATTCACATCTTGTGCTCCAGCTGCAGCCTCAGAAAGTTGTAATCATAGGAGAGCCTGTGTGCTGAGCCACTGGGAGGGAAGGAGGAAAGAATGAACAGCTTCTTCATATTTGAACAACAATATAATGTAAACAAACCGAATGAGCATGTGAAATCTTGTATTTCATAAAGCACTAAGCCATCCTCGTTGGCAGGGGTTTGTATTGCTGCCCTCTGCTGCTGGGAAGCTGGGCGGTTCATCTGCCTAACGAGCAGAAAAACGGGCTATTTATGATAAAAATCTCTGATTACACATAACAGTTCTGTGGCCAAGAGCCTCGAGATACACAATTTAAAAGTGCAGAAAGGGTGAGCTCCCCAGTTCTGCGAGAGGCAGGGGATGACAGCTCTCTAAGGCCGGGTGGGTTGGCTGACTCACACCAACAGTGTTCTCTGGGCCCTCCTGGGCTCACTTCTGCCCACAGCCAGCAGGGTGATCTGCCATCCACGTGCCAACACTCTTACTGGAATAGCTCTGTATTTATATTGCTCCCAAAGAATCATGAATCCCTATCCCTCACCAGCAGTGGAAAAGGTCACAGGAAATTTTGTCAGGACTTCATGGGAAAGAGTGCACTTTTACAGCAGATGCTGATCTTGAAGCTCTGAGTGCCCACAGTATATACTGTAGTGCTACAATTTGGGGTGATTATGACCTTTTAAATTGTCACTGAGAGGGCAACTGAATGCTGTAATCCCTTTATGTTTCTGGGCAAGCCCTTCATCTAACTTGGAAAATAATTTATTCGCTAGTTTGGCTTTGACAGGTTTACTTGGAGGAAGTTCATAAAGACAGTGTATAAAACTGAATCTATTCCTATGCAACTGCCCTTGCCCATGGTAATTCAGAGCTGACTATCTCTCAATGACCTTTGGAATAGTGTGAGGAAATGGATACAATCCAAAAGGGTTGCACTCCAAAGGAATGTGTCTAGAATAGGTAGATGACAGAGAATATAAAGTCTTACTTGTGAATTTGCCTTAAGAAAGCAGGCTCAGTTATCATGGTGAGTAGATGAACTACTGTTACTGACAGTGATTAATTCCTTAGGAAACCACCCCCTAGGAAATTGCTTTGCATACCTAGACCTTTTAAACCCCTTGTATTCAGAAAGCTTGCTGGTGGGGGACAATACATTACTGTATCTAAAAATTGCTTGAATTAAGCTCCTCTTCTGCATTTCCCCATGTGGAGGCTTTCATGGCTCTGATTCTACTCCCTCAAACAGCTTGTACATGCTGAGTTAGAAAAATCCCTACACACAGGCAAGCAGCAGGCATTAAGTAAATGAGCATTCAGTGCATTACCCAAACAATAAAAAGCTGCCCACAAACCACACCTAAATGACAAAGGAGAGGTTAGAGTGACTGCAAGCAGTGTGGAAGGGTGGAGGGGCTTCTGAAAAGGAAACAGCAGCCCTAGCTCTCTTTGGAAGAAAGGAATATATTTTTAGAAGCAGTTAGCCCAGCTATAAAGCAAACCACAAGTATTTAGTCAGTGAATATATAGCATTTTCAGGCATTTCCTGTGATGAGCAGAATGCCCAAGAGACTGGGTGGAAAGCACCAAATACTACAAACATAAGAATGGTGTTGGCACAGTTTACTACCCAGCAGGGCCTGCATGACGCCTGTGGAGTATCAGAGAACCACTTAAAATGCTGCAGGGTAGCTGCTCTCTCATACTAGTCTAACACACCCATTTATTCATGCTCATAACTGATGACAAACTAGTATTACAAGATATTAGGATGTTTTCCTTTATGTTTGCTTGGGTACAGCAATACAAAATTGTTATTCAAATAATGAGTCACATGGCTGTCAGGATGGGAGGGACAGCATTTGTTGGCAGAGTAACATTTCTGTGCAGCATACCAGTGACATGTCTTTAGCACGAGAGGGTTCAATTTTGGAGCTTCTCAGCATTTTTTGTGTGTTGTTTTAGAGCTACTAGACATTGCATATTGCTTGACAGAAAGCTTTTGTGGGTGGTTGGGGGAGTTGCTACACAAGAACTGTCTCCTCAGTGAGAAATCAAGAACTATAAACTCTCAATGCTGATGCCAAAGCAACATATCCTCAGGAGCACTAGGCCAAGGACCACACTGGCAAACCAGGCTAACTTCCTGTCTTTTATTGACCCAGAGACCACATGGACTTAAACCTAGCATTTCACATTCTCCCTGCTGCATATGTTGGACTCTACCTTTTGTCTAATTTGGCTCCATACCTTAGCACAGACTAACCACCTCCACAGAGAAGTGAGACTTTGTGCTACTTGATCAATTCTGACACCCTGTCACTTTAGGAGTATGGCCAATTTTTTTGTTCCATTAAATCTGGCAGAAAAATAACACCCCTTTCATCCCAGCTGGCCTCAGCTATCAAGAGGGGCTGGAGAAAGCTGGGCTTATTCTGAGTGAGAGCAAATTCAACACTAAGGAACAGAAATGCAGGGCAAATCAGACACTGCAATTCCAATTATGTTCAATAAGAACTACCACATTTTCAAATTCTCAAATGGTGTCTGTTCACATCCAATGAACTCTCAAAGCTGGCCCAGAAGTCCAGTCCTGTTCAATTACTCTCACAGTCAGGTGCAACATACTGTAGTTTACTGAGCAACACACAGGAGGATCATATCAGAAGAGAGGGCTCCAGGGAGAGCTTATACTTAGGATACTTAGTACCTAAAAGGGGCCTCTTCCATGTGCTTTGAAAGCATGAAGGAAGCAGCAGCAAAATGGAAGGCTATAGTACTAACTTTTGTAACCAACTGCAATTTTCCCATTGGCACTCAGCAAATGAGCAAGGGGAAGCCAAGACTCCATAAAAATCAAGATTTGAAGCTAAATCTCCTGTGTCCAATTCCACTGGATTAGGTTTTCTTCCTTACTACTCTCCATTTTTTCTTTATTATTCTAGAAGTTGCCAACAACTAGTTTAAGAAAATATTCTCTGAAGTCCTCTGAATAGAGAGCAAAGACAACTGTTGATATGTTACATTCCATAATTAAAATTATTTCTTTCTTCCCTTCCCACCACAAATAGTTTTATTATACCAATCTCTCAGTACACTTTCACCTTTATTATTCTCCCTTTTCCTAGACATGACAGGTTTGTAGGACTGTTTAGATCTAGTCTTTTAAGGGACAGGAAACACATGCTGCACCAAACAGCTGTTGTATGTATAAGAAATTGTCAATCTAGGAAATCTTTAGTTTTACTTTCCTCCTTCCATGGCACACAGACCTTAAATCATTCACCACAGTAGTCAAGCATGAAACTTAAACTGATCTACTTACTCTGTCTCAAATGAAAGTACAGTGACAGAAAGCAGCTGTGAGGGTGTGCTTTTGTCTCCTCCTGTCTCCCAGGACTAGCAAGGATGGAAAAGTAGTATGTGAACAAAGAGCAAAAGGGCTGGTAAGAAAGGGAGTCCAAGGATGATTCAGAGTGATCTGAGCATCGCTGTGACAAGGAAAGTGATTGTTCTGAAACTCAGTTTTTTTTCCCCAGGCTGAAAATGCTGATTATAAAGCAGGCCTTTATACAAGCCCAGTAACTGCTACAATTAAATGACACACAACTTTCAGGGCCAAGTTCTTTACCCTGCAAGTTGCTAGCTATGTCAAGGAGGCTGGGGACCAATCATGGATATTAGCAAGGAAAGAAGGCTACTATGAACTTAAGAGGAAACACCTCAGACTACTGCAGGACGAAGCTTCAGTCATTGGATTGCAAGAAATTAACTTAAAGGGAAACTAACTAAGAAATTAACTTAACTGGAAAGCATGCAGTTATTTTAAAGGAAATTTAGGAAAGATGCATATGCTTGCATTTTGTGGAGAAGCTGCCTGTTCTGTGAAAGAACTGCTTGCCCTCTAAAGAGCAGAGTTAATAACCATCCCCAAAACAAACCTGTTTGTGTGATGCACTTATGAGCAATAAAACCACTGCATGTGCACAGTGAGAAAAATGAAAATCACTGCATCTGTATGTAGCATTTGGAAATACTCTTTCAAAAGTCAGATTTTCAAAATATACACATTTTCATACTTCAAAAACAGGGAGTAAAAACATTTTAGAACATAAAAAAAAAACCAAACCCAAGCCTCCCCCATCTGAATATTGTTATTTCTGGTTTTACAAGTTTTTATTTTTAATTAACTGCAGCAATCTAAAAATTCAAGTTTCTGGGCTCCCCTTTAAGAATTTGCATTTTTACTTCCCACAAGAGATACTTTGACTCTTTTATTCATCTTTGAGTCCACACATTACAAATGCAAGTATGTCAAACACACCCACTCTTCCTCTCCCATTTTAAGTTTCTGCTACATGTTTGGGTCTGATTTTCTCTACATCATATAAAAAGTCTCTAGACCAAGTGATAAAATATAGTCCTACTGTACTCATGGACACTTTTAACATACACATGGTACCTATATCTGTGGTCAGCAGGCAGGAATTTAAAGCACAGCAAGTTCACAGCACATCTGTTGATTTCACAAACACACATTCCTAGAAAAAATGAAAGACTAAAGGGTATGCAGAGAAAGAATCTTTATTGAAATATTGTAGTACCAAGCTTAAAAACTCTTTAAGATATACAAAACACCTTAAGATTCTTTATACCAATTCCTTCTACTTTACAAATACAGTGATGTGTGCAAAACTCTTAGATTTTTACTTGGGGAAATGGCTCATACAGATGAGAAAATCAAATGGCCAGTGCTATTTATTACAGCTGAGGTGAGGTTTTGTAAGAAGATGCATTTCTTAAAATTACATATGAAAAATACTCTAATTAAAAAAAAAGATATATATATAGAAGAGGTAAGGTAATTCAGAAGTGCTGAACAAGAAGGGATGTTACCACTGAGGCCCCAAGAAATCAGCCCTGCCCTTGTAGCAGTGTGTAACTCCAGGCTCACCCAGACCCAAGCTGCCAGGGCCCCCTCGTGGTCACGACATACATGATAATCGCAGATGCTCTTGTGCCTCACTGCACCTGCACATTTGTAAAATAAACTGAGCCAATGAAAGTGCCCCTGTCACCCCTGCTGTGACAGAGTGTGCCAGCAGACCTCAACTGGGGCACAAGAATCTTACACTCACTGCCCTGGAGTTTTCCCAGCCTTACTAAAGGCCGAGACACTTCCAGCACTTTTTCTGTGACACTGGACAGAAGTGAGCGCACAGGAAGCAAAGAACAGGACGTGCATATAGTTACAATCCACAATCCCACTCCCCAGCCTTCTATGGCTCAGGACTTGATACCATAACTGTGTCTTTACATTTAGCAGATCAATTTTTTTCTTGAGCTTGCCCAGTCTTTTTCTAAGGCCCGTCAAAGATTTTACCACTCCTACCTCCTGGATGAAAAGAGGCAAGAGGTGTTCTCATTAGAAGCAGTATTTTTCAGTTCTGCATGAAATAGATCCTTCCTCTCTAATACTGAAAGACTAAAGAACCACTACCATCTGCAAATCAGAAACAAGGATCTAACAGATTTTCATATGCCAGAAGCTTGCAAGCAGCTTGCTTATCCCAAAGAATAAATCTGCTCCTCTATTACAGAGGTCATACTAGTCCTTGCTTCAGGACAGTGCTACACCTCACAAAGCTCAGTGAAAAGAGACAAACAGTGATATCAGCATCATTAAGAAGTAAATGGTCTAAAGAGTGCCTCATTTGAAGGTAGTACACACTCAAGCCTCAACATGACCTTCCATTCTATTTGTTAAATGTGGGGCTCAGACATTTCTCCTTGGATGATTACCATGACGCCTCTCTATCAAAGCTATCTTTACATGGTTTAAATTAAAAAAAAGCCTTAGGTCATGTTTATCCCCATCAGTTAAATTGATACAGGTAATTTTGTAAATACCCTTCACTTCTCTCATTTATGAAATGGAATATTGCATTATAAAGCTAATGCAAACACCCTCTTAGAAATATGCCATAAATCCTTTAATTACCTATCCAGTTCAGACACAAACTTACTTCCAGATCTCCAGGTTAGATCCAAAATAAGAAGTTAGGTGCAGTTCAGATTCCAAAAATGTTAATTTTCCCTGTAAAACCCACACAGCATTTCTATGTTTTGGCTGTTTGTTGCACAACTTTTTAAAACTAGCAGATTTCCAAAATAACCAGGAACCTTTCACAGATGTGTTTTCAGCTCAGAATTGTAAGTACATTTTAAGCATTCATAATGCTCTCAAAACTGAGGATATGTTGGTGCTGCCAGATGTTACTGTGATGGTACACTGAGATTATTTACCTGGCATGCAAAAGAGCTGGAGCTCAAGCTATACCACTTAAAAATTTCAATAAACAAAAAACCCCCACCTAAATAGAACTCAATTGTTAGGGCACAACAAGGGACTTCATTTTCAGTCACTATCACAACTCAGAATGACAGAGAGATATCAGACTTGAACATGAAGACGTGTCCTGTTCTGATAAGCTGCAATAAGACTTTTCTTTCTCACTACCTAACTTAGCCCTCCCCTTTTTAAAAACAAATAAAAACCTTTTTGCTGACAGTATCATTCTTGGATGCCCACCTCCTTGTACACCATGTGAGAACAAACCACAAATTTATACATGAAAATTCTGTTTCTGCAGCAGAATGCCTGAAGTTAAACCAGTTTAGGAATGACTGAGCATTTAAGCCCTGCAGTTAGAACACTTGTGCTTTTACAAGTGTTTTCAAAATGAGGTGATAAGTCTTCTAACAGGAACATCAGCAAAATGTCAGGAGTCTTATGGGAATCCCATTAATATTTCTTCTGAACAGATGATTTAAATCATTATCTGGAAAACACAAGAAGTTGCACTTAGACAAATAAAAAACGGGACCTGATGACATAATTATCTGTTTCTAAAGTGTACATGGACAAATTGTTCTAAGTATTATCAGTAGGTAAAAGTGTTTATCCTCTAATTGAGTGCTGCATATTGCAAAATCCAAAAGCATTTGACTATACTAAAAACACTCTTCTAAGCTTAGTATCTCATAGGCCAATCTCATAAAATTACAGTAACTACAAATTCAGTACTTCTATTTAACCTAGTACCTTCTATTTAACCTGAGAAGCTTTCCAGCATTTTATAGCAGTTTTTTCAGTGTTCAGCAGATGTTACTCTATTTGCCAAACAATATCAGACTGCAAAATTGCTCTTACTGTTGATAGATCAATAATGACACGGGAAAAGTCATTATCTCCGTGGCAACAGAGTGGCGACTGTTGGAGGAATATTGCGCATGCTGCTGTGCTCTGACAGCCATGCCTCGGCTTCCTCACGCTGCTGCTCTCTCTGCAAGCCTGGTATGCCCAGGGTACCACAACCAAGGGCACCTCTTAGACTACAGAGGGTTAAACTACAGCTGTGGTTACATATATACTCACAAGGGCTTATTACATCTGAATCTGATGTCTTTATGTTACTTATTTTTAATGAACCATCCATTCGTAGAAATAGCTAGGACAAAATTCAGGAAGGCAAATATCACAGTGTTCTGCTCATAGCCCGATATTTTGTTGAAAGTAAACAGTTGTCTTTAAGAATAAAAAACTATCTTTCTTGTCAATAAATTTTTATTTAATTCCACTTTGACTCCTCAGAATCTAAAAGTGCCAGGAGTCTTTACACTTAATTAAAATATGAAGAGACCACATGGGATATTACACTTAACACTTGTTATGTCTTTGCATATTGAAACAGTACAGCAAATAGGAAAACATACTTTTGCTCTGCATAAGTTACTGCAGTTCCATCTAGCAAAAATAGGGCTTTTTTTTTTCATACTGCAAAACCTTCACCATGTTAATCACAACATATTAACCACAGAAAACACACACTCCTCTGTATCTTGATCACCATGGCTGAGTCTGCCTTGTGATGTTTTGTTCAAAGCAAAACATACCAACTCACAAAAAAAGATGGTGTTCAACAGCAACATAACATATGAACTTTGCCTTCAGATTAAACACGGAAAGTACTTTCTCATAAATACATCTACTTTTAAACACTGCAGCAACACTGTACTTATTCATAACCTATTCACATGGGATGACAAAGGGCAAATTTGCAACAATTCCCTTTGGAATCTGTTCTTAATAAATTTAAATAAAAGGCAACAGAAGTGATCCTGCGGATGACTTAAAAAAATTAAAACAAAGGTATCACTCAAGCATCAGCTGGACTCCATAAAAAACAAGAATTAGGCAAACACTTTTCTGAATGCTGAAAACAAGCTGGTGCTGTTTACAAAGCCCTCACAAGAACAGAACTGGATAGTAAAAGTTCTTTTCCTCAAAAATGCAAATAAGACAAATGCTCATTAATTTACCAAGAGTCCAGATACTACAGCTGCAATATAAATTAGCTCTCAAAATACACTGTGACTTGTTATTTGCGAGAGACTGTATTTTAGTACAGAGGAAAACTCTAACATTTTCTTCTACTTACAGGATAGGCCCTGCTGCTTTAGGAGACCGCCACGCTCTGCGCCAAGTTCTTGGAAAGAATAGGGCATCTGCCCAGGAGGCCGAGCAAAGCTGGCTGCACAGGCGGCCGTCTGCAGGACACGTTCCAATCCAGCACTTCTCTGGCTAACACCAGGCAGTCCTGCCTTTGCTCCAGCACCGACTGAACCATCCTTTTGAGCAGGCAGCCAGCCCAAACTAGCTCCCGTTTTTCCATCCCGCTGCCACCCCTGCCAGCTGCTCGGGTGACAGGTCAAGCTGTGCAAAACTACTCGAGTCTCCCCTCTCAGCACCAAATTCGAGCATGCAAAGCACCGCTAGTTTCTTAGGGACAAACCGCCTGCTTTATCCCATCAAAAATCAACCAAACCCGGGCAACTGAACGCAATCAAATCGGTGCCCAGACACAGCCAAAGCCAGGAAGGCGACAGACCCATGCAGCACGTTGCCAGCTGCCCACATCCAGCCCCGGCCGCCTGCACTGTCCGAGAGCGGCCGCCCGCTGCCTTCACCTCGCACAGCCGCTATCCCCCAGCGCAGCCCGGCTCCATCGGCCCCTTCTCCACGGACTCCCCTCGATCCCTAGACAGACCCAGCCCGAGGGAGCTCCACCACCGCCTGCACCACCAAAGCGCCGGCGGGATAAAACCGAGACCCCGCTCGAAGGCCGGAGGCGCCGACACGGCCCGGGGGTCTTCGAGGGGCCCCTCCCCGCGGAGCCGGCGGTGCGGGCGCGGGAGGGAAGCGCGGCCCGTCCATCCCGGCGATGGCGCAGGGCCCGGCAAGGAGGAGCCGCACCCCACGCGTGCGACCGGCACCCGGAAGCGGAAAGCGCCTCACGCCAATGGCCCGCTGATCTCCGAGCATCCCGAGGAAAGCCCCGCCCCGGGACAGCCTGACCAATCGCGCCCGCGGCGGTGTGAGATTGATAGGTCCCTCTCCCAATGCAGCCGCAACGGCTCTATTCTATCCACTAGGAGAGCGGAGCCACCTCAGGGTTGCTGGGCGGGACAGATCTCGCTGTATCTCAGCGCTATTGGCTGTGGGTGCTGATTGGCGGCTTTCTGCGCCTATGCGGAGGAAGCTGGCCGGCGGCCCGTCGCGCCGTGCGCCAATGGGCGGAGGTACGGGCGCGGTGCGGCGGTGCCAGCGGCGGGGCGATGAGCGCGGCGGTGCGGACGGGCTGGCGGATCGGGGCCGCCGCCGCCGCCGCTCTGCGGGGCCGGGCCGGGCGCCCGCTCAGCCAGGCGGCCGGGGAGGGCGGCGGGGCTGAGGGCGGCAGCGGCGGCGGCGGCGGCGGCTCGGGGTCGCGAGAAGCGGTGGAGCGGCTGGTGCGGGAGCACCCGGTGGTGGTGTTCATGAAGGGCAGCCCGGCGCAGCCGCTCTGCGGCTTCAGCAACGCCGTGGTGCAGATCCTGCGGCTGCACGGCGTGGAGGATTACCGCGCCCACGACGTGCTGCAGGACCCCGACCTCCGCCAAGGTCAGCGCCGGGCCGGGCCGGGGTCACCTCTGGGTGCCGCCTGCCGGGGCCTGTGCAGCCCGAGCCGGCTCCTGGTGGGGCAGAGCCGGGGCCGCTTCCCGTGTGGGAAGGGCTCTCGGGAGCCGCCGGCAGGTCGGGCTTGTCTTAACGCCCCTGCCCCTTGTCCCACCTGTAACTTGCCTATTCTTGCTTTGTGCGGTGGGCTGGGTTGGGCTCTGTTCTGTTTTAACGAGGCCAGCATCGTGGGGAGAAGGGCTGGGGAGCTGGGGAAGGGTCTGAGCCCATGTCCTGTGAGAAGCGGCTGAGGGAGTTTGGCGGAGTTTAACCTGGAGGAGTGCTGTGCTGCACGGCACGGGTGGCCTTATTATTCTCTACAGTTACGTGAAAGGAGGTTGTAGCCTGGTGGGGATCGGCCTCTTCTCCCCAATTGGACGAGAGGACAGTCACAAGTTGTGCCAGGGGGGCTTTAGGTTGGATACTGAGAGGAATTCCTTCACAAGAAAGGGTGATGGGCTGCCCAGGGAGGTGTTGGAGTCACCGTCCCTGGAGGTTAAGGAAAGACTGGATGTGGCATGTAGTGCCATGCTCCAGTTGACAAGATGGTGTTCAGTCATGGGTTGGACTCGATGGTCTCACAGGTCTTTTCTAAACTAATTAATTTTGTGATTCTGTTTGGGTGTTAGAACTAGAAGTATGTTGCAGAGATGTGCCATTGAAGTTGCTGCCCAAACGCCCTGGTTTGGATTTTGTGACCCTCCCCGTGCTCGGGAGGTCTCAGTTATCAGCAGAGAGCAGCTGTGTGTGCAGGTGATGATTGGAGATCAGGCTCTTTGTGCCATGCTGCCTCCCTGGTTCAGAGATAGAGGGCTGCATTAAAGACCTCTGAAGTACTTTGTAATCAGGTTTGTCTTCCCTGTGAACAGTATGGTGAAATTGCATGTATGGCTTTGACTTGTACTACTTCATTCCCAGCTGCTACTGCCTGCTGGGATTCTCTTGATAAAGTACAAGTTTATGCTACTTATTTGCACAAGATGTACTTAGTAATAGTTTCACCATTAGTGCACAAGTGGTAGTAGCTATTCTATATAAAGTTTATTTGCCAGTTGTGAAAAGCTAGTAATCTGTTCTGGTAATGCTTTTCATCTTTCCCTCTTCAATGCCCATAGCTGACTGTTGAGGTTCTATGTCGTTATTTGAGAAACTTCTAAAACAAAAGATATATATATACAGGTACATAGTAATTAGTCTTGTAGGTGTGTGGCATTAACATTCTCCTGCCCAGAATACACTAAAATGTGCTGTAAAGCCATGTGCTGGCATGTATCAGGTGACTTTGTTCTCCTTTGTGTTTGGTGTCATCTGACTAACTCAATTCTTCATTAGCTCTTAGCTAAAGCTGAAAGTCCTTGTTTGCTTTTCAATTCACTACTGTAATAGTTGGTATGGTGTAAAAGCTTAGATACTGGAATTTCTGTGTAATTACATTTTTTGTTAATGAAGGTTGGTTTTGTTCAAGTAAATCTTCCTCTGCCTTTGCAAGTGAACAAATCATGGTAATTTTCTAAACTTTGTGTATATATCTGAATTTATTACTTGTACAGTTTACTAGGACAAACTCTTACTTCTTCCCACAACTCATAAATTAAAAGGAGGAAACAAAACCCTGAAATCTAGCCATTAGCATTTTACTTTTGGTTGAAGGGGCTTTTGTGAGCCTCTGAATGAGCAGTGCATTTATAAGTTATAGTCTCTGAGCACTTGACCATATGAATAGATAGTATTTTCTTTCTATGTAACTTAAATTTTTCCTGCACATGAACTCGGGCTTGTGCTAGGTAGTGAGAGAGGTTATTGCCCTCCTGAGCTTTAAATTGAAATTAGTGTCTTGATCCAGCTCTCCAGTGTCTAAGCTACATAGAATGCAGTTTCAGTGTACCCTTGCACAATATCCTACTGGTTCTCAGGTGCTTAAAGAAGTTGTTCTGTTCCTTTCCATGCACCAGCTTTGGCACCTGCCCAACTGTGCAGAGGGCGAACTCAATTTATTAGCTGGATCATTGGACCTGCAAGCTGAAGTAGCAGTTTGTACTGAGCTGAGTGCCAGAGCCAGCATGAAGAAAGGAGCTTTGAAGAGTTGGGGAGCAATACAGCTGTTTTCAAGGGCAGCAGAATTCTTGTACTGCTTCAACTGTATTACCTAAAAAGGCAGGGTGTGCCTGCTTCTGTGGCTAGCAATCTCTGGCAGAGGAGAGGACAAGGCTGCTCAAAGTTGTAATTCTCTAAGTTGCCAACTGTATTTCAGCAGTGACTGTCTG
The DNA here is from genome assembly GCF_029582105.1 of Oenanthe melanoleuca. NCBI lineage: Eukaryota > Metazoa > Chordata > Aves > Passeriformes > Muscicapidae > Oenanthe > Oenanthe melanoleuca. Next base: position 46,745,008 of record NC_079339.1, read on the forward strand.
AAGGCCAGGATCTGCCCTCAAGTGCCAAAGAGATAGGCAGCATGTGAGCCTTTGCTAGGCTGTCTCTGTGAATGTATCTGCACTGCATGCATGGGGGCTAGTGAGGGGGTGTGGAATCTTTAGCTGTGAAAGTATCAAGTTCATCAACAAAAGACTGATCTGCAAGGAGATTGCTGTATAAGAGCTGGCCATAGCTTTGTGTTCACCTGAACCTAACTCAGTGTTTGAATATAAGTGTGCTTATACATTTGTAGTAGGGGCAGGCTGTTGGAGAAAGGGTAATTCAGGCATGTCTGGATTGCTTGTTGGTTTCTTGCCTGTATCTATTGAAACACCTTATTTTTAGCTAGTTATAGTTCAATTGGTGAAACTACCCCGTGCTAAAATACAGCAAGCTGTAAAGCTGGAACAGCTCCCCTGCTTGCCTCTTTATCTAAAACTCAGATCTGTGAAACTTACTAAACCGAAGTTAATGGTATTTCACATTATCTGTCTGAACTTGAGCTGAAGATACACTTCCCTGACACAAATCCTTCCTTATCAAAGATGGTTTAAGAGACCTTGGCAGTCTCTTGGGCCCCCTGACAATTCAACTTTCTCTAAGCTGGCTCTCAGCTGATAGACAGTGTTAGACTGATCCCAGTCACTGAGGCAGAGAAGTTTGGGATTACTTACTGAATAATTGGTGGTTTAAACTGTTGGGGTAGTTCACCCTCAGATTATTTTCTTTGCTGTCTCTACATTATCTAAGCATGGCATGCTGCCAATCAGGTATTCCTGATCCTTTCTCCCATCCTGGGCTAGCCTTCCCTCAGTAAAGCTTGTATCAGTGCTAATGGTACTCAGGCTTTGGAATAGGCTGCACAGGGAAGTGTTGGAATCTCCATTCCTGGAAGTGTTTGTGGATCTGACACTTGGGGATGTGGTTTACTGGTAAATGATGGTGCTGAGTTAACAGTTGGATTCTGTGATCTTAGCGGTCTTTTCCAACCTTAATGATTCTGTGATGTCCACGAAAACGTGTTGCTTTTCTGGAGCAAGTATGGTAGGAATGAGTGTTGCTTCATTCAGTTCTTTGATGTGGCCCATCCTTCATTAGTGCTAGTGCTACCAGGAGAGGCTGAGAATTGGTAACTGGAGCTGGGGAGAGGGTGGGAGTGTGCTCATTTCAGTAGCTCTTTGCACCGATCCTGGTTTCACAGTTACCTTAAATGTGCTACCACAGCTATCTGACTCAGCCCCTGACTTGTGGAGTGTGTTTTTCCAAAGTAAACAGTGGTTCAGATCAGAAGCTGCAGCTTCTGAAGTACAGCAAGGAGCCAGTCTGCAGAGAGGGGGGATGGAGATCCCTTGGGATCATCACAAATGTGCATCCTGAGTGCAGCAAGCATAGCCCAGGCTACCTTGCTTTAACAGCACTGCAGAAGTGTCAGTGACTGCTGCACTGAGGTGAGGCTTGGGTGCCCAGTGGAGGGAGTGTTCAGTGTGTGACCTGGGAGAGCCCCAGCACAGAAGCATTTAAAGTAGCTTGTCCAGCACGTGAAATGTAGCACACAAAGCAGCTGAGCTTGATGGTATTCTTTTTTTTATCTGAAGCTGGATAGGTCCTTGAAAGTACTATAAGTGCTTGTATGTGTGTGCAGTTGGGTCCTTGAAGAAAATATTTCTGTGAAAGAATTATTGGTGTAAATATTACCTTGGAATGCTCATTAGCAGTAGGTTTATTATGCAGAGCCCTTGGTTTTCAATTCATGTCTAGCATTGCAGTATCTTAAGAAAAATGAGCCCTTTCATGTCTGCAGTGGCTCTTTGACCAGAGTCATCCTAAAGCATGTCTTAATCATGGAACACAGTTTTTCATTGAAACTTTGATGAGTTAAAAAATATTTAGGATAGTTTAGGCAGTTTTGAGTACTCAAAGGCCAAAGGGCATTTAGGAAAATATTTCTAAGTGCAAGTTGACATCAGAGCTTAGAAGTTCTGCAAACTAAGGAAGAAGTTACAAGTGATGATGATGGAGGTTAGCTGGTTATGGTTTCTCTGTGGCCTTGATTTATATGCTAAACTTTCTATTTTGGGCTTATGAAACATTGGTTGTCCATGCACAAAATCTGAAGTCAGAATAAAATCTTTTAGCTGACATATGTAGTGGTTAGGAATACTTAATCACAACAATCTTTTTTTTTTTTTTTTAAAGTTACTATTATTTTAGTGTATTTTTAAAGCATGTTGTATTTTGCTAGGGGGAATTATTAGCTATATTGCATCTTTTATACATTAAAGTAATAAGCCCTTTGTATATTTTTGCACCTACACATTTATTAAAAAAGAAAGTAGTTTAAGTTCCAAAAAAGCAAGCATAATTTCCTTACATAGTTATTTTTTTAACTCGAGTATTTTGGGTTTTGCCTTTTTTGTCTCTAGACACTAAAATGTTTTCTAAGTGGAAAACAAGTTCTCTTGTGCTCTCAGCTACTCAGGTCTAATATTTGTTGTTGGGGGATTGGCTTCCAAGGTGAGTGGACTCTGATGTTCTGAAAAGGTTCCTCTCTAGAGTTCAGTTTGCTATATGGGCTTTCATGCCTTTGGTAGAAAAATTCCAGGCACTGCATGTTGAAAATAAATAAAAATGTTGAATTCAAAATTTGTCATCTAATCAAATTTTTGTGGTTGTGTTACAAAAATAGGCAGCAGTAGGTTTTAGCTATTTCCTCTGCCACAGAAATAAGGGCTTTGTGTGAAGGGTCATTTAAAAAGTGGCAAATTAGATACGAAGATTCTTCTGTATAATTTTTTTGTGTGATGTCTAATTGCAAGCTGGTTTCAGTGTGTATCAGCTGATCAGTTTATATTTTGGGTGGTTTTACATTTGTCTTCTGTGAAGTATAGTTTTAAACTTTAATTCTGTACTTCATAATTGTGACTTGAGCTGTGTTTTGTTAAATGAGTACTTTTAAAGAGACTTCAGCCTTTGTGCCCCTCCCATGTGCTGTAAGGTCTGGCATTGAAAGATAAAGCATTTTGAAATTCATAGGGCCTCTACAGGGGCAAATGTACCTTGCAATTGAAATTGCAGGAATAAGTGAAGCTGTATGAGTTCAGTAAGAACATAAAATATTTTAAAGTCTCTCTGGGAAATATAGCAGAAAGTGAACAGTTCTCAATATTTTTCAATACTTCGCATTTCTGTAATTGATTGAAAGAGTCATGTTTTCTTGTTGGGAGCAAAAAGAGATGCAATGTTTTTCCAGTTCCTGCTTGAAGTCAGTATAGGAGCTGACTCCAAATCTTTTAACCCACATCTTTGAGCTGGGGTGAGAAACAAACCTAACTCTAACATAGTGGGTTTTTTTTTTGTGTTAGTGCTCCTGTTACATAGGTATCCTTTTGCCTTTATGGGAAAGAAATCCAAATATCAGTGGTAGATTCAGGTGGAAACAATGCATTCCTTTAAAAATACCATTCTATTAGGAGAGGAGAGAAATCTCTAATAATTTTTCTTTTCTTATTCAGGAATAAAAGACTACTCCAACTGGCCTACCATCCCACAAGTGTACCTCAATGGTGAATTTGTTGGTGGCTGTGATATACTCCTCCAGATGCATCAGAATGGAGATCTTGTGGAAGAGCTGAAGAAACTAGGAATCCGTTCAGCACTTCTGGATGCAGAGAAAGACCAAGAGAAAAAGTAAAATGAGCAAAAAAATAGCTGTGACAGGAATACAGCAAATCTCCAATAAGAACTTGTTACCCATAAAGCCTTACATACTTTAGGTGGAGGAAGGCATCTCTCTGAACTGACACTAAGTGAATGTCTCTTAGCTCATGGTAAATGTAGTGATCTTGGTATTTTGATTTATGGGTATTGTGAAAATTTGAGTATAACCACTGCACTGTAAAGCAAACATTTGTGAACATTTGTGTTTTTAAAAAGTTCACTTCTAAAAGCACTCTTCTTCATTGAGGTGGGAGTAAACCAAAAGAACTAATAATATTTTTATGGATTTTATGTGTGTGATTCTCTGTTCTTTAATACCTGAACCTATACAAACAGCATTTGCATTCCCTTGCTTCTCTTAAAAAAGCATTAAGTAATAGTGCATCTGTTTTTCTGTTTAATTCCTGGTGATGAGAGTTCCCCAGAGCCTGTAAAACCTGTGTAATCACATACAATATAGGAGAAAAACAGTTTTCCAACAATATAGGAGAAAATAAGATTATATGAGAGTGCATGAAATATACTTTTATTCCAAAGGGTAAAAATAAACAGAACTTGTACAAATACATATGCAGTGGTCATTATTACTTTGTAACTTTCTGATGGCTTTTAAAACTGCTAAGAATCGTGCCTAAATATTTTATAAAAACCTTTTCTACCTCTTGCAAAACAGCTTTCCCCCCTGCTTATATACCTTGTGTATGGCAGTTCTATGTCAGTGCTAAAATGTGGGAATTGTTTAAGACTTCAGTATTCTAGCTTGAAATAGTACAGGAGAATACTTCAGTTATTACTGTAATCTTGTATTATTTGCTTGTTATCTTTTTATATTTGTTCTGTTTCCAAGTGTCTTCTCCTGACTGATGAGCTCAGGAGAATATAGTCTTCAAACATGGGATTTACAGATTAAATGTTCATGTGGGTAAGATGAGTGCAGCAGAGAGGTTACTGAATAGATAAATAATTCTTTGTGAAAAGTCTCTGAAATGTTCTGTACCTACCTAACCACATTTCTCTAAATGAAAACAAATTATATTAACCAGTGTAGCTTCAGCTCTACAACAATACTGCTAAGGTTAAAGGCTAACCAAGCTATTTTAAAATGCAGTTTAATTATTACAGACCAGTCTGCATGTGAATTAGGCAAATGGTTGGAAATAAAGTGTGTTTTATGTTCATTGTCTGCCGTAGTTGCTCTTTATTTTAAATGTCTAATGAAACTGATATTACTTTTGATTTGAAGCCTAAGATGTTTTCCCCTGCACAGGATATAAAATGTGTTCTGGAGAAAGAAGGAAATTATGAATGGTCAGTGAAAGACGAGAACAGGACTGGAACCTGTAGACAGAAGATATTTGATGCAAGTTCTGGTTCTAAATCTCTCCCACCCACTTGAGCAAGCAATGGAGAAACTATACTAGAACATTCTGCACAGGAGTTTCCACCCTGATAACAGTAAGCTTACTGTATAGCTGTAATGCAGTCAGGGTCAGTAGGATTAAATACAGCATGTGTGTTGTGTGTATTCACGTGGTCACCACAGCAAGTCTGAGGAGGTCACTATGTAGGAGGAAGTTCCACTTGGGGCAGTCACTCGTGGATGTAAGTGGATGGAGGTGTAAGTGCAAGATTTCTTCTGTTCATGTGCCACATCACATCATGCAGAGCTTAAGGTATCAATGAAGGTTTGTTCTGAGCATTTGAATTCAGATTAAATGAACTTTCTTATGGCTACTTCCAAGTAGATTTTGCCATTCTGAATGTAAAACAAGTTTTACATTCTCTAAACAACATGTTTAGAAAAAGAAGTAAATTTCAAAACTCTTTGGTTATTTGTGTCAACCTATTGAAATGAATGTACCCAGTAAACAAAAAGGTAATGAAGAAAACTTAGTTATTTTCTGTTTGAATAGTTAACTCTTAGTCTGACTACTAAATAAATCTATTAAAAAAAGAATCCCCCAAATTTGCTGTTGCATAGCTCTCTAGTTTTTTGCACAAGCTAAATATTTTTCAGTAATATCTGCCAGCAATTTAACATAAAGGGAACTTCAGCATTGTCAGGTGGCTTTATCCTCTATGCATCAAATTTTTTCTCCCAGCATGAGTTCCTGCTTTTAAAAACCATGGAAGTTTCTACTTTCTCTACTTTCTTCCCCTCTTTATATTTTAGTTACTTGATTAAACCTTTGTATGACATACATAGTAGTGTTTATATCAATCTCTACCTTACTGGAACATTATTATTGAGCAAGTAAAAGCAACAGTGATTCCATAAAGTGTGTGTGACAAAGGCACAGTGGGGAATGAAATTGTGACTTCTGCCTGCATCCCCATGCAAGCTGTACATTTCCAGCCAACGTGTGCATGAGTGGTTGTTCTACATTTATAAAAACGATCGTGTTAAACCAGCTGCAATAAAAGAATTACCATCTACTTAAATTGTAAACTTCAGATGCTCACAAAGAACTTTATTCTGTGGTTGGTTAAGAGTATTTTCCCCAAGAAACTAGTTCTAAGGAAACATTTTAGAAGATGGGTGGTATTGTGCACTCTGCTCATCATCCTCTGCTGTCCCTCAAACTAGAGGCAAAAGGGAGCCTGTGCTTCCAATCCCAAAGGGATGCCACAGATAAACTGACTTCTTTGAGAAAGAAACCCATGCCTGTCTTGAGGAAAGATTTACACCTGCTTTTCTCCTGCTCTTGTGAAGTGGGGGAGGGTAACTGTTAGTACTGGAGTATGGGGTGACAACCAGTGAGTGCACTGAGCTAATACTGGGGGCTGGTGCCAGCTGGAAGGATCCATGAGGAATCCTTGGTCAGGAGGGTGTGGTAGGTTCTGCAGAGAAAAGGGAGACTTTTTTTCTCCCCAGGAGGAGCAGCTTGTCACAGGAGGTGAGGGAGGGCATGGGGGAAGTTGCTACAGCTGCTTGTTCTGTCTCTGGTGAGATGCTGCTGCATCCATCTTGGTTGGATTGCCCTGCTGAGAGCTTACAGTGAAATAGTTGTGAATGCACATAAACTTATGTGGGATTGTTACTCTGTTGTAGGGTTGTGGTATGAACATTTGCCAAACTGGAAACCATTACTGTAATTATTTACATTTTATTCTGAGGATGCCCGTGGTGTTGCTGTTGTGTTAAAAGGCTGAACTGAGTGAGCCAACCTATCCACCAGATCATAAATTAAGATAATCTTTTGTATTTGCTAGCACTTCACACCTCTTTGATATGAAAAAAGGTGCTTTGGTTTAAGCAAATGAGATTGTTCATATTTCAAAGCTGATCTACTGTCTTAAACCTTCATCAAAGTATAAGGTTTCTTTGCTCATTTTGAACTGGTCCTGGTGAGGAGCAGAAGGGAAGCAGGTTGCAAACACTTGCAAAATTGTGCTGCTAATTTTGTGTTGGGAGCATTAAAATCAATTAACACAAAAGTTGTTTTCCTGAGAAAACAGCTGTTAACAGCTCAGGGCATATTAACAGGTTACACAGCAAGTGTATTACTCAGCCCTAATGACTTGCCTTAATTTTGCTAGCAAATGTTTGGACATGGTCAATATTCTTCATTGCTTGTCTGCTCTGAAAAAGTAACTTTATACCATCTAAATGCCCTGAAATACTTAAGTGCCTTTATTTTAGGTCTCACAAACATGTAGGCTTATTTTCATGTTCTCACTGACTTCTCTGGTTCTCTTTAAAAAGTAGGCTAGAAATCTTTGGCATGACTTTTCTGAGAGTCTGTCAATACTAACAAAGTGCATAGAAAACAACCAAGCTTGAGAACATGAAATCGGTACCAAGGAAAATCTCTGCTGAGTTTTCACCAAGAATTCCAGTAAGACCCTGGCAATGCCTGCATCTAAGAAAGGCAATATTAAAGAGCAGAGCTGGCAGCCTGATCAATAAATCCCTGTCTAATCTGATTTGCATGTCTCTTCTGAAAAAAACAGATATTCTTACATAGGGTTGTTCAATATCCTTATTACAGGATTGTGGGAGAAAAAACCACTCATTAGTTACAAGAGAGGTGTCACCTGTAAGTTAAGGAATCTGTGAGGAAAGGTGGAAAGACAATAAGGAAAGGTAAAGAGAGTGGAAAGGGTTTGGGTTGTTAATGGAGCTGGGTGATAGGTCAAGTTTGCTTTTTGTCTGAAAGAGTTTGAGATGAACACACTGCTCTGTAAAGGGTTGTGGTTCATTATCTGGTTTTGGCTTTTTCTCTGGGATGCTGTTTGTTTCCTTTAATAGCTCTGTCAAAGCAGTGCTATCTCTGATGTGACCCGATCATGGCTATAGAAATCCTCACTGATTTAACTACTTGAGGCCTTTCCTGGAATCTCCCAGGGAAAACGGGTTTTATTTACACAGAAAATAGGACTAAAATGGCTAAGTGGATCCAGGATTTATTTTCAACAATTTTTTTTAATCATCCAGCTTCTTGTTATGCCTTGTTTCTCTGGAAGTAAAAGGAGTAGGCCAAGAGCAAAGGTTTTTTTTAGAAAGGCCATGGTATTCCATAAAATCCATGGTAGTCATAGGATGTAACTGAGACGAATGCACAGTGCTGTATGTAATCAACAAGCATTTGTATCTTCCCAACTTTTGAGGATCCCATCTTAATTGGACTGTAGAAATGCTGGCAGAATAGCAGGCTGATGGCTTATACTCCCCTTTCAAGAAGAAACAAAGCCTGCTAAGGGTGACTTTTATTCTCAATTGACATTAATGTTTTAAGACGTTTAGAATCAGAGTAAATAAACAAACATCCTTAAAGATGGAGGAAGTCACTAGAAACGTTTTTCTAGCTGTAGAAATACATTACAATCTCCAAAGGATGTTGTTTACCTTAAGTATGTGCAGGTGGTGATGGTTTATAATTACCTAAGAAGAATCCAAAGGTGAAGTTCAATATGAATTTTGAAACAACTTTGCCATTAAAAGATGTTAATTTAGCGAACAACAGGGAAAATTATTTTTTTCTTTTCATTGTTGCAGCAGTTTTACATAAAACTCCATGAGACTGCTCCTGCACAGGTGCAGGAATGTGTGTCTGCATTTATAGCTACCCTCCCAAATTAAAGCTTCCATGAGGGACCTACTTAGCATCTTCTAAAGATGAGCTTCTATAAAATTTTGCCAGGCATTTAACAGTAAATTAAGTTAAAAGGGGCTTTGGATGAGTATTGAATTAAAAAAAAAAAAAAATCGTTGATTTAAACTTATTTGGCTTACTATATAAGCACAGCCTTCAAAGCGTGAAGGATTTTATGTACAATTTAGCCTCAAAACAGTGAAACAAATCTTCACTTTGCAGACTAATGAAAACTGAAATACAGAAGTGATTTGTTGCTTTAATGGTAATAACTATAGAGAGAATAAAGTTTTGGAGCCTTTAGTCTTAAACCTCTGGCCTAGTGAGTGAAAACCACTTGCTTTTACAGGGTGTATCTCAACAAGCACACTACAAGGGATATATCTTTGAAGTACAATTCATCAGACAGGATTTCCCCATTGAATGGTAATACTATGAAATCTACTGTTTCTGCTCTTTTCCATCACTTCACTTGCCTAAGGTCTAAATAGCTCTTCAAATAGGTTTTTTTTTTTTTTTTTTTTCTGGAAGTTAGTTTGTAAGAAGCAGCACTCCAAAAGAGGGTGTGCTCCATGAAGACTGGGTACATATTTAAACCTTCACAGCTCAGGAAGGGAGCAGATTTAGGACTGGTATTCAAGAATGTGCTGTGCTGCAGATGTAAAAAAATATACAGATTCTAGAATTCTTCAGTATTTCATTTATTTGTTCATCCATCCATGATACTTCGCGAGAGACAAGCAATAGGATTTGAAAGGGAAGATTTGCAAAAATATTGATAGAGCCTGAAAGGAAAACAAGCAAACTAAACGCATTGATGACAGGGGAAGCTGTGGAGGGTCTTCCCGGGAGATGCTCTGAGATGAGCGGCCGGGGCCACCCAGGAGATGGTGCTGTTGGACCGGGAAAGCGGCACAGCCCTGACCCAGAAGCATCGTTCAATGCGGTCCTCCCTGTTTTCCATCTGTGTTGCATGTTACTCTTTGGGGTCCTGGCTTTCTTTAGGGAGAAGAAGGTGTCGGTGTTAACCAGGTGCGGTGTGCGATGCCAGTCCCAGCCAGCCAGCCCTGCGCGCTCGGTGGAGATGACGGCAGCGCTTGAAGGCGATGTTTCTCGCCGGGACTGCGTGGCTGGCGAGCTGCTAACGCCGAGGCGGGGAGCAGCTTCACAGCTCGCTGCCCTCGCCGGAGCCGCCGCCTGAGCAGCGCTGTGCCCCGGCCGGGCGCTCGCAGCCGCGCCTGGGGCTGCGGGGATCGCTGTCCGCCGGCTCCCGACAGCTCCTGCCCTGCCAGCTCCCTGCCAGCTCCTGCCCTGCCGCTCCCTCGCCATCCCCGGCGGCCCGTCCCGCACACGTGCTGCCCCAGGTAAGCGCAGGGCGGCTCCGGGACCCCCGCCCGTGTCCCGGCACCTGCGGGCCCTGCCAGCGCCAGGGCTGCGGGAGGTTCAGGGAGGATTGGAGGTGGAAAAGGGGAATTTGGGGCTCTTTGGGACCGGAGTGTCTCAGCAGAGCCAGAGGTCAGAGGGTAGTGCTGACGTTTTATGTCGATTTGCTGTTTTATCAGCATCCTCTCATCTCATTTGGTTCAAAGGCTTCAAATCTGGCCAGAAAAGACCAGCAGGAGCTGGAACAGGTTAGTGGATGCCCTGGGAGTGACTGTAGCAACAAGAAGCCACCAGACTGGTTACCTGAAGAATATTTAATGGAAGGGAACCTCAAAGGCTTTCCCAGGTGCAGGAGAGCTTGTGTCTCTGAGATGCCTGCATGTGTAACCAGGCAGTGACCAGGGTTTTACATGCCACATAAATCTAATTACCTAGTTCTGCAGCCTAAGGTCTTTTCTATCCGAATGGGTATAACCAAAATAAGATCTTTCTACCTGCAGGCAGAGGCCAAAAGCAAACCTCCTGCAGGTATCTGGGTGGGGTACAAGGCCTCCCTAATTGCAGCCACCACTGAGCCATGATGAGTTTGTTGCACCCATTTCTCTGTGGCTGAAATGAGCATGGCCAGTGGTGGAGGAGAAGTGGCTGGTGAGGAAAGAGCCATCAGAGGGAGGATGGCCTAACCTCACTTGGAGCAGAACCACTGGGGAGGCCAGGGGTGTAGAGATTTGGGGGTTGTGTCTGTTGTGCTGCATTTCTAGTCCTCTCTTTTTAAATAATTAACAGCAGTTCAATGGCCAGTGGTAGAATTCTATTTTTTTTTTTTTCTTAACAATAAATGATTTAAAGCACATCTGACATTTTGTGGGGGCTTTTGCTACATGAACAATGATTTGGCATGAGCTGGGTAGGGAAGTGATTGAGAAGCTCTGCTGTCCAGCCATGCTTAGGTGTGTCAGCAGAAGGAAACCAGAAGAAAATACTAAACAGCAATTCAGGAAGAAGTATATGTAATATAACAAGCCCAAAGCAAGCCTGTTCAAATTCCTTTCCTTTTCATGTGAACCTGAGGTACAGTTCAGCTCACTCTGCCAAAAAACTGTCAAGTTTTCAGGCAGGAGCTGGGTGTTCCTTGGGCTCTGAGCAGGAGATGGCTCAGGGCTCAGGCCACAACTTGAACATCATCCCACACATCCCTGTCTCAGGAAGATAAGCTCCTCCTACATATTGAAGAGGAGTCTCAGCAGGCACCAGACAGTGAGTTACACACTTTGTTTTAGGGACTATTTTACACTCAGCTCATGAATAAATAAAGTGCTTAGGATCAGCACACTGACTCAAACCTGGGAGACCTCTCTGCTCTGAGACCCCAAACCACCAAGCTATAGCGTCAGGCCTCCTTTCACCCCAGAAACTTTGCAGCTCTTTCTGAGCCAGGTACCCTGTCCCACCAAGTGGAAGTGTGTGCCCTCTTCCCTCCCAGGTCCCTGCCAGGTGGCCAAGTGCTTCATTTGAGATGGGCAGTGATGGCTTGACCTCCCTCCCATGCAGCCCTGGAAGACAGTGCTCTAATCACTGCACTATTGCAGACAAGCAGTTTGCAACACCATGTTGCTACTGGTACCCCAGGTTTGCCAGATACTGTCCAATTACTGCCCTTGGAAAGTATTAAAAAAGGGGTAGGTGCCCTTTTTTCTATGCCTGGGCCAGAGCCATAAGTCAGCATGAAATTTCAGATCAAAATGCCACCTTTTTTAGGTGCCTACATCCTGATACCTGATTTTTGGTTCTTGATCAATATGCAGGAAGGAATTCAAGACAAGATTGCATCTGTAGCTGCTAGCAGACACATTAATGTAAAACAGTCCTGTACCTTAGTGGGAAATAAAGTACAAAAAAGTGTCAGAGCATCTGGGTTTGGTTGTGTTGAGAGGATTTGTCACGAAAGCTCCTGAGGGAAGAGTGGAGGAAGATGCCATGAATTCCACTTAAGAACAATAATAGAGTCTGGAGGGCATGTATGTTGCCAACAACAATAATACTGGGAAAACAAAGAGGAAATCAGTACAACTGAGTGTCAGAGAACCCTTCCAAATCTGAAAATCTAACCTTAGTTCTAATACATTGGTCTATTAATTAGGGTGATAACTAGATAAAAGGGAAATAGAAAGGAAGTATGATGATCTGCAAAATACTAAAGTTATAAAATAAGAATGCTTTAGTTTGTCAGTCAGAAGAGTTGGAACAATTAACTGGTAGTTCAGAAACTGGATCATTGAAGATTAAAGGCAGAAATTAAAGAAGATAAAGAGGTTGCTGAGAATCTAAATGATTTGTTTGCAGCACAGAGAATATCAGAGTGATACCTACTGGGACTTGCTCCTTCCTGGTAATCAAGATGTGTCAGAAGGAAGAGCTGGAACAAATCGATAATTTAAAAAGCAGCAAATCATCAGCTCCAGATGGTACATTGAAAAGTTTTGAAGGAGCTTAGTATGAAATAGCTGATCTGCAGCAAAAATATGCCTTTCTTAATTAAAATCAGCTATTTTACTAGAGAAGTGGAAGGTAACAGTTGTACCCAGGGCTGAAAATAGGATTGAGATAATTTGAGGAAGCACACACTCTATACCCAGATATACACTTCTGTTTTATAAGATGGTTGAAGGCAGAATATAAAGTAGAAAAAAAAAAAAAAAAGAAAAATGATAGTATCTAAAGAGTAAAGTTTCTGCAGGAAAGAGTCATGCCTCATCATTTATCTGTTTTAACTCCAGCTGGAACACACTCATAATGGGCAAATAAGAAGGAACCACTGAAATTTAGAAAAACCTCAAAGGACCTTTGGCCTAGGCAGGATACTGTGAAACAAAGAGAGGGGAGTTGCTGGAAATCTCTTGGCTGATGAGACTGCAGGCTGCATGTCCAGAGGAGCCCTGACCACCCTGGCTGCATCAGACCTGTGCCTTGTTCCTGCTCTAGCAGTGTTAGCCACCCATGAGGTGCCCAGCCCTGCTCCCAGCTGTCCTGGGAGGGAGGAACAGTGAGGGCATGAGTGACCCATTTCCAGCCTCCGAGAAAGATGAGCAGAGGTTGTTTCTGTGTGTCTGTCAGAGAGTCTGAAAAGGGGAACACTGTTGAAAAAGCTTACACAGTGCTTTTAAATTTTAAGTCTTTAAATTTTAAGAGGTGGCAGGAGGTCAGAAACTAGGAGCTGAGGAGCATCAGTGGCAGCTATGGGGGGAAGCTCTTCCTGTGGGTAGCACCAAGGTAGCATCTTTGTGGTGAAGGCTTTCATGGGGAAAGAAAAATATGAAGAAAAAATTTAAGACTCTCCAAATTGTTAGGTAAAGGCAGGGGCTGGCTGGCAGAATGCTTTTTTCTACTGTCACTCACTAGAAGCAGGTCTAGCACTATTTAAAAGAAAATTAAAGGAGGAATTTTGTTGCAGCAAAATAGAAAATGAATATAACAAAGCATCTAACTTCAGAAGAAGAAATAAGAGGGAATGTTTTAATTTTCCCAATTCTAGTGTGAATTTATTAGATGCAATATCAATGTCAACACTGTTTAACAGCAAGCCTGTATGTTTATAGTGAATACTCTGGATGCACTGAGAGGAAAATCCATACCTTTTCCCTTAGAGGGAGTCCATAAGATCCATACCTTTACCCTTAAAAATGTAGTTTTTTCCTATCTTAATTTCATTCAAATTGGGACCATTTGTGCACTCCTTATCCTGTTCTTTATTCCCACATCCTTCTTCAAAGGTATTTCCCTGCTTCTATTCTGTCAGTGAAGGTTGACAAACTGACCATGTCACTGGGAAAAAAAAATTCAATAGGATTTTGTGCAATAGCTTAAGAAATCCAAGCAACCAACCAACAAATCTTTAACAAGTGTTTCATGTTCAGAACCTTTGTTAATACAAATAAACAGTTTTCATAAATTTCAACCAGAGGTTCTTTGCTCTTTTAGGCAATCAACAGAACTACTACCTCCTTCTTTCTCATTTGTTTTTGCCTGTCAGTCCTCCTCTATTTCTTCTGATCTTTTCTATGTATTCTTCCCTCAGTCCTAGGGTCTTCCCTTCCTTGCCCTCCCTCTCACAGGTGTGTGATGCTGCTTTTGCTTGTCTTCTTCTATACCTGCTCCTGCCTTCTCACAGCCTTGTCAGCTCACAGCTGTGCCAACTCTGGTGCCCAGCCAGAGTCAATTATGCCAGCAGAGCTAATTAGAAGGCAAAGATGCTGTGCCTCATTCTTGAGATTTGTACATCTCACCAACTCAGTGTGCTCTGCTGATTAGGAAATACTGATTTATAGTAACAAAAATTATAACAAAAAAAAAAAAATTAAAGGCTTCTGGAACAACCCTGCTGTTTTTATCTTTGCTCTGTTCTGTGCAATTATTTTTGTGTTAATAACATCTAGTGTTCAGTGCTTCTAGGATTTTGCTGGGTATTTGGTGAGGAACAGCATCAGCTATGAAATGCCTGGAGAAGTGCTGTATTTATGGATGATAAACTAAGCTGCAGATTTTAGAAAGACTGTCTTTTGCCTTTTCCTTTAAATTTTCTTATGCAGTCGCATAAGGGAGCAAAGGATGGTGCAGAGGTGCCCAGGACACTTTGAAATGAGCTGATTTAGATGCACAGTCAGTTTTGCCACGGCAATGTGGAGCAGAGCCTGGCTGATTCACTCAGCCCCCCACAGTCCCGAGGGTCCTGCTGCAAACCTTCCCCAATGCTCTCTTCTGCAGGAAAAGCCTCCCTCTCTGATGCCAGGGGATGCTGTGGCTCATGTCATCACACAGCAGTTCAGCTGCCTGGTGTGACAGTTTGCTGATGCACAGGCTTGTGGGCTTTTCCAGATGCCCCATCTACAGTGGGGTTGAATGGCTTTGGGTCGGTAGGTTTGGGTCTTTCTTTCCAGTTATGAAAACACCCATAACTGTCAAAGCTCAAGAGAACTAAGGCCCTACAAAAAAACCTGAACCACTTGCACATCAATGCCATCAGCAAATGCTTCTTTGAGCTGGTTCTCGTGTCTGAGACTCAGACCAACATGCAGTGATCTTGTTATTTCTACATCAGCAGAATAGCAGACAGCTCTGACATTTCTTTTCTTACCCAAAATTACTTTGGGCTAGATAAAACAATAAGACCTCAGTGATAGTTGCCCAGAGCAGTTCTCAAAACCACTTTATTAGTCATTAACACAAAGAAAATTGTCCTCAGTCACAGGACTATGGAGTAGGAAACAGAGGTTATAGATGCAGCCTTGGGGAAAAGCTTTGTGTTAATTACTGTAAAGTCTTGTGAACTCCTCTAAGATGTCCAAGTTGTAACTGTTCATCTGGGCTCCACCTAACAAATAAATACATTATGTTTTCTGATCATCCTGCCAGCATAAGGCCCATTGTAATTATACAATTCATGGTTACTTTTTTCCTTCTTGTCCCCTTCCCTCAAGGCTAAAGGGTCTTTAGTCTGGTGAACAAATTGTTTTTCATATTCTACCTCACAAAAAATGCTGTAATAGGAGAGTGAGACTTCAAATCTCATATTAAGGGGAATTTGCTGTATAGTTTTCTACTTGGAGAAGTCAAAGTTAAAAGAAAATTAAATCAGTTTTTTCCTCAGAAGAGGGATATCATTTTGTCTGGTCAGCTGTTGTGAGTTTGTTTTCCCAAACTGCTGAGTTCAGCTGGAACTTTAGGTGCTTGATCTCTTTGAAAATCAGGCCTGGGGCTTCCAAATCCAGGCAAAGGGCCATGGTGGTTTATACAGCAGCTCTGGCACAGAGGATGAAATAAAGCCTCTCTCTTTCAGAGGGACCTTCTCACTTCAAGGACTTCAGGGACTATGAGTACTGAACCCTGGCTTGTTTAAAGTCCTTTCTGCTTTGAGGTATTCCACCAGGGAGTGCAGTCTCCAAGTTCAGCACAAAATGATGCAGTCCCAAATAGGACACTGCATCTGAGCCCCCTCTGGATTATTATCTGACACTATTATTTTTTTCTTGTGGAGATCATAAAAAGTGCACTATGAAGCCTACAACATCTTTTCTAGAGTACTGGGAGCTGGTATCCTGAGAATATGACAGGAACCTCTCATAAATAAACCTTGATGTTTATTAGGTAAGCAAATCCATGTTTCACTGTTGTGTAGTGGGGTTAATACTTCATTCTGTTCATTTTCCTCTTTGATTGGAATTTCAAATGCTAAATCTAATCTGACCTATGTAATTTTAATTCTTGATTTTTATATGTCTGCTTCTAGTTGACAGTGCTATTGCCCTCTTGCTTTTTTGTTTTGGATGTGTCCACTTAGATCTTCTGAAAACAAGTTTCCTCTATTCTGGCATGCAGAACTTTTCCAGCAAGTCCCAGAGACTGATTTCTGGAGACTTACTTGACTTTGAGATCACATCCTGGAGGATGGTGATGTTGAACTATAATTGGTTTCTCAGAGTTGATTTTCTCCTCTTATTAGTTCACAGAGCAGATGAGCAATTCACTCACTTAACTCTAGATTGGTTCATGAGATTGAAGAGCCTGTCCTTGCACTCATATTTTACACATCTCCTTCCATTTCTTTATAAACAGCCAATTGAATTATACTAAGTTTGAACCCAAAGTACTCATTTTCTTTACCACATTGGAGCACAGCTCAGAGTCTGGTGTAGCTCTTAAGGAAATGCACTGTTCCAAACCTCCTGCTTTTGTTGATATTCCCCAGTGGAGCTCAGCAAATGTGTATTACTTTTATCACCATGATGAAATTCAGAGAGGCATTTACATTTCTCTTCTGCTTGTAATTAGGGCAGAGCAGACAGGAGGAGACCCTGACCTTTTACATCACTTTGTACAGGCACTGTGGTCATGATGCCAGAGCAGGAATTGTGAGACTTTAAGCTTTGTTAATGACTCTGCTGGAGGTGCTTCCTTCAGGGCTCAGGTTCTGTTCCCCTTGTATCAATGACTTAACCTATTTTTTTAATCAATGACCTAACACTAATTAACCCACAGAGCAGGGCTTTTCCTCGAGCCTGTTTCTACAGTGCCAGTGACAAGTGACCAGAGGCACTAGGTTTGCATGTGCTGTGTGTCCTCCTTGGGAAAATAGGAAGTAAGTGGTGGGATACAATCCTGAAAAGCACTTTGCTGTGGTGCTGCTATGTCCCAACCCATGTGTAAAACCTGGGTAGGTTTTAACAGGAGTTAGGCAAACACTGACAGCTGCATGGAGTTGTCCACATGTGAAATGGCTGGCTGTGCTTGGTTTGTAGTCAATGGTGGTCACTCAGTCCTGCCAGATGGTCCAGAGAGGTGTCCAGGCATCAGTGGCTCAGCTCAATTGTTTAAACATACATGTGTGGTGCCATCTGAGATGCCCTGGAGCAAGTGGGGCATCCCCAGAGAGCTGAAGATTTAGCACAGGACTTTTTCTGTCCTGGAAGCTGCAGGCCATACCAGACACCTCCACACAGTCAAACTTAGCTGTGTGCTTGAGGGTAGGCTGAAATACTCTCTAGGGTCTGTTCACTGCATCAGCAAATTCTCCTGGTGATTGCAACCTGCAGGCAGCACTCACATGTAGGCACCTGGGTGGAAGAACCTTCACCTCCAGCTGTACCCTGAAGATACAGGTCTGGCTTCCAGAGACATTTAGAGTTAAATATGTAGGTAAGCAGCTCCCAAGGGCAAGGTGTTCACCCCATTTTTAGTAAGTACTATAGGAGCAAAATAAGTGCCTCCTGAAAATGCCTTTCATCCAACTGGCTGCAGAGGACACTAGGCATGTAGCTGTTTAACTTTTGAAAGTGAAAAGCATCCCACCTTTAGATGAGATGTAATCCTTTTAACTCCACTGACCCAGAAACAGTTTTCTGCAGTTACCCACAGGAATGGTCATACAGAGACACAGTAATGATATTCTGAACCTCAGCAGCATCTTGAGTATTTCTGAACATTGCAAAATGATGTTCACTTAAAGATAGTTGAGTTGGAACTGAGCTATGCACAAGCTAAAAACTTCCTGTTTTTTCCTTTCTCCAGATAATACTTTGCACCTTTGCAGACCAAAAGATCTGTGGAAATGAGCACAGCTTCTCACTCTATTTCCCTGGACAATTTGAGTCTTCACCACCTGGGTGGTGTTTTCTTACCCCTTTCTGCTATTTTCATTCTTTCTGAAAGATGGAAAGACCACGGTTTTACTTGGGTTGTTCTGGGAGGCATACAAACCATGATGGCTGCTGTGGGATTGATTGGAGAGGTTTAGTGTGGGAGTAATGACATTTTCAAATTAAGGCAGGCTGACCCAGATGCTTGTTATAGAGGTATCTCATTTAGAAGCTTAAGTGAATTATATGGTCAAAGTTTTAAAAGGAGATGTGAGAGGAAAAACTGGGGCAACTAAAAAAGTGCAGCAACAGTGAAAGTCTGAGAAGTGCAATAGAGTCTGTATAAATCCACAATTCATCACCCTGGGGACATTTGAAAGTGGAAGTAATTGTAGAAAAGTAAAAGGTAAGTCTTCAGTGGATGATGACTAAGTTCATTCCAGTGGGATTAATTTTACTTACATCAATGAGAATCCAACTCTCACCAGAGTGGGATGATGGCTCGGATGAGAAGGTAATAGTGTCAACTTGATATATCATTAAACAATATTATTTTGCCTCTATAATTATCAAAAATCTCACATTTTGCAGCTGTTTTGATTAGATTTAGGCTTTTATCTGCATCTAGGTGGTGTGAATGACTGAAACTTTGAACAGAGCCCACTTATTTTTTCTTGATTTCCATATATATATATATATGTATGTATGTATGTATGTATATGGAAAATGCAAATTTATATATCAAGCAGAGTCCACAGAGTTATTGGAATGAAAGAGCTAAGCAGATCTTGGCTCTGCTCTGAGCAGTTTCCTCATGATCACTGTTCTGTGCTTAGATCCCTGCAGAGGGACATGTGTATTTATTTGGACTTCTAAGGAGATCAAGCCACAAAAGGACCCTGACAATTTGATGTGTGTTTCACGTGGTGCCTTGTTGATAAAGATCCTAAATGACCTTTCAGTGTGTGATGAGGAGAGGCTCAAACCCAGTGTGATGCCAGGAGCAGTGCCAGGGTGCTGCAGTCCAGCCTGGGCAGGGGTTTGCCCAGCAGCTGTGGGGCAAAACCAGGAGCAGAGCTGAGATCCCTGGTCTCATCTCTGCACAAAATCAAGGCTCCCTAAGGCAGTCACTGCAGATTCTCTCCACCCATGCTGGCTGCAGGAGTGCTGCATAAAGCTCTTTCCAAGGTTTGCTCTGTGCAAACAAGCTGCAGTGCCATCACTACCTGGTCTGCTAGGCTGGTAGGGTATGACTGCAGCAGGAGCCCAGAAGTGAACTCCACTCCACTGGCCCAGCCAGCTGCTGCACTCGTGTTCATTGAGGAATCCTCTCCTGTTGGATGCCATGTGCTCCTGGGACAGGCCCTGGCACCCTGTGGTCAGCCACACCTAGTGATGCAGCCAGCTGTGCTCCCATCTCTAATTGCCATGACCTGCAGCTTGGAGCAGAGCAGAGATTATTTTGCTGGGTGAAAAGCATCCAGTGTTCTTTGGGGAAACACTTGGGAGGCTATCACATCCCAGAGAAGCTGCTGAAGGCAGGTGCCCAGAGGAAGGTGACAGGGATAATTTTGGCATCCTGAAGTGGAAAATAACTTAGATGGGTTTTGCAATGTAATTGAAGGTGTGATACTTCAAGTGAATTCCTTCATCCATGTTCCTCCCTCAGCTCAGCTCTCAGTACTTCTTTCTTTCTTTGAACCAGCACCAATATCTCTTACTTGCAAGTTTTCATAGGCAAAATTTGATTGAAATTACCAGAAATCAAGGACCTCTGCCTTCACATCACTTCTATTGCTTCTTGTGATTGTTTGAGTTGATTTTTACCCTCCCTTTGCTCCTCCAGATGTTATCACAGCTTTAATATGTCAGTACAAAGCTTAGGCAACCTCACCAGTCAGCCATCCTGCCTCAGGGCAGAAGGTGCCTCAGCAGGTGTTACTTGCTGGAAGGAGAGATTTCACTTGGGTTGGGCAATGGGAAGAGCAGCTGATGTTGGGGGTGGCATTGGAGGAAAATGATGGTCCCATGCACACTGGGGTTGGCTAATGCTGTCACTAGAAAATGTCCCTCTTTTGGAATCCATCTGACAAGTGAACCCACCTTCACCATTAGTTTGGATCCTGACAGGAAAAGAAACTCTCCTATACAGAAGACACTCCTTGTCCTTTGCTTGTGTAAGTCAGAGCTATGGCTTCTGGGCTCTCACTGAATGACTCCTTTCTCTGTACTTTTCCAGCTCATTTGATACAGTTTTGAATTGTGGATTCTTGGAGTTTTTTTTTTTTTTTAAGTTTTTTTAAAGAGATATATTAATTACACAAATGCTTGGTGGAGAGCAATGCTCATGTCAAAAGGTTTAAGCTCTGGGTTTAATTTGGATGAATGCCTGAAATTTAGCTCTGAACCAGTGGCAGTCTTTGAATTTATAAATACTAATATCCACCTGAGATTCTGGTCCAAAGCAAGAGCAAGGCTTTTATTCTGTTCAGGTTCCTCATCTCTGCTTATCACTGTAGCAAATTAGGCCTTTTCAGGCAAGCAACAAGTGGTATGACTAACAACCTTGTAGTGCTTATTCTTTCTTCCCAGCAGTGTCAGTGAGAACAGCCAAGGTCTGGCCATTCCAGCCAAGGACTTAGAAAAATTGATATTTTTGACGACTCTTGCAAATTTTAATACAAATTATTTTTGTTCAGGAATTTGTCTGCTCTTGTATAGGGAACAGGTTCAGGATCCTTCCCATTCCCAAAAATCTCAGGGTGAGTGAGAGTCTATAACAAGTATTTAACCATAGAAGTCAGTGCCTGGGAACAGAGTGATCAAATAAGATAAACTGGAGTGATATATCAGCTGAAGGCATGACAATAGCATAGGAATAACACTTTAGTTATGATAAAATGTTCATGCATTTAAAAAGTAGGAATTTATGTTTTCTTGGCATCTTGAAAAAAATGTCAAAATAACATTAAGCAGGTAAGTGAAACCTGGATTTAGGATTTTGTATGTGATAAAATTAGGTAACTCAGCAGGGATTTTTTCTGACTAATTGGTAGGACTGTGGGTGGAAATGTCTGTGGTACTGTGTGCTGTGTAAGCAAGCACATGCCCTGAAATCATGTTGTGATAGGTGTTTGCTGATCCCTGTTCCCACACAGATAAAGTCACGCTGCAATCTCCTGGTCACAGGCTGGCTGGTGGCACTGGGAATTTTCACCTTATGGTAAATCAGGAATAGCACCAAGGCAGGGCACTTTGTGCTAGTTGGAGGATTCTGTTTCCAGGGTAAAGAAAGACAAGACACAGACTGTCACCTCTGTGCCTCCCATACACACTGGAGGTGTCCAGCTGTCCTTGGTCTGCAGGAGCTCTGCTTTACCTGCTGAAGGTGAGCACAGCAGGCAGCTTCTTTTCTTAACCACCCATGATTGAATACTGTTAGTGTTTAATACTTGGATGGAATCTCAGATAATTGCTAAAGTGCTGAACTGCTGTCTCAACTTATCCTTGTGCAATTAATGATATTGATCACCCTACACTGACCTTGAGAGTTAATATCTGTTTTTTCCCTGAGTTTCCCTTGATGAATGGTGCTTTCTACATTCCAACTTATAATTTTGTCAAGGTGTCAGATCACAGGGTCTCATCCTGCAGACACTGAAATGCAAACAGTGCTTTCTGCAATGGTTTTTTCTTTGGGACCAATAAGAATATTTATGTCTAGGCTGAAAAAGAGAAGCACCTTTTTATTTTTACATGATTTTGCCTGGGAGAAGCCTATACAAATGTTTGTATAATAGTCAAATTTCTTGAAATATGTGTAGGATACCTGCACAAAGATTTGAGGCTCCAAAAGTCAGGACTTATTTTCTCCATCAAATAATTTGGTGGTTCTTTTCTTCATCTAATGATAAAGTTTCTGTTATTCCCAAAAAATCCTTTCCCAAAGTAAACACCCCGGTTAAGACACAGAGAGATAATTGAGGCAATTTGTTTGTCTCATCTCATTTGGAGAGACCTTTAGAAGTCTTTTTGCTCTAGGTAATCTGAACAACATCTTTTTCCTGATTACCTTGAACAAACTGAAGAATTTATTTATGGTTATCTTTTACTAATAGGCTCCCCTGCTTACCTAATCCTCATCTTACTAGTATTATCTGATAATGAATCAACAGTACTGCTCCTGTTTTTATGACTTTTTTTTTTTTCCTTAGGCTCCTGCTGCACTATCTGCCTTTTTGCTTGTGCATATCCCTCTGCTGAGATCCCTCACAGAAGGATCAGAACAACTGCAGGTCTGGAAACAGAGAATGTAGCAAAAAAGGCTCCGCTAAAGTCTCTGAAATATTTTTATTCTCTGCTGCAGAGAAAATCAAACAGATCTGGAATGTGTGGAGTGGCACTCCCAGCCCAGAGTGTGGATCACTGAGGAAAGATTTGCAGTGCT
Organism: Oenanthe melanoleuca; assembly: GCF_029582105.1. Classification (NCBI taxonomy): domain Eukaryota; kingdom Metazoa; phylum Chordata; class Aves; order Passeriformes; family Muscicapidae; genus Oenanthe; species Oenanthe melanoleuca. The sequence goes on from NC_079339.1 coordinate 46,767,781, forward strand.
GTGTTATCCAAGAGACACACAGGGGGGAGTTTGGGGGGAGAAATCTGCCTCCACATGGGTTTTCTCACATCAGCTCTAGCACTCACTGGTGCAGCAGTATGTGGGAACAGTGTGTGATAATCTCTCTGCCTCTTCCCTGCATTTGTACTCATTCACCCCCTTCCCTTTACATCCTCAGCAAATGCAGATTATTGCAAAATCCATTTAAAAACACAGTAGTTTTATGCTGAAAGATATCTAGAGGGCAGTAAATCCAGAGGGAAATATCCTACAGTGCAAATGAAACCTCCTCTTTTATTTAATTTCTGAAAAATCAAACACAGGGTTACATAAAGCTTTTTTTTTTTTTCTCTCTCTCTCTCTCCACGAAGCAGCAAGAATAATAAGATATCTCTATAAGGCTGAGATATAATCATACCTGGGAACAACTTTTTAATTTGATTAAAGCTTACAGCACTGGGCAAAGCCTCTAAGTTCAGGTGTGAGTTATGAAGAAACTGCTTGGCCATTCATAATCCCATCTGAAAGCAAATTTTTAGAGTCTTGCTGTGTGACATGGAATGCTCCTGATTTGTGCAAAACTCTGCTTTTTGTGAGGGATATATTTAATTTAGTATTAAGATTGTGTTATTGATTGCAATTTTGTTTTCCTTCATGTTTGGTTGAAATTGGAGTTGGCCAAACAACAGCTGTGTTCCATTTAACTGTTTGCAATGGAAATCAAGGCTTCTGTGACATCTTGCTTTATTGCATATGCCTTCTTCAGCACATTTTGACACCCTTTGAGAAGTGTTTCTGCAATTACCCTCCCTAAATTTCATCACCAACAGTTCATTGGTATGCAGTAATAGGGATGTTGGAAACTCCTGTCTCTTGTTCCCAACATCTTATGTTTGGCAGTTGAGGTCTGGAACTTGGTCCTCAAGGAGTTATCAGAATGCTTTAAAAAAAGGAAAAAGTTTAAAAATAGCCATGCTAGTGGTTTGAGTTTTTACTCAAATTTTGATGTTTTCACTTCAATTGTGTATGAAAAAATGGCATCTGCATGTTGAAAGATGCAAGTAGAGGCACATCAGGGCAGCTTTTTGTGCATTCTCAGTAACCACGGGGAAAACCAGACAGGCTCCTTTGAGCACATTGGGGAGTACTAGTGTCCAAATGTCAGAAGGGGCATCTTCCATTCCCCACTTCCTGAAGATGCAAAATGGGGTTAATGAACTGACCTCTGTTGGCCTGACATTTACTTTTACATTTACTGATAAAAAATGTGGTATGAGAGTGGGTGATTCCTGTGGTCAAGGGGCAATGTATTTGCATTGAAATAGGATAGGATGTATACAGGAGAGAGGAGGATTGGGGCTGTGTGATTGGAAACTGCCTGAAATGAGAAGGATTTACATGGTACCTGTTAGCATCCATGGCAAAGGCCAGGCAAGAACACAGACAATTTCCTGCTAATTGCTTCTTTTATGATGTACAACCCAAATTTCCTGTCTCATACATGTGGTGATTTTGTACAGCTAATATCACATTAGCATTGAAATATCTGGGAATTTTTGTCACTAGAACTGTCAGTCATTACTGAGTATGTAAAAGGCATTAATCTCCTTGCTATCTCTGAACATCTCTGTGTTTCCTCTGCAGGAAGGGAAGATTTCCTGCACTGGAGTGTTCCTTTGGGCTGGTTATTGTTTATAACATGACCACTGGGTGTTTTTCTAAGCAGCTGCAGGTTGTGAGGGGCTGGTTAGGAATGATGCACTGCCAAAGGCAGCTAAGGGTCAGAGGATGGAAGGCTTAGAAGGGACCTTCAAGGTCATCCACTCCAACCCCCCTGGCCCTGTTGGCCTCCAGGGCTGTATTTAATAGCAATATATGACTGTTTTTTTTTTTTTTTTGTTTGTTTGGTATTGTGTGTACCCTGCCCTATGAGTAGTGGGTATATCTGAGCCATGTGAGGTTAAACTCTTTTGGACTCCTTTGGCTGCTCAGAAAACTCTCACTGCCCTGGGTTTTGTAGATGAAATATAAACACCATTTACATCTACTTAAAATCTGAATTGAACTTGAAATTTCTGTTCAGTCCAGTGGTGAATGTAGCTACTGTTAAATTGCTCCATTAACTATAAAGCAAAGTTTAATCTGCTGTGTTTTACTTTCATAAAATGCTTCTAAGCACTGGTAATGTTCCTTTTTATTGTGTTCCTTTGACTTTATAGAAAACTGAAAACTTTTACAATTAAAAAAAATTTAACAATTGAAATAAAACATTTTCTTAACAAAGGATTAAAATACCCATGGAAGAAAAGCAAAAGTTTAAAAAAGAGAGAAGAAAGGAGGAGCATTACTAGGAGGAATTAAGAGGAACAACACTGGAGTAACTTGCTGTTTTGTCTTTTGCTTTCCAAAGGAAAAAGGTGGTCAAAGAGCTTGGTCAAAGGGTCCCACTAAGCAGATTACCTCAACTACTTGAGGAAAAGACTACAAATGCAATCCAGAAAGGCAATTACTTTTTTTTTTTTTTTTTTTTTTTTTTTTCATTCAGATAGAATTTTTCAGCTTCTAACATGGAGTTAATTGCCTCTTTTTTTTTTCCCCTCCTTTTTTCTTGTAATGGTCTTTTGCATAGGTTTAGTCATCCTTGAGGGCAGCTGCTTCAAGTATACAGCAATTGCCAGATGATTACCTCTTTAATGTTTTCACTGAGTACTTTGCTGGTTAACCTCCTTAACTGGAGAGCTGCTTATTGTTATTTATGTCTTGTCAGCATAGAGGTTCATTAAGCATCGGTAAATGACATGTTTTCATATCTGCTGACACTAGAAATGCAATATGATCAATTGCAAATTGACTTCAGAGCAGCAATAGAGTGCATTTAACACACATCAGTGGATCATTTGTACAAGCAGAGCTCGAATTTTTATGGCTGTTTATGTCTCTCTAATATCCAAGTATAAATTCTCCCAAGCCAAGCGATTCTCAGTAAAACCAAATGCAAAACTCTGTCCAACAGGTGACCGTGTCTCCCAGGCTGGGTCTCAGCACAGGAAGTTTTTGGGTGGCAGGAAGCTGAGAGTGGTGAGAGATTGTCTCAGCTGGGCCAGGAGGCACAGATGGGCTGGGGCAGGGATGTCAGTGATGGGAGCCAGGAGCTCCCAGTGCCCCAGGTGTCAGTGATGGAGCATCCACTGCAAGAGCACTGCCAGGCTCTGGGGATCTCCTGTGCTTCCAGGCCTGGCTGCTGATCTTCCTTAGTGCTTGGATCTCCTCTCTAGGCTGAGCTGTGACCCCAGAGGCAGCTCAGCTGTGGCTGCATCCCTCCAGGCTGTCTCCTGCCCAGAACTCTACATTCACTTACATTGGGCTGCTTGTCCCTCTAGGAACAGCTGATATTTCTGTAATTCTGAGACTATTCTTGCCTGTGCCAGTGTACTTGGATTGGAGTATGTCACCTTCCCAGACACCTCTGAATTTCTAGACCTCTATCTAGAATATCTATGAATGAATATCTAGACCTTCTATCAGAAATTTGTCTCAATGGCAGAGGTAAAATTTTCAACTCTATGGATCTAGGCAGGTTATATGATAAAGATTTGCCTTCAGAGCTAGGAAAAGCATCTTTTCTTTTTAGAAAACCCACCACCAACAAGAAAAAACCAACTCCATAACCCCAGAAAGGAAGGAAAAAAAAAAGCTTTTTGAGGAAGGGTTTTCATTAAAAAGCATCATCAGGTTTCAATTTAACAAAGCACTGTAAAATAAAAGAAAACCATGGCAGCAGCCCTGGGAGCATTCAGTGCTGATTTACTATGCCAGGACATATCTCCTGTTGAGTTAGATTATTATTTTTCTCTACTGTTGTGTCACACATTGTTTCATGTCTGAGATTCCTCACTAGTAACTGAGCAAAGGCAGAAGGGATTTACTCACATTAAATCCATTATTTTATGTACTGGAGGAAAAAAAAGGCTTGCATTGAAATCCCTTTGGGAAAAAAGTAAGAACTTACATTGTTTTAATTGGGGTAGCTTTGGCAATTTACAATCTATACATAAGTCAAAACATTTTGACATTCATCTGGAGTATCTGACTCTTAGCTTATGCTTTTCTTCTGTTGGAATATTTGCAATATGCTCATGGCTTTATACGCTACAATAACTTTCTTGTTTTGTCTTATGAAAATGAAATTAAACTTCAGATTGTCTTTTCTGTGCAGAAAAGATAGGAGCTTCTGATCTAATCTATTTGATTAGTGACCTTCCTGAGGAAAACTGTCATCTTCCTTGTTATATTCACTCTCACTAAATATCCAGAACCATTTTTGCTCATGGGCAGCTGAAGTGCTGGTTGTGTTTGCTCCCTGTGGATTGGAACATGTGAAGCAGCCTTGTTCCAGCACTATGAATAACAGAATGCTGAATTAATATTATGGCCCCCTAACAAATTGCTTTGATGTAAGATTGCAATATCCTTATTTTGTTACAGAGCCCTAATACTTGTTTATTATTCTGTTATTCATGTGCTGAGATGATATTGATGGACCTACTAGGAGTCCAGCTATGGAGCTAAGGCAATTTTCAGTCCAAATTTAAGACTATAAGGTGGAGCAGATGGCAGAGACATTTATTTCAATCTTTGTTATCAACATGCTGATTGTCTCTGCACCTTTCTCCCAACTTTGTTGGTGTTTATCACAGTGCAAGGCCAGATCCTGCACAGGGGAAACCTGCACTGTACTGGCAGCACAGGCTTCAAATTTTGTCTTAAAAAGATGTAAGTTAAAAAAGAGCACCTGTTGGTCACAAAATATGATTTTTTGTTTAAGGAAAGCAATGATAAACTTGATGAAGGATAGAAAGATGAAGAAAAATGGGCTAAGAGAGGTTTGAGTGTCTAAGCACAGGGTGGAGATTCCACTAAAATCTTGAAAATTTAACCAAACTCTGCTTGTGCACACAAGTATGAACAACAACTGAAAGGAAAGAAGAAAGAAAGAACAGCTGCTCTGTGTGTTTTAAGACAGCATATACATTCCTTATAGAATTCACCTGGAGCCATAGTATATAAAATATGGTATGCACTAAGCCAGTAATAACCAAACAATTTGAAATTATGCAAAGCTTTACCAATTCTCTTTTGTTTCTTAAAATCAATTAAAATGCAATTTTATTTCAGGAACATTGAATGATAATTTATGGAGAACTATAACTCTGGATGATGATGCCCACTAACAACAAAATACAAGAAAACAAGATCCCAGAGCTCTTCAGAAGGATCTCTTAAAATCTGCTGGGGGCATGTAGGGGTCAGGTTTTCTCAGAGGCACTGCAGCCTCCATTTCTGCCATCTCTGGCTGTCCAAATAGCAGTGCCAGGCTGTAAGACATGGAAATGTTTTTCCTCCAGGCTGCCTCAAGGTCCCAGGTGCTCTGCAGACAGAGGAAACTGCCTCTGACATGGTGGTGTTCAGGGGCCAGTGCTGTGTGCGCCCATCCCAGAGCTGCAGCCAGAGGGGTGCAGGAGGACGTGGAGCTGGAGCCAAGGCTGTGCTCCTGCTCTGCATGGCTCCTCTGCTTGGACAGACAGGGATCTGAGTATTAATGTTACACATGGTTGCAAGGATGAGGATAAAAATTGACCAGAAATGCCAAAAGGACCAATATTTCATTAAGGAGGATAGATTTATTGACTGTCTAGACCAGAGCTAGTTTTGTATTCACACTTCAAAACTTTTAATTAAGGTTTTACACTTCTAATGTCTGGGCATTCCCAGGTTAGTTTTATGAAAACATTAACCTTGACATTTTGACAACTTTTTCCCTTTCATTTAGTCTCTCGTTTAAAATTGTTTTCATTGTCTGTGATTCCCTTGGTCCTCTTACACAAGCAAGCCTTTGAAGAGTGACAGCTCAGGGTGCCCAGTGCAGCTCCCAGCACAGTGTTCAATTCTCAGCCCAAGCTGAGCAGTGGAGCTCTGCCTCCGTGGCTCTGCACCAGCATCACTCCGGGTTCTGCAGGCAGAGGTGTGAAATGTTTCTCCTGCACACCTGCACAGTGCACCTGTGAGAACACCCTGGTGCCTTCACAGCCTGTGAGGGGCTCTCCCTCACCTCTGTGCCTTGGCAAGGAGCTCCATCACATGCACACACAAGTCCTGTGCCTCCCAGGGCAGTCTGTTTCTCTAAAGATGCTCCAGTTTCTGCATGAGAGGCCCTAAGCAGTTCCCAGCAGCTTCTGTCACGTGCTGGGGCCAAGCAGTACAGCATGCAAAATGCCTGACAGTGCCACACGTTGATTTGGGAAGTCCAAGTTTGGCATTCTTGTATCAGGAAATGCCCCAAATCACCTAAGAACTCACTGCAAGACATACTTAGACTTTGCTGCCCCAGCTCTCCAAAGACATTTAGGCAGCAATGTACATAAACTGTGTCTGTTTGCAGTGATGCAGGGAGGTGCTGTGAAAGTCATACAGGAATGTTTCCACAGCTCACACCAATAAATAAGCCCTTAAATTTTACTGATTAATTTCTTCCAAGCTGGTTTTCTCTGCACAGCTGCTGTGGCTATTAACTCATTGGAGCTCACAGGGGATGAGTAAGACATTTGGGTATTAATGGCAGCACTTTGACAGACAAGTAGAGAGAGAGAGAAGTTGTAATATCTCTCCCCAGGGAGACAGGAGAACACATCAACTCTTAAGAAAGGAATAACCCTCACCTCTGCATCCCTGTATATCTTTTTCTTAAGACTGCATTGTGTTGTGGAATTTCCATTCCAATGCCACTGACTGCATGTGATACACCGGTCTTTCAATTTTACTGGAAAAAAAGAAATTGAAGGGTTTTGTTGTTTGAAACAACAGAGAAATAGTGGTAAGATGGCATAATTCACACCAAGCTCCTGTGGAAGGAAGGAAATGTTGCTGAAAGAAATTGCCAGAGAAAAGAAATGCCTGCAGAGAAGCAGGAATGTAAATAGTGTGGTTGTGCCCAACCTTTCCTTTGAAAGATTCCTGACTGGATAAAGTGAGGAGGATTTCAAGATGAGAGCACTGAGTCACTTGCTCTTACCAAAGGTGACTTTCTAACTCTGTGTGGATCAGAAACTAAGAATGGTGACATTTTACAAAGTAGGGCTACCCAAAATGTGAGAGATCCTGCCTCATGTGAGGCCAAGGGGGAAAGAAGGCTGGGACTGCATTTTTAATGCTGTTTGGGAATCCAGGTTCCCAAGACAGGCGAGGCACATCCTTGTGAGCACGAGGGAGTGGTGAGGAGAGTGTGACCCCGTGTCACCATTTCCCTGCTGGAGATGGTGACAACATGTTTATAGCAGGAACACGGTCCCTTCTCCAGGGTGGGACCTGAGGAACCAAACAAACACCTCTCTTACCCCTGAATAGCAAATACAGCTCTCTGCTTGCAGAAAGCAGGCATCTGAGGATTAACTGGAAAAGGATAATTGTGGGGTTTTGGTATTGGAATTGGGGTTTAGAGAAAGCTGATGAAACAAGTACTGTGTAGGGCTTGACATAAAATAGACCTGGCAATGAAACTGATAAGGGAAATCCCCTTGGGAACCGTAGAATAGAAATCCTCATTGATCTCTTCTGGCACTGAGAAAGGAAAATGCAGGTCTACAGATCAACAGGCACTATGTGAGGAAAAAAATTAGATTACACTCAGGTGATAACCCCAAATCAAAAGGGGTTCAGAAGAAAGAGAAGAGTCTAAGCCTTTTTGTTTAGAACTGAACTTTACAATCATGGATATTATTCCCTAAGGACATGACAGTATTGATAATTCCAAAAATTAAATTTAACAGGGAAATAAACCCCACAAACCTAGAAGAACATATACACTGAGTTATCAATAAATTGTTTTCTGCAAAAGAAGGAAATACTGCCCAAAACCATCTTGATTAATTCTGTAGCATCCTAATGTAATGCTGTGTGTCAGAAATGTAAATATTTTCCTCAAAGGAAAATATTTCTTTAATCACTATGAAGATTAGTGGTACTGATTTACCAATTTAATTTATTTAAAATAACAAATTTAATAACCAATAACAATTTATTTCTTATTTATTAACAGTTTATTAGTATTATAAAAATCTAATCTGTTTTCTCACATTAGTTTTCTTTTCTTGCTTCACCTACATTGGATTGCAAAATTTGGCCCACCAAACCATGTTTTTAACATATTTGACCCTCACTGACATGTTTATTGATTTTCTTTTAGGGAACCTGGTCTGGGATTTAAGCCTTCTCTGAACCAAACCTTATGTAAGAATTTGAGGCCTTGATTTTTTGGGGGTCATTTTCCTTTTTGTAAAATATGACTTTCAGGAAGAGAGTTCCCCAGCTACATCCTCCTAGTTGCTGGAATTCTTCTAGTTTACAGGATGGATGTGATTGTGTCACGTTTTCATACAATATCTAAATATCTCTATTAAATTAAATAGTTCTTTTCCTCTCATGGTAGTTAGTTCTTGGATGCCTCAGAGACTGCAACAGTCTCCATTTTCAGTCTGTGTTTTACTGTGGAAAACAAGATTTCCAGCCTTCTGCCAGGAGAAAATGCTCCTTTGGGCACCTCCATAAGCCCCTCCATGCCTCTCTTTGGATGTGAACTCTGGTGTGCAGTATCCAGATGGGATTTCTCCTTGTTTTGTGTAAGAAGTTCCACTAAGAAATTTTGCAGGGGGGGGAAAAAAAAAAGGAGTAATCTTACTGAGCCTGTTTACTTATAAAAACACATAGGACAGGGACATGTGCTTGTGGTATCCCAGCACCATGTCTGTCACTCTGTCCTTTACCCCCAACACACAACTGCCAGCATTTCTTGGGGATCAGCCTAAGCAAAATACAGAACCAAACAATATGGACAAAAATTCAAAACAAAAAACCAAAACCAAACCAAAAGTGCATTGGGTTGCTGTACAGCTATCATTTAATAAGAGTGTTAAGCAAGAAAACACGTGGTGGTTTGAGCAGGGGACACCAGCTTTGTGCTGCTCTCCCCTCTGCTCTTGTGCTGTGCTCTGCTCCCCTGTAGCTGCTGGCTGCAGGAACACTCTGTAGGGGCAGAAATGGCAGATAGGGGCTTTGCAGATGGCTGATACTCCTGGGATTTAACTGAGGATATACAAAATACAACAGCTGTGAGTAACTGCACTCAGTCTTAGTGCAAAACTCTCTCATTAAAAGACACTGTCTAGTGATTGCTGCTTTGATTTGCTTTTATTCTAAAGTTTATTTTGCACTTACAGTTTGGGAACTGAGCTGGCTTAGACTTTAAGGTGCTAGCATTGTGTCTCCAGATTGAAGCAATTTGTTGTGTCACTCCTTGTTCGTAGTGCCAAGATCACAGTCAGAAGGGAGTCACCCATGAAGATTTGTTCATGCAGCTAAGCAAAATTTCATGGATAAAGTTCAAAACAGAAAAGGTCAGTTATACATATGCAGTTTTGTATATGTCTAGTTTTCTGATTTATGAGGAGGAGTCTTTGTGAAATAATACAAAAATAATTTTTTGTTTGCTTTTTTTTAAGAGTTATTTGTGGAAAATGCTGTATAGAAATAAGGTTTTTTCCTGAAGTTGTCTAGAAACAAGCTGGATTAAACACACTTAAACTTGAAAAAAAATGTGAGATGAATGATGTGAGGCTCTGGTATATTCAGTCTTTTGGTTTCCTCCTAACTTTAGAGGTATGCAAAGCTTCATTTTTTGGGGGAGATTTAAAGCAGAGCTACAAACTGGCTGCTACAAGTTACCAGTCTTTTAACATGCCTCTGTGCATCTCATTTCTGCCAGAACTCTGCTCTTTTTGTTGTTTTTTTTTTTTTTTTTTGTTTGTTTGTTTGTTTGTTTGTTTGTTTGTTTGTTTGTTTTTAAATCTAAGCAGTGGGTCTCCTAGGGTGGCTTTAGTACTTCACAGGATCTTGTGCTAGTAGTTTGCAAATGCCTGTGAATATCTCAACTTTTCAGAGAAGCTTGGATTGGAATTTTGCTTCTTGGAAAGGAAGCAATGCCTTTGGTGCAAACCAAAAGGTTTCTGCCTTGTGACTGTTTCAGACTTCTTTCCTTGATCTATATAAATAGCTCACAAAAGCAATATTGAGAATATATGTGGCTTGAATTCCTGCATTTTTGTAATATCAAGAATTCATGCATATTGCTTGTCCCTTATGGTCCAATCCAAAAGATTCCTGTGGGATTTAGATCAGGCCTGGTGGTGTTGTAGGACAAACCATGTTCTGACCCATAGAGTTAATGGAATTAATCTGGGAAAGGTTTTAGTCTGCTTTAAAGCCTCTGGTTTAAAAATACTTTTCTTTTTTAGCAGGAAGGAAACTGGAGTTGCCTGTTTTCTGAGTGCTTTATTACTATTACCCTCATTCCTAATCAGATTGCTCCCAGTACTTAGCTGCATCTTTGTGCTAACATTAAAAAAAACCATAAAACCCCACTTGGAAACACAGAATAGTATTTTGCATTCTGGATCCTACTCTAGGTGAAGTTCCTGGGTACCTTGCACTCCCAAGTATCTAATATCAGCAACACTGTACCACAAGATGAATGTACCTGACCACAGGAAGAACAAAACTGCACTTTATCCTTCAATACAAAAATTACTCTCCTGTGGCAGGAGCTTATATTAAATGTTTCTTGGTTCTCTTTTCATGCCATCAACTCTTTCTTCTTCCACTAACAGAATAAAGAGCAAAGGCCAGAAAAAAATGGATACTAAACTGCAGTTGTGAATACAAACACTAACTTTATTTGTGTGACTTCATCTTTTGCAGAAACCTCTGCACATAAAGTTAAAATTGAGGCCAAAATCTCTCAGAAAAGAGCAATTATCTTAAGTCTTGGCCTATTGTTCATCTCTTTTCCAGGCCAAGCAATTCTTTGCTACTGAATTATTTACTGGGAAGGAGAACCAGCTTTATTCATCAGAGGAGCATTAGAATCCAACAGGACTGTGAATACATATTTAAAATGTTTACTAGTGTGTTTGAGGATATTTATTTAAAGGCTTTGGAGACTAGGTTGTTCATTACAACTTCAAATGAGGTTTGCCCTAACAGTTTTTTAACTTTCCAGATGCTTGTCTTGGCTCTTTGTCCTGCCCTGAGTGCGTGGGGTTTTGTTTTGTGCTGCAGGTATCAGAAGCAAGATGTTATCTGTGATGTGAGATTACCTTATGCAGACATGGTGTGTGGTATTTCAGGCTTGAATTTATCCATGTTGGATGATGGAGAGTGGGGGGAATTCCACTGAATTCCACTGAGAGGGGAGGAGATTCCAGTTCTCCTTCTGTTTCAGGCTGCAGTGTCATGGTTGCAGTGGCTTTGGAATATTATCCTGCTATGCTTGTGGAGCATTTAATAGCACTCCACTGGATGTCTTGCTCATTAAATCACTCTCCCAGATATTCTGCTCCTGGTGCAATCAGAGATAAACAGTGCTAATGCTTCCTCACAGCTATTAGCATTTTGATATCTTACACTTCAAACAGTTCCTTCACATTTCCTCAAGATTTTCAGAGTCTGCTTTTGGATTAATTCTCAGAATGGAACACAATGAAATATTTATTAAGGTTTCTGGAGAAGCTCTGGAGGCAGGATTTATTAATAGTGAAAATTCATTACTGATGCTGTTGTTCTCAACTGATAAGAGGTTTTACGCCTATGTATGTTATATTTTTACTTTTAAAAGATGACATAGCTTCCAACAGCTCACTATGAAAAACCTTTCTCTGTCTCCTGAGCTGGCAGAAGACTGAATCCTCTGTGTTTAGGGTTAATAGCTGAATCTCCTGATCTGTGCCTATAAACTCAGCTTTGCTTGTATCAGGTAAGGCAAAACAATTTATGTAGTCTGCTATTCACATATTTCTCTCAAGGCTGCTTCTGATTATTCAGATCTGACTTCTCTTTTAATGGCCTGGATCTTAACACCAGTGCTTCACAGAAATATCTCCATCCCCTCTGCCTGTGCCTCTGCCATTGAGTTCCCTGTGTCCCAGTACAGCAGTCCATGACCCAGCACTTCCAGTGGTGCATGAGATGACTGAGATTAGGGGTATTACAGTTTTGCTGGGGTGGAAATAGATGGGTTCTCTTATTGCTGTGATGGTGGGCAGTTTCTCTTCCAGAAAAACTAGAGCCCTTTCAGAGCCTTTCTGGACTGCTAACCTTAATTTTACATTCTTACTGTGCATTTGAGCACCTGTGGCTAAAGGGACACTTTTAGAGATGAAGTAGTGCAAAGCTAACCCTTCCTGGTGGTCAGAAACTGTTAAATGTCATCTTAAAGACTCCAGACTGTGGGGCTCAGGGCTCACCATGATATGGTAGGGATTAAGATATTTGTGTGTAACATTCTCTCTATAAAAGGATGACACAGTCCTCAAACACATTGATGTTAAATCCTTTGTTTTACATTGGCAATCCTAAGTATATAATTGCATTTCAGTACAAATTGCTTGTTGCTTTTAAATACAGTAAGTAAATCCCACATAAAACTCACTGTTCTGAATGCAAAGCATTTTAAGTCAGTGTTTCTGAAACAGCAACTCCCAGTGCTCCATCAACAGTGTGATCTGAGCAGGCTTCACCTTCCTATAACCTGCAGAGAATGAGAGAGTGGGCAGAGACCTGATCCTTCTCAAATCCAGCTGTCTCATCTGGAAGAGAAAAAAACAGCATAATGTGTAATAATACTAGGGGAGTATAAGCCAAAGCCTGGTCTTCCCTTATGATTTCTTTTCCCACAAATAACATTAGTTGTCTTCTTGTCCCTAAATTGCCTTCAAAATACACTTTCTTCTAGTGAGAGGCACAGAGCCCTTTTAGAAGCAATGCCAGCAAACCATATGCTGCCTGGTTTTCATTAAAGATACACTTTGATGAAACCCCTCACCTTAAACCAAACCTTTTCTGTCCTGGGTGGGCTGGAAGTCTGTGCTTGATGATTGCAGTTGGTAAAACACAACCCACTCTGATGTGATCAGAGCTCTATCACATACCATCACCACACCTCACTGTCTGGTTTGTGATGGGAAATTACTTGCTAAAAGGAAATGTTTTGTTGTGCCCCAAAATGAATGATGGGTTATGGGCTAACCTATAGAAAATTTCTTTGAGAAAAACCTTTTTAGAGTAGCTGAACTGTCAATAAGCAGAATGATTGTGGAGTTTTTTATCTATATGGATTACTTTTATTACAGCTCCTTCTTCTGTCTTGATGTTTGCTAGTTAGCTACCTGTCTAACATGAAACTATTTTATCTGAGAACAGTGGGGTTAGTTGGGATCCAGAGGTCTCTGGATGTGGTGAGGGGGTAAGACATGCCTTAGTAGTTGCCATTGAAAAGGAAAGGACCAGAGCCTTTACCTCTCATTAATGTTCAGATCTGTTTTGACTTATTTTCCTCACTTTGTCTAGATTTAATTAGAATTTTTTAGAAAATGCAGCTTTATGGCTGCAATAATCACCCAGGAATAATTTCTGAACCTTGTCATGACTTTTGCTGCTCCTCACTGGGGTGCAGCTCCCTCCAACCTGGCTCAGCCAGTCTCCTCTTCCTTGGGCAAACAATTATCTCCTCTCAGTGTGTTTTCAGGCTGAGTGTGAGCAGCAGGCAGCAGAGAGCTGTGAGAGGTGCACAGGGAGGAGGAGGAATCCCTGTTCCTTGTGGGACTCTGCACACTGTGGAATTCTGTGTGTGGAGCTGGCAGGACACAAATTATTACCATGTACATGAGATAAGGTTGTGTAGATAATTGCAGGCTGAGAGTAAAACTGAACTGGGCTGGTGGCTGGAGATTTTAAGTGCATCCTTCTATCTCCAATTAAAAAAAAAAAAAAAAAAAAGAGAGTATTTTAGCTTTGTTCCTTCCACCCATTAGCACAATCTATGAAATATCATTAAGAGCTCTTTTGTTATCCAGTTGTGATTATTTTAGACCTGGAACTTTTCTGGTGCCTTTCCTTTCTGCTCTGCTGGTTATTATGAAACCTGTATGCAGAGGTAATAAAATTGCTTTGAGGAGAATATGAATGTGAATCCCTTTCACCAAAATAATCCAGTGTAGTCACTTTATTCCCTTTTTCTCTGAGAAAAAGTAAAAGAAAATATTTTTGGCTGAATCCTTCTCTGTCCCTACTTGGTCTGGCCATGCCAGAGGTTGGGTGGCTCAATTTAGAAGATGCTTTTGGCTCTGGGTTGGTTTTCTGTTCCCAGGCATCTGATTGCAGTGTGGATTAACTGAGTAAAAAGTGATATTCTACTACATTAATCTCTGTGTTAATATTCTCCCTCCTGTAAGGCATAAAACCCCAAGGAAGGAAGGCAATATTTTCATGTGTCTCACCAAGGCATGGTATAATCTTAAGGTTCCCTTTTAGTAGCCAGAAGTGTTTTTTTCAATTGGCAATCATCAAGCAGACTTTGTTGCAAGGGGGAAACAGCTGGAGAGACAGCCAAGCAAACAGCACCAAATGCTTCCTTTGCTGTGGTGATCAAGTTTACAGGGCAAGGTCAGGCCTTGCACACTTAGTTTGGATAAAATCCAGCCTTCCATAGAGGTCTGGGATGGCCACTGTGTGCTTACACCAGTGTAAGCCCTGCTGGAGCTCAGCTGGTGAGCCCAAGGCACATGCCAGCAGCACTCAGGAGTGAAGTGTTTGTGTGTTTTAATAACAGTGTGAGTGCTGTGTGCCTGACAGGTACATAGAACACCCAAGGGACACAGTCTTGCATCTTCTCTCTGCTGGGCTGAGCATGTTCTGGCCAAGAGCAGGCACAGGAGGGTTTTTCTGCTTACCAGACCTGTGGTTCTGCTGCTGGAGGCAGCTGCCATTCCTCTTGCCAGAGTGTCTTTGCCTGGAAGTTAGTTTTTGAAAATTTTTCCTCCTATTTCTGCAATAGTGGCTTTGTTCCTGAACCTGTGTCCTTGGGTGGTTTGAGGATTTCCCATTTCTAGTCTTAAACCTTCATTGGCAGTTTATAAGCCTTTGACTAAATCAGGTAGATGACACAAAATCATAGCTACAAAAATGCTTTATACTATTTACATTAAAAAATTCTATTCATTGAATAATTGCATATTGAAGGTAAATACCAATTTAAGCTCAGTCTGAATGCCTGTCTCTCTTGAGATATAAAACTTTTCCAGAAGGTGTCTGAACAGAGTCTTTCTTTAAATACCATCTTTCTTGATTTCTAATGCTATTGGTTCAAAATTGCTGCTTATTCTTGCTATTCACTTTTACAACTTCACTTCAGTCTGATGCCTTTCCAGCACCAAGGGGATTGTTAGGGGACTCATTTACTTTTTTTTTTTTGTGACTGCAGAACAACTCGAAAAATAGCAAGCCTGATGGAAAAAAAGGTAATTCTACAGTTTGGTCACCTATGGTACCTACAGTATTACCAATTTAATATAAATAGATCCTTAAACTTGAAGAAGTGATGTCTGAAAGACAGGTGAGGTGTTTCAAAGAAAACTGGCTCCATGTGAAGGATAAATAATGTGTTCCTTTGAAACACAGTGTGACTTGAACCATGCAGCTCTCCCAACATCTGAATCATCCTGTGGATGTTGTGATGTCCAGAGGATATTGAAACATGGACAGAAAGAAAAAAAGTCAAGCAATAGAGGCAGAATGAAAGCAAAATGAACACTAAGATTAATATTTCAGTAATCTATTTAAAGCCATGTTATTACAGTGCTTGAGGCATTAAATTTGCTGGTCTGACTAGTGTGGGAAATCATTTTATTTTAAACATTGTGCAGTCTTGGAGAACTTGCAGAAGTTTTCAACCAAAGTAATGCATTATACATCTGAATTGGACAGAAAAAAAGTGTAAATCCTACATATAATAAAAATTGATGGAAGCATAAAAATGCCTGGAATTTAAAAATAAATTATGAAGAGCATTCAAGAAGATGAAATCATGTAAAGAAAGAACAGTGGAGACAAAGCAAACTTTACAAAAAAAGAACAACTGGGAATTTCATCACAAGATTGCTCAAAGATGTTTAAGATACACTTTTCCCACTGGCTAAAGTTAATGCACAAAGTAAAAGCTAAATCATCTACTTGCAGGAAACCAGAAACAGGGCCAGTGTCTTGGTAATTCCAGTCTCACTGCTATTGATAAACAGCAAGGCACATATGGCAGCTTCAGGAGAGGATGTGAATGCTGATGTCCTCTGCACCACACTGCCTGCTGTGGGAGGGAAGAGGCAGCTGGAGGGCTGAGCTACAGTCTGCCCCACATGCCAGCAGAAACAGACTTCCCATCTTTCTCATTCCCAAGGTGAGAGGACATAGGAGTGGCAATTATGACAATGCATGCTGATCCACATTTTCAAAATGCTTATTTTTGCTATAGTGAGGGTGGGAGAAGAGATTTGATGTATTCCTCAAACACGGGAAATAAATGGTCTTAGTAACATCCTCCTGCAGCTGCCACAAACTGGTTCTTAGTGCTGAACAAAAAGGAGTTTATCTCCATCTTCTTTAAGATTTGATATTTGGGAGCAGTATGATTTCACTTCTCTAGGCTCCTTTAGATGCTGTGTGATTAAATATAGTCCATTATGGTTTATTTTGTGACTCCCCAACAGAAACCCTTCATTCCTTCCCTTTTCCCTCCCTCATTCTCTTTCCCCAAACTGCCAAGGGAAGCTGTTGCCTGGGTTCTGTGTGTCTGGGCAAGCTTTCTCAAGGAGAGCTGGAAACAGAGCCATAGTCTCAGTTCTGATGTGCTATAATGAGGTGTTGTCAGGTTTTCCAATTGCCACTTCTGTTCCTTTGCTGGCCAGATGGCCCATTTGAAACCATCTCATCCGAGTTATAGCTCCTTGCTGTCAGCACTTGCTTTCTGCCTGAACTTCCAAACACAGCCCTAGAGTGATATCCAACCTTTAATTTCTGAACACAGTATAGTTATTATTCACCTTGCAGTTTGTTCTCTGATGCAGGATTTTTTTTTTACAGTGTCTGAGTCTTTTTTGGGCCTTCCTTAAGGAATTCTTCAAAGCATTTTTCTAATCTTTTAAAAATGTTTTAGTTTCGTTCTTTTCCAGGGAACTTTGTTCCACAACTTTGTTAAGATCTGATTGTGGAACAAAACATTATCAGTCATAACCACTGTGGTACTGAAGTCCTTGTAGCCTAATTAAAAGTAAGCTGAAACTGGAGAGTTTGGGTTGAACACCCCTGTGTTCACACCATTAATGAGTGCCCAAGTGTCACTCTGTGCTGGACTTCCTTCAGTGACATGGTGGCTCAGGTTGTCCCGTGTTTGACCAGCCACATAAAGCCAAAGGGGGTTTGCAATCATGATGGGCTGGTTTTTGGCTGGGACACCTCTCCTGCCTGATCCCCAGGATCCCTTCTGCCTCAGCCCTGGGGAGCTCTGTCCCTCCCCATGTAGAGTCTCCTCTTGGGAGGACACACAAGGATTGCAAGGAGAGGGGACAGTATTTCCCCCACCTAAGGGTGGGGCATGGGGAAGGCATGAACCTAGAGACCAGGACAGTAGGATAAACCCATCTCATGCTGAAGCTATGGCTTAAGTTCAATAATCAATATCTTCCATGTGCTTAATGTCTTTTTTTAGAATAGTACATGTTTGGATTACACCAGTGCCTAATTGTGGAAACCCCAGTCAGTTTGTTCCACTTTCTTCTCTGACTCTGAGATTTTATATCCTTACATGAAATTAAATTCTTCATTTCGTGCAAGGAAAGGAAACCTTTCTATTTCAGTGAGTATCGATTTGGCAAGGCTTGGTCCATTTCACTGCAAAAAAAGAACACCACACTGCCCAAATGATTGCTCCCTCCACACCTTTCTGCTCAGCACTACCCATGTGCTGGGCATCTCAGCAAAAAGCTGCTTTTGCTGTTCCACTTAGGGTTAGCCCAGAGCTCCAGGGATGCTACAAGTACAAAAGGCATGCCAAGGGGAAAAGGGCACTGCCCCAACATTGCTCCCTTCACATCTTTCTGCTTGGCACCACCCATGTGTTTGGCACCTCAGCAAAAGGCTGAGTATTCTTAGATCTCCCTTCATGGCTTTAGCTATCTTTTTTGTCTAAATTGTGCTATTTGCTTTAATGATCCAAAGCCTTGAGACAATATGTATGTCTGGAGCACATGAGCATGTGGCTTTTGACTATTCCTGTGATGTATTGTTATCTGCAGAAACTGCAGCAAGGATTATGACATCAGAGAACTCTAGAGTGTGAGAGGTTAGAGGTGATCTTGGCACTTGCAAAGAAATCTACATTGCAGTTTAAACTGAGCCAAGAATCCCCTTTTGCCAGCCCTTATGCAACCTCTGTTTTCACCTGAAAAGCTCCAGATCTAAAAATAACAGAGAGGAGAATGTCAGTGCGGGATTACAGTGACTTTAATATTAAAAATATACCTAGGATGATTTTGAGCATTTCTGAAAATGCCTGACATGTACCATCTTACATACCTGTTTACCCTTTTGCAAGTTGAAATTTCTCCTGTGGTAGATCATTGGGCTGAATATCCTGGGGGCTGGGTTAAAGCTTAAATGGGAATGACATCAAACAATGAAAATGCCAAAGCAGGTTTGCTGAGAGGAATGTTGTTATCTCTTCTTGTATGGGTTGTAAGGTTTTACACAGCCAGTAATAGATGGTCCATCCCAAATGCTTATCAATAAGCCTTTTTGGCCCATGTACATAAATGCCCATGGGTTTAGTATTTGGAACTTGGGTCTCTAACCCTACTTTAGGAGGTTTGTTTTGCAACACTGAATATTTTCTGAAATGTCTTTATTCACTTCGATATTTCAGGGCAGAAAATCATACAGGATACTTTTTCCCTAGTTTATGAACTTTTTTGACTTCAGATGTTGATAATTTACAAAGGGAGGTTTGAGTGGTTTTTTTTTAAAAATGGCAAATGTTTTGCCAGAGATTGCAGGGCCAGACTGTTCCAAATACCAAACATAATTTTTTTGCAAGGAACATGAATGTTTACAGTAGGATTAAATCTAAAACAAATGCACTGAAATTAGGTAACATAAAAGTAATGAAAAGGTCTTCATTTCCAAAATTCTACAAATATATCTGATATTTATATTGTGGTTCTGTATTTTAGCAAATAAGAAAAAGCCTGTGGAATATTTGGATCATGAAAGAGTGAAAAATATTAAGTAATTATATATATCAATAAATACTTATGCTTTTAAAAGACCTTGAGAGCTATTGTTGATTATGAAAACATCAGTTGCTGTCCAGAAGAACAATATTGGAAACACTGATTCAGTAAAATGTGCAACATAAACCCCTCAGAGTAATAAACAATGTAATAAAATCTGCCATTCCATAATTGTTTAAAAGGTGCCTTCAAACCTGAAGCTGAGACCATATAGTTAGAATAATGACTGAAGAGGTGGGGAATTTATGCTGGTTCCTCTGCTGGCCTGTGGATTTTCCATGTGACCATGGTCTCTCTGTGTAGCTCATCTTCAGCTCTCCAGCTGAACTGCTGCTTCCTGAGGTTACTGTCTGTCAACCAAGTGTGTGCAGGCTTTTTATTTCACACTTGCACTAGGTTAATAGTATCAGCTTCTATTAAAAAGATCAGACCTTATTTATTTTTTATTTTGCACGTGTGACAAGTGCACGCAGCCTTGCTGGCAAACAGGACTTTGTCAAGTACTGGCAGCTTGACTGGGTCCCAAAATGGGGATAATATTCCTTTTTGTACTGATGGTAGTAGCCACATTATACTGGAGACAAGTGTTTCTGGGTGGTTCTGGATAAAGGTTTATTTTCCTACTGAAGTAGTACTTAGTCATGCGAAATATTTTCTAGCTCGAGTTCAGCTTGCTGTTAGTCACTGCTCTGTGCAGTTCACTGGGTTTGTGCCTGTGGCCACATCCCATGACCAGAGGCAGAACACACTGGCCATGGCAGGCAAAGCTCTCCCTCAGCTCTGTCTTTGCTCCCCTGAACATCCAGCCCTTGCTCTCTGCTGCTTGCACTGCACAGGAGACAGGGGCACACTTGTTAGGGAGTTATTGAAGGGGAATTACTGTGAAAGGAGACTCAGGATTAAATTACAGCTGCACCTGCAGGTGCTGCTGGGGAAAAAAATTGCCACTGACAGAGATGTAGCTGGGTTTGATCAGAGGAAAAAAGCATTCCAACAACTCAAATGGCTTGTTGTCTTCCCTTGTCACAGCTTATTCACTGACTGGCAAAGATGTGTTAAAACATTTGGTGTGTTCTTTCCCCAGCTGTGGATGATACCTAAAAAAATTTAAAATCCTATTTATCTCAACTTTTTCCCCAAAGAGTAATTGCCATTAAAATTTCTGTGGCATTTACAATAACTAAAAATAATGTAGGTGTTCACTTACATATATTATAAATTACTTTTGGCCAGTGAGAATCAGCTAAGCAGGTTCTGTTGTGCAAGTGTAATAATATGAACAAAAGTTTTTAATTTCCACTTCAGGATCATGTGGATTTAGATTAAGGCTGTGTTAGTTCTTTGACCTTTTTTTTTGTATTTCTGACTCATTGTCACTTCAAGCTGTCTGATAGAAGTGCAAATCTTGGCACCTGTTAAACATAAGCAGTAGCAAACTGGATTTCCATCAAAATAAACAGTCCAATGATTTCTCCTGATAACCTGTGCTGAGACAGACATGGCAGTGGTAAGGAGGCTTCCACCAGTTGTACAAGCATCCCAGGAGAGGGACAGAGCTCAGGCAAAATTACTGACCTCAGCAAGAACAGATTTATTATCTCTTGTCATATCATACATGAGAGTGAATAGGAGGTTGCTTTAGGCTTGCCTAGTGGGAGGATGCTTTTTGAGAGCCCACACACGAGACACCTTCCACTCCTTACTGTGATGTGAGAGTTTTGCTGTGAGCTTCACTGCAGAGACTGGTTTGTCACCTCCTCCTCCACATGCACAGCGTGCTGTTTGCTGTCTCCCTTTCACATGTGTGGAGGAAGGGTATGAAAGCAACCAAGGTGTCAGAGTCCTGATCAAACCTGATGATTCAGGCTGAAAGCAAGAGCTGTATTCCCTCTGACAGGACCCCCCTTGCAAGAGGAGCCTGTGTGGGAGATGGTCAAAGGATGTGATGGAGAAGGGGCAAGGGAAGAGATGGAGGGTCTGGCAGGCTGGAAATGTGCATTTCAAGCAGGCTGTTTTATTGTGCTTGAGCAGCAGCTCTGC
Organism: Oenanthe melanoleuca; assembly: GCF_029582105.1. Classification (NCBI taxonomy): domain Eukaryota; kingdom Metazoa; phylum Chordata; class Aves; order Passeriformes; family Muscicapidae; genus Oenanthe; species Oenanthe melanoleuca. The sequence continues at coordinate 46,789,041 of NC_079339.1, forward strand.
CTGGCTGAAAGCAGTGAGCTACAGGGTGAAGAGCTGTGAAAATGTGAAGTCTAGAGTAGCTGATCTCATGTGTGTGGGGTCACTTATTTAAACATACAGCAGTAGCAGCCTTTATCAGGATAGTTAGAACCCTAAAGAAGTTGGAGATAGGAGACTTTCTGCAGAGATCTTGTGTTGTGGAGACCCTTCAAGAATTTCCTCCATACCTTAGTGCTGTACTGCTTTTGTACAGAGCAGAGACTGCTGGAGAACCAGGAATGACTCCTGGGGCTGAAGAGGCTCCTCTTTCCAAACTGGTGGCCATCCACTTCAAGCCTCTCCACCCCATAAGATTCAGCAACCTAAAACTATGAGTACAGCATTATTTTAAGAGGGGTTATGAAAATGAAAAATTGAATTAAGTTAATGGATCTCTTGAGATGAAAGAGTTGTGAAATTAATATTATCGTTTGAGAAGGAAATACTGTGTACCATTCTGTTTATCTACATGGCTAGTGGTACAGTTTTTAATAGTGATTGGCAAGTTAATTACTTGTCTTTTTAAAGGGGTTTCTGGATAGAGGCTTCAGCCAGTGTTTTAGAAACAAGCAAACTTCTGATTTACCTCCAGACAAGTCTCAGTGGAAGGATTACATATGCCTGAGTAAGAGGAATGCAAACAGAGAAACACATGTGAATTTGTAGGGCATTTTGCTGCAAGCAAGTTTTCATTGATGGTGATGAGATTAAAGAGAAGCAATATTACTTAATTTTTTAAACTAAGAAAAAATATAGCCAATAGGGAACTGTATTTTGTTTTGCTGGACACTTTCCCATGAACATTGAAACCAAGAACCTCCCCAGCCATTTACAGGTGAATTTCAGTGTCCTTCAGGAAGCCCAGCTTTGTGAGCCAAGAAGTGCCCTAGTGTTGCTCGTGGTCTCCTTAGCTGGTTACAAATGTCAGCAGTGAGTTAGTGTGACAGTGGGTCAGCCTGCAGGAAGCAGGTCAGGGATGCTCAGTGCTCTGTCTGCAGGACCCTGCTTCAGAGAGAAGTGCACAGAAACAAGAGGGATGAGAAGTCTTGCTGGAGATCACTCTGTCACTGGTCCATGCTTGCAGGGTGAAGTGTGTGCTCTGGGTGAAATTGCTATTGGGAGAGGCAGGAGGCATCTTCATTCATCCACCTATCAGTGAAGTTAGAGTGGAGCTCTGAAAATGCAGCAATCTCCTTCATCCCTTCATTGCTTGGAGATTATGGATTTATTTTTCTGGAAGAGTCTTTGTCAGGTTTAAGTATTGATGTGAGTACAAACACAGGCAGTAATTTAGGATCCTGAATGCCCTCTTTAAATGGCAGAAAATTGCTGCAACATTTACTGCACAAACACCAGGGGAGATACAATGAGATTCAAGCCCAGCCTTTAGTCCAGAACACCCCATGTCTCCCAAAACACTTGTAAGAGAACTGGAGAAAGGGACAGCATCAGTCTTGACCCAATACCCTGTTCTGAATTTCCACTATTGTCTAATGTTTTCCCAGAAATGAATCATTGCTTCCTTGAGGCTCTTCCACTCCAGTGAGCTGGTAGTATCAGGCCTGATATGATGGAAAGGTCTAGGCAACTGGCACTGAGCCAGGGCAGTTCCTCACAAAAGCTGTCATGATCCTGTCTGTTGTCATGCTGTCACCACTTATTTTCTTTGGATGCACTTTTGGGCAAGATGAAGTGTAAGCAGGTGTAGCTTTAGATGGTTTAAATTTAAAACTGATTAAAAACCTACTTTCACTTGCTCTGCTGGTAGCCTAGGATATTACTTATTTTTTCCATAAGACAAGCTCTGGGCAAAAACTATCTATGATTGTTGCTCAAAATCTGGAGACTAAACAATTACTTCAGTAAAGATTTCAATGTGGCATTTGACACACCACAAATTGCCTGGCATATATAATCCTATTAACTGGAGTGGAGGGATGAGATCCTTTTATACTTAGAATCAACAAACACTGCACACTAAACACTGCTTATCTCAGACACTAAATAGGCACTGAGAACTGAGGCTGGTGGTTGGCCTGACTCACCAGAGCAAATACAGATAATGCCACATGTTCTGAAAATACCAGAATGAAATCGTGCTGGCTGCTTTCCCCAAAATATCTCTGAAACCTGTTTGTTTGTTTTTTATCCTTGCATAAATTTTGGCTTGCTTGCTTTTGTTTAATTCTCACTAAAATTTTCTTTGTGTTTGTCCCAGACTGGCTTTATGATGCTTGTATCCCCAGTCATCTGTTCTGTTTTAGCTGGATAAATTCTGCAGCTTTAGGGCTGGTTCTGAGAGCAAAGGGGGAAAGAAGTGGTTTGTTTGCAGAAAGTGCATCCTGCATCCTTCTCACAGACTGTTGTCTGCAGCATGGACAGACAGCAGGAGAGAGCTATCCTTTGCTTTCAGTTAGTTTTTTAGTTAGCTGAGGCCAGAAGATTTTTGGAACTGTTCAGCTCTTGTCTGGTCTGGGAACACTGGGACTGTTGTCCAGGGGCCCCCCAAGCTGCTCTGTGGCCAGGACACCAGACAATGCTGCAGTACCAGCAGCCCTATGTCACTGGCTAAATTCATGCCAAAACTACTATTTCTGTATTTATTATCTCTTAAGTGAAATTGAGACCCATGCTGTAGTAAACAAACACCAACACATTGACAACATCAAGCTTACAGAATGTTGGGAATAACAACTGAGAGTGTCCTTTACATTCTTCCTTCAGTGCCACTGTGCACATTTGCTGTGATGCAGTCTTCAATTAATTGCGTGTCCATGTAGTCCTTTTCTCAGAACATGGTAATTTGCACTTAATAAGGATTTTCATGATAATCTCCTAGGGATTTCAAAATGTTAATTTTATTTAACTTCATGTTTATCTAAGGACATAACTGGCACCAGTGCAAAGCTGTCTGTATCTGGATAGGCCCTAGAAGGAGATGGCGCCTCTCTCCTTCAGTTGTTGATTCTCATCTTGCTTCTATACCAATGGAATGCATTTTTTTACAATTGTTCCCCTTCATAAAACTTCTCATCTTGCTGGTTTACTATTGATATTTGCAGGTTTCAGAAGCTGAAATGAACCACTGGACTCATTTTTATTGATTTGTTTCTGTGAAGAGCAAACACTTGTTCAAGTCAATCATCTAGTGTTGCCTGCTTTAAGAGAACTCTGAACCAAATAAATCAAAGCAAAGCAAAATAAATCAAAATACTGGAAGTAATTTAGATGATATTTAGATGATAGTGGTTTTATATTAGTGGCAAATAGTACCTACATCACTTGGAAATATACTGAGAAACATAAAACCTTAATTCAGTCTGGAAGGGACTTCCAGAAGTCATCCACTGCAATCTAGTCATCTGACTAGATAAGGCTATCTCTCTTCCCCTCGCTTCAAAAGAGGTCTGGCTAGATGAGGCTGTCCAGAGTTAAGTCAAATCACCATCCTGGGTGCAGCAAAGCCTGTGGAGTGCCCCAGAACATCTGGGATATCCCGGATTTGCTGCAGTGTTACTGGTGACTCTTTGCTTTAATGGCATGAAACGGGGATGCCTGGATGAGCTTCTGAATAGATAGAGGAATAAACCTCAGTTAAATGTAAGAAAATGAGACTGCAGCTTGTTCTTAGAGGAAAAGGCAAGAATAAACCCTGAACAAATTAAAATGGTGAGGATGTAAAGCAGGGGGGTGCTGATAGATGCTCTGAGTTCTCAAGCGCTGAGCTGGCAGAATGTGAAAGTTAACTCTGTAGGTTACAAATTTTTGCCAAGGAATTTCAAATCCTTCCTGGAAGACTTGCCTTTGAGCAGCTGCTGCAGGCTGTGGGCATTTCTTCTGGAGAGAACCCCAGTGTTTCTAATGTGCTTTGTTGCATGTGGCGCATCTGCCGCGGTGTGATGTAATGGAACATGGCATGTGGTGTTATAAATAGAATGATGAGATCCTGCAAAAACCTGCCTGGCAGGCAAACTCCCTCTCTTGCCTTTTGAAAGGCTTCCTGAGCTCTCCACTACCCTCCCTCTCTTGTTAAGCACCTTTCACCCCAGCACCCTCCTGCTCGGGCTCCCAGGGAGAAGTTGGGATGGAATGGGATTTTCTCCCAAATTCCTTTTTCTTGTCAGCAGCACAGCAAAGACTTCATGGGGGCAGTGTCTTGCTGCTCTCATTTGCTGTCTCTCCTTTCATCTGTGTCTATGCATTTCTAATTTGCTCGGTGCTATGGGCAAGATGCTAATTTTAGCAACCTTGTGTAATTACTCTGAAGTCACTGGGGTTAATGCATGTGTTCAGTGTAGCTCCAATCAGAATCTGGCCTTATGCTGTCTTAATATTTTTAGCTTATTTTTTTTTTCCCTCCCTGCTGCCAGTAAATTAAATCTGTGGCTTTAGTAGTAACACTAATGTTAGAATAATATTCAGACATAATTTAAAATAGGCAAGATACCAACAGGACAACATGGGAGCAATTCCTTGATCTTTCTGGCAGGGATGCTGGTCTGCAATTTTATGGTCCCCAGCTTGCTCTCTGGAAGAATGATGTGTTACTATATTTATACCAATCTGTTAAGAATATTGTTTTACCAGCATTTATTTCTAGAATTGTTTGGGTTTCCAGGCAGGCTTTTCCTCTGACTGCCTAAGCAAGAATAGTTTGTTTTAGCAGCATCTTGTATAAGAGTAGAAGGTCATCTCAGTTGCCTGATAATAGTCATTAGTCTAAAACTTCAGCTGTAAAACTGAACTTATCAGGACTCCCTCTTTTATGTTTTATGTTCCAGTGTATGACAAAATACACAGAAAGGGATTTAAATGTATTTTTAACTAGCAATTTTCAGGTTTTTTGTCTTCAATTTTTGTATAGACTGAAATGATATTTCTGAGACTCTGTTGATAGAAATATTAGATATTAGGAACTTTTTTGACAGAAAGGATTGTGAAGCCTGGAGCCCATGAAGCAGGCAGCCCATGGAAGTGTTCAAAAGAAGTGTGGATTTGGCACTTGTGCCATGGTTTAATTGTCATCATGGTGGTGATGCTGGGTTGGCTGCTGGACTTGATCTTAAAGGTCTTTTCCAACTTCAATGATTTATATTCAGGCAGATAAATATTTTGACAAGGTGTGATTTCCTGTTGCAAAGATTGTTGCTTCTGTTGAGTAAACCCCAAACATATACCAGTGATACCAGTTCCTGAAGCCTTAAATGGTTTTGAGGCACCAGTTGTCAAGTCCATACATGAGGTTTGGTGGCATTTACCCTCCTTTGGCTGAGCCACATGGGAGAAGTGTCCATGCAGAAATGCTGGAGATATTTCACAAGGGAGATGCTGCATCAGACTTGGTGTATTTCCTGAAGGGTGAGGAGAAGCAGCCAAATGTAGCAGATAAATAATTTGTTTGTTTAATCACTTCCCACTGATTGTCTGTCCATACATAAGAAAACATTAACCAGGGAAATTCTTAGCACATGAATGCTGCATTGAGTTGAAACTCATTGTGTTTGGCTCAGTAATCCAGGCAAAAACAAAACAGATTCAGCCTAAAGCGTGAGAGCTCTTGTTAAATTTCACAACTAAGGAAACATTTGAAATGCTATAGTGTTACAAATTAAAAACATGTTTATGTACATGATTTGAGGCATTATCAAGGGTTAGTTTTTAGTAAAGTCTTTTTTTCTTTCCACTTAATCTTCCCAGCTATGCTGAAACATCCTTTATTAAACTTTGTGTGGTATCACCCTGCCTCTAGTTTTGTGCATCTTGCATCCCTATTTGCATCTGGAGTGTTATTTTCTTTTTAGTTACTTTGAGGGCTGTTTTTCTCATCCAAATTTATTCTCCTCCAGCTCCAAAGATTTATTTCTGTCTGCAGTACAAAAAAAGAAATCAGACTAAGCAATGCAAGAAAATGTTGCTCCCCTTTTCATCACAGAATATTTTTCTTCTAGATATAAATGTGCAGTGCTCATCAGAAACAAATGGATCTTGTGTTGGCAGCAACCCAAAGCATGTACAGCAAATTCTGGACTTTCAAAATTATTTAATTGATAGACAGGAATTGAATAACTGCAGGGTCCTTTGATACTACTTAAGGAGCAGAACAAAATGCTCCAGTACAGGAGAATGGATTTGAGACACGTTTGGTTTTGAATTTCCCTCATTTGAAATGAAAATACATGATAAAACACAGAAGTACTGAAAGAAAATGCAGTTTCTTATAAAACCTGTGAAACTTCTTTTAGTCACTGTGGTATCTTGTGTTTAATTGCTGATGGATAAGCATGAAGGGCAGGCTAAATGAGCTAAGTGGATGCTGTGGGATTTTTGAATCCTCAATGTTTATTTAAATTGCATTTTAAATGTGCAGCTGTATTGAAGCTGGGATTCAGCAATGTGACAGAATCTGGAATCAGGCATTGCTTTAATAACCTCCTAGTGTTAAGGGATACTTTCTAGAGCAATTTGAATAAGTTTTGTGAAATTACTCAAGGCTTATTTTTGTTAAATGCCTTGTAATGGGGCATACAGATCAGCAGAAACTCTTAATAGAAAGGTGAGGAAAAACTAGTTGCCCCTTATATCCTCCTCTCTCCTTGGGCTGAATCCACTGGCAGAAGGTGTCTAAATTGTCTTAAGGTGTCTCCAGATTCTCTTATCTTCTTCACCCCACCACCACTTGCACTTAACCACACAACAAATTGGTACTGGAAAGAAAAGAAGAAGCATTTGCAGTTGGTGCAATGCTTTTTTATCAGCTGACTATCTAGTGAAATACTGTTTAAAACAAATTGTAATGGAACTTTTACACCTTTTAAAACAAAACAAATAAACAACAACAAAAACTAAACCCCAAAACTTTTCCAGTGCATTCATAGATTGGTTCTTCCACGACACCCATGAGGGTTTCTCTTTCACTGAAAACCTAAGATTAGTAATGTAACAACACAAGGTTTTTTTCTGGTATAGAGCAAGCTGCTCCTTATGCTACATTTGCCCACATCTAACAATGTCTGGCTGCAGCATGAGCCCTCCTTTCCTGCAGTGAAGTGTCTCAATAACCCTTTCCTAAGTGCTGAACAACTGTGGATGAATATAGGGAAGGAATTAACTTAAAACCAAATGGTGTGGCTGTGTTTTCAGACTCATCAGTGCATTTTTCCTACAGGAAAAACAACTACACAGTCAAGAAAAGCCAACAAGGAAACTTGAGGACCTGATCTGTAGCAGCTATTTTACAGCTTTGCCTCTGAGCTGCTGTGATAGCCAAAAGTCCTGATCTGCAAATAAATGGAATGCATTATGGAATATGACCACAAGGCCAGAAATATGTTGTGCTTTGGTCAACACAGTGACAACAACAGTGCTGAGTGCTGCAGGGACTCAGGATAACCACGTTTCAGTGGTGCTTTCTGAGATGTAAAATCTGCCTGCCTGTGTCTGATTGACTCTGTAGTCTTTGGGTGTGGCTTTTTTTTCTTTCTCTATTAGTAAAGATTAAAAAAAGAAAGCAAGGGGAAAAAATTCCTTATGTGATCATGCAGTGAAAGTGGAGGACACATAGCACACCTCACTGCATGGAAGGGGGCCAGCATCCTTAAAGTAAGTGGTGAAACAAAAATTTGTTAAAACACAGAGCACATTGCACTTTTCAGTGAAATTTATCCCTCATGAAGCTTGCTTGAGAGCTGCACTCTGGAGTTGGTGTGCAACTCTTTCACACTTGTCTTTGAGCTTAACAGCCTCCCAGAGCAGCTGAACTAAGGGCCCAAATATACCTTGAATATTGGAATAGCTGAGGTTTGAGCTTATGCATTTTTCTGTCCGTAAGCAGCAAGAAGGGGAGTCTGCCTCCAGCCTGCTCTGTGCTTGCCAAGCTTTTCCCTGGTGGAAGTCATCACCAAGTATCTTTGCACAGCTTCTGTAACCAGAGAAGCTATGTGCAAAATAACCTTAAAGACAGAATTATCTCAAGATTATTGTGTGCAATTGAATAAAACATAAATTGCTTTCTATTTTTAATACTCAATTAAATTTCTAAAGCTTGTTGCTAGATGAGAAGTTGTTTTATTATCCTACAGATTCCTGATGAAAATAATTAGCTTCTCTCACCACCAAAACTCAATGCAATAAGCTATTCTTGAGAGCTATTCTGCAAAGATACATGTTTAAAAGCATTCTCTCTGTGAGTAATTGTTTTCCTTGTTATCTGGAGACAGAAACAGATTTACATACCAGAAATAATTGCTGTCTGCTAAAATTGGCCACTTTCACAAAGGACAATTACTTTTCCCCCTGTTTTCTACCTAAGAGTTCAATTTTGATATGGAAACTATCCTGCATTACAGTGATATGAGGTCAAACTTATCAGAATGTATTTTCTGGTCATTCATCATTCTGCTGTGTGTGAGTCTTGACTTCCTGCACTCCTTCTCAACCAGAACATAAGCTGCCTACTTATTTTCTTAGGCTTTGGGTTGGTTTTATTCTGGTTTTGTTAGGCTTTGGGGTTTTGTATTTGTTAAAGTCCTAACACCAACTTTGGATGAAAGGTCTTTAATCTTCTGTGATTTCCATTTTTGAAGAGGTTCTCCTGTGTCTGGAAATGCCCCTTAGGGCTGGTTGTTGTGGGATGTTGTGGTGCTGAAGGAAGGAAACTGATTCTCTGGATGATAGTGCCTGCTCCTGTTTTTTAAAATGAACCAATTCTTGTGCTCATGAGCAGTAGTGTTGGGACTTTGGTCCCTGTGGTCTCCTCAACTCCTTTGCTGTTTTTAGGTATGGAAGAATGAACACAGATCTTGGCTTCTGGGTGACTATGATATTTGTTTTGTTCAAAAAAGTTCATATTAACAATGGGCTAAATGCAAAGTTTCTTTTGTATGCCTGAGCCCCCAAGATGCATAAGGCCTTTGTTTTGGTCTGCACATATGTTGGCTTTGAATAGAGCAGTTAATGCCCTGCCACCCTTTGGAATTACAGACCCAAATTCAGCAGAAGCTCAAAGGGCTTCTTAACAAAAATTCACATAATATCCAGTGCTGGAAGGGACCACAAGAACCATGGAAGTCCAACCCCCAGCCCTTCAAGGAACCCACAAGGAACCACCATGTGCCTGAGGGCATCATTCAAACCTTTCTTGAGCTCTGTCAGGCTTGGTGCTGTGACCACTGCACTGGGGAGTCTGCTTCAGTGCCCAGCCACCCTCTGGGTGAAGAAACTTTCTCTAATATCCAACCTAAACCTTCCCTGATCCTCTCCCTTTCCTGCCTGATGTGGCTGAAGCATCCCAGGACTTGGTTCTTCATCTATTGTGCATGAGAATGACTCCAAACACAAACAAGACTTCATTCACAAGAGACCAAGGACTGGTTAAAAACAGTAGAAAAGGAGTACACAGTTCATTTATGCTCCTAAACTCTGGATGACCCATCTTGACAATCCCAGCAGAGGAAAAATGAAAAATGAACTTCAAGGATAGGAGTAGGTGGGTGAAGCAAGAGATATAGTTGTTAAAATAGCTTTATTAAGAACAAGCTAGTCTATTAAGGAAGCCTCCTGCTCCTGTACTTCTAGCTATGTGCTGTTGACAGATGCAATCCTTGAAAAAAACAAAAGACACATAAGTCCATAAATGTAAGTGCCAGATAATGATTTGCAGTTTTTGTGGTCATCTTTTCTGTTCTCAGTAAATGTTTTTCTCCTGAAATGCTTGTCATGGCAGTTAATAATTTAAAGTTATTATATAGCTAAGGGCTTCTCTCAAGGCTGATGTTACATTAGGCAATGCAAAATACAGAACAGACAATGATCTCTACTGAGCTTACTCCTGAAAAGCCAGGACAGACTACTAAAAACAGGCATCAGATAGAAAAATGGTACAAATGGATTTCTGTTTGAAGCATAGCCTGTGCCAGGAAAAGAATAAAGTGTTCTCAAGTAGTTATTTCCTTCTTCAATAATCGCTAAGGGAATAACCTTCATCCATGCAGCAGCCAGGGGTTTTCTTCTAGCTATAACTCAAGGAAAAATTGCAGAGATCTTTTCCATGCCTAAACCACTTCATTTAAGTGTGTGTTAAGTGTAGTCAAATGCAGTCCTACATTCCCACTTAGAAATAGTAGCTGTAGACAGAACTTCTTTTAAGAACAATATCCTAGAATATCTATACTCAACAAGTGGTGTTCAGAGGTTTTAAATTTGCTCTGCTCTTTGAAAGGGGATACAGCACTGACTGCAGTAGAAAGGGGAATGACCCAAAAGGTTGGATAAATTGGGACAAATGGATTAAAAAAACAATTATTGACTTAATTTACCACAATAGGCCTGCAGCACGTGGACACTAGTGGAATTAATTTGGCAAGGCAGAATCCAGTTGGTCTATTATTTTTTTTTCCATGTTAATATACATTCTACATCTGCAAAGACAATGATGAGTCTGACAGAATTTCAGTGGCTGAAGAGTTATTTTTGCAATCTCAATGCAAAGATGAAATTTATAGATGTATAAAAGAGCCTTCTGAAGGACCAAGTAGTAGAAAAGGTGTATATGAACACTGGAGTGGCTTGTTTTGAATGTAACTGGGGAAGAATTCCAGCTTCAGCTGTACAAAGTAGGCAGATTCCAACCCACCAATATGGGTGGGTGGAAATTGAGCTCACTTTCAAATAAATGCAAGTAAAGTCAGTATCAAAGAGGTTTTGATGGATCTGTTGTGATGGGATGTGTGTTAATAATAACTGAGCTATTTTGGTAAGCTGTATGCTTCTTGCTCAGGCATGGGCAGAATATTTTGGTGCCCATTAGAGCCCACTGAATTAACTTGTGACACAGAGTCCAGTGAAGCATGTGGCATTTGAAGTCTAGGAAATTCTGTGAAAATTTTGTCTAAGAAATGTTCTTCTAGAGTTTAGAGGAATTATTAAATGATATTCTGGCCAGGCTCTGAGACATGATGCAATATAATTGGGAAAAAAAATCGCTGGTGTGTCCACAGAATCTCCCACTCCCCAAACCCTTGAGCCCTATGCTTGTGCTTTCCTGACTGCAAAATACTTCCTTTGATCCATCACGTGTTCTTGTAGAAACTTCCTAGGTAAAACCAAGCAGCCAGTATCCAGCTGAACCAAGTAAGGAATGATAGAAGATGCCAGTGATTAGCTGGGAAACTCTCACCTGCAAAGTAGAAATATGGATTTACAAATTTGGCTTGAGAGCTTTTTTGTCTTCTCCCTGTTCTTACTAAACTACTAATTGCTAAGGTGTGTCTTGGCCCTGTTCTTCTTCATTTGTTGTGTCTTATAATAAAAACTACACCTTCACTTTGAAGATGTACCAGCTAAATAGGTTGGTAAATTCATAGAAAAAAACATTTTAATTTTATTCAGTGACTTAAACTTGATTGCAAAGATAAATCTTGATAATAACTTCTTTTTTAGTCAGATTAATAAATAATAAAATAATAATAATAAATTTAGTCAGAGTAATAAATTCACTAGCTTGGGATATATCAGTGGATGCAGACTCTCCAGGGTGATTTACCCACATGTTGTAGGTAACTTCCCTATTACATGAAGTGCTCATATCTATGGTGAGCAAGCAAGACCCTGACAGATACTAATCCTCATTGAATTGTTCTGTGTTCTTATACCTATCTGGATGCTAATCAGTGCACTGGGCTTAGTCTGGGACCTGGGATCTGACAAGAACAAGGTGACTCTTCATCCTTGTGACAGTTTTCTCATCTCCAGCAAATCTCCACTTCTAACTTTTGTCTTCATTGCCCTCTGAGATTTGCTTAGCAATCAAGTCTCACATCCAAATTTTTTCACAATTTGTTCTATTTGTTGATGTTCTATGAGGGCTTTTGTAGAGGAAATGTGGAAATGTTTTAGATTAAATTCTAGATGATATTCTAAATCTTTCTTTTATACTCCACTTTACATAAGGGTCTACTCAGAGGCCTATTGTTAGTGAGCATGTTGTTATAGCTTGTCTTACAGTTCTGAATTTTTCATGAAGTACAAATTTTACATCCAAGTCCTTGTTGTAAGAAGACACTCAGCTAGTCAAATAAATCGAGTCACCTGTTGAATACACCCAGTTCTTGATATGACTATCTTGCTGGTGCTGAGCTTGTCATAGTACCAATATAAGTGGGTGGATTGATATGGTATGTCTGAAATTGCTTTCCTTCTGAAGAATATTGCTCTGGGGCTTTTATGCATGTCTGTTCTCATCAGGTCCAGGGGATATGTAAGTATCTCAGCTATTATGCCACTTATGACACTATACCTTGATTTCTAGTAGAAGTAAGTGGAGTATCAATTTGAATATATCCAGTCTGGGGGTGGATTCTAACTCTAAATCTCTGTTTCAGTGTCCTTCCAAGAACAAATTCTTAGGAAAAAAAAAAAAAAGCCATAAATTTTCATCTACCTGGAAATTAATAGGTTTTTTTAAAGTATTTTAGTGAATACCAATACATGAGAGACTTAGAGATCAGATAGTTATTTATGTTTAGTCCTATCAAGTAATGCATGTGACTTAAAGAACTTCAATTTTAAAATTTTATACTATCATTGTCCAGGAAATAGTTTTTTTCATTACTATTGTATTTTATAAATATAAAGGGAAAGCACAGATATTGTAACTCTTGCTCAGGGTCATAGATGAAGCAACCCCAAGCACCTGAAGTTCTAATTTTTCATTTCTGTGTTTACAGTTTGAAGGGATCAACATCAAATAATTTTTCTTTCAGAACCTTATCCAAGCCCCTCTTTCTTATCTCCTGGTAATTTTTTCCCTCATAGATAAGGGGAACCTGTTCTCCATGTATCTTTCTCCTGCTAATAGGGTATAGATAAGATACTGTCTCTGATATTGCCCCTGCTTTCATGTCCTACTCTTTCTTCCACACTGACAGCTCAGAACACACATCAGTTCAATAGGGCTTCCAGCTCTTGCCTGTTTATCTCTCTGATCAGATTTTGATGGAGAGGTCATTAGAAAATGGGTTCACAGTCTTCAGATGTATCTGTACTCTTCCTGACCCATGGATCTAAGACATCTCTGAAATACTTATCTGGCTTCAGGGAGAAACCTTGTATAGATATTGTTCTTTTCATTTATCCTTATTGAAACTCTAAAAAGTCCAGAAAATATGTGTGATGAGCTATGTAGTGTTCTCCTACAATACAAATATTTATGCATGAAGGAAAGACTATTAAAAAGAAAAAAAACAATCAGTGACAAATTCACACATTTTGAGATATTACAGCATTGAATATGCTGTATTGATAGTATAGTCCAGTAAGTTTGCTTTTATAAACTAAAATCAGTTAAAGAGGCAGAATTGTTGCTGCTTACACTGACACTTCTTTTATCTTTTTAAAATAAATCTTTATGCTACTTTTAGTAGGATTGCTAAAGGTGTTTTTCTAAGGTGAGAATGTCAGCTGCTGAAATTGGAATAGGCCAGTTTTCCAAATGTGATGCCTGCTCTGAATTTTCCCAGGGAACTAACAGGAGTTTAATTTACTATACAGTGTGGTAGCAGACTCAACCTTTATGTGAGACACTGGTGATATTGGCTTCAGGGAACTTGGAAAATTCTGAAGTTGGAGCAGGAATTCCAGAGGTGTTTTCCTTAGGATTTGGCACTTTCTCTGGATTCCATCATGGCCATGAATGCTGGAGTGCTCCCTGTCAAGCATTTATGGTGTATCTGGTAACCAGGCAGTGGAAGCCTGGTGATGGTCAGGCAGGGACTAGTGAATTATGGTGAAAGCCAGACATGTACACTGATGTGAAAAAAAAATAACTGAAAAATTTTAAAATAATTGATTGATTCGTTTAAAGTTGTAAAGCTGCAAATGCTTTTAAAGGGAATTAAAGAAATTGGGAAGGGGAAAAATATCAAATTACCATTGTGAAGAATGATTATTTTGATACCTTGCTGAGCTTCCAAGCATACCCTGAGGGAACTAGATATTTATAGGACCCTGAGCAAGCTCTTTCAGCTGGGTTCTTATGTACAAGCACACACAGTCCCCCCAAAATAAAAAATCAACACAAGGATCTTCCCTGAGTCAAAACTCCTCAGCACTTGCTGAACAGCACAGATGGAGAAGTTTTCAAGAACTGGAACTGCCTAAAGGGTAGAGGACAGAGCTGGGAAAGTCTTGAGTGCTTGAGAAATTCAATGCAATATTTTTCTTTTGATTGAAGGTGAATAAAAGTTCCTACCTCTGTTATCTTCAAAGTTTGTGTTAATTTTACCCCATTTCTTTTGTCTGCTTTGGAGATTTTTTTCCCTATTTTCAGATGCATGTATTACAAGCTATTGGTTACTTGGTCACCCAAAGCTTTCTGCAGAGTGCATGGAAACAGACACACACCTGTTCTGCTTCCCATGCCTGCCCTTGGGTGGGATGCTCTGTGTTCTAGCACCAGCTGTTTCCATCCTTGGCTGTAGAGAGAGTCTGCATGTCTGTCAATCCCACTCAGGAAATTTTCAGCCTTTATTTGGATAGCCTTTTATTTGGATTCAGTTTTGTAATTTGGCCCAACTACAGTAATCATTTTAAGCAGGTGTTTATCTATATTAAAACAATGTCATAGGCTAAAGTTGTGCCTCATTCCCTTTAATTCCTCTTCATGTCCGTGTCTAATCTGGGTATAGGTTCCTATTTTTACTATCCAAATATCATGAAGGCCTTTTGGGGTGTTAATAAATAGCTCTAATAGCCAGGCTTGCTTTTTCCAGTCAGCTTTAAAGTCACCGTTGGAGGCATGACAAAGAGTGGTGTGTCTTATTGCCAATTTTTTGGATCAAGTACCTCCACTTTTTAGGCAAAAGGCTGCATATTGGACACCTACAGGATCTCTGCCAGTGTTAGAAGTGACCCTGAGCAGCTGGTGAGGGAGATTTCAGCAGAAGCTTTGCTCAACCTTTGCAGCTCTGGGCTGGGGATGCTCAGTCCAGATGGAATCTGCAAACCATTCAGCTACCAAACCCAAATAAGCCTTTAGTGGTCATGTGTAAAACACGATTTTTCTCTGTTCTCAGATTGTGTAAACTTTGGCAGGTTTTCCTGGAATCAGGAAAATTCAATACCCTTCCAAAACCAAACCAAGCTCCTTTTTAAAAGTGGGCAGGTTTTTTTAAAATTTTTTTAGAGAGCAAATTTTATGACTGTGTCACCATGAAAGGGTTTGAAATTTTCACTGTTTGGTTGTTTATTTTTTTTTTGTGTTTGCTTGTGGGTTGTTTTTTTTTTTTGGTTTTTTTTTTTTTTTTGTTTTTGTTTGTTTGTTTGTTAGCTTTTATTTTCTTGTTTTTTTGGTGTTTTGTTTTGTTGGGGTTTTTTAATGGACAATAAAAAAGTTGTATGAATTCACCCTGAGGCAGATGTCCATCAGAAAATTTCCATGGCCCAAACAGACTCACAAGGCAGATTTGGATATTTGGCATATAGGCAGCAGAACTAGCAATGTTTATACTAGGGGGATATTGTCTCTGGAGATGCATGGATCCTCTACTACTAAGTTTTCATAGAGAACCATGAGAGCCATGCTTGAGTTCCATTCTGCAAGATGCAGGTTCACACCCAGGAAATAGGGCTTTATAGCCTTATATATATAGCAGAAAATAGGACTTTCTTCTATATACACAGCCATTGCTGCTGCCAGTATGCCCTGCAAAAATACCAGGCTCTCCTGCTGGCATCTTTCAAACCAGTCCTGATCTTTTAAAAATGTACAAGTTGTAAATGCAGACACACAGGGACACCCCTAAAAGAATGATCTTTAGCAGATCTTGGGGCAGCTGGTGTTTATAAATGTTTCATGCACTGCACAGACCAGACCTTTTGTGTGCCACCTGAAAGGGAAAGCTGCTTGTGTGATGCAGTTTTGTTGCCATCCTGGGTGACACAGATGGGCATCCCCGTGCCCTGCTGGCAGTCTGGATTGCACCCATGGGTGTGCAGGGCTCAGCAAGGAGCTGCCCTGGGCTTGCCAGGGGGGCTGGGCAGCCAGAGGGTGACCTGGCTGTGCTGCTGAGCTGCTTCTCTTTGTGCTGGTGTGAGAATGTGGCTTGTGGATCCAGGGCTACCCTGCAGACAGCTGGGCCAGCCTGCCAGGATCTGAGTGCCAGTGCTCCTAACAGGGTTCTGGAAAGAAGAGGAAACCCTTTAGTCAGGCTGGAGCAGGAGTCTTCCCACTGGGACATTGCTTAGAGGACAAGATAAACACTTGGTCTGATCCTGCAGTGCAGAATTCATGCAGTCAAACCCTGAGCTTTCTCAGGGTCTGTTTGAGAGTATGTGCTTACAAGTAAGGAATAGGGAGACATTGTCTCTAGGGTCCCCTTCTCTTCCATAAAACACATTTCTTGAAGCAAAATATATGCATTATAAATGTCTTCTGGCTGTGTTGCTATGCTTTTTTTATATTTTTCTTCTTTGTGTACAGTTATAGCAGTTTCCTGCACTCAGGGGACAATGATCTGACTGAAAATTATTTGACTGCTCAGGAGAGACAGTCAGACTGTCTGGTGGGGAAATGATGACAGTGTCTAGAAGGAAGGGTGTGTTTTTCTATCTATACAATTACCAAAACTATTTTTTAGGAGAAATAGGAAGCAAAGCTTAAGCTAAGATGTGCCTTCACGTTCGCTAGGTACAAGTTCAAGCACTGTGTACACTCTTGGGCACAGGCTGGTCCTGCTGGCAGGCACCTGCTGTGAGCTGACTTAAATTTCTGGGCACTTCTGGTGCTGTGTGCTGTGTCTGGGAGCCCTACTCCTGCAGTACCCAAGCTGTGCTGATGCAGATCTGGGGTGTCCAATCTCAAAGAACATATCAAGGGTCTCCCCTGGCACTCAGCATAGAGACTCAAGGTGGCCAGTGCCCACTAACTTCAAAAGTGCTCCAAAATCATTGATTCTTCACCCTCACAGTGATTAGTTTTAAATTTTGTCAGAATTTTTTTTTTGTTTGGAAAATCAATCTTTCTCTAAATTTGATTGCTACCAGGGTGGCATTGGCACCTGAATGTAAACAATCTCACATCCCAGAGGCAGTTTTGTGGTATATGTCACCCCATTAAACAGTCTACAACAAGACTAGAAATTGTAAAAAGGCAATTGTAACTCGAAGCAAATATCAGCCTAATTATTTGTGATAACTTCTGTCATGTATTTAAGGCAAGCCCCTGGAATAAGATAACTTTTTTTCTTTCTCCTTATGCTGTTCTTTTGATATTCTTGATCCCTGTGGTCAGAATCAATGCACTGAAATCCCACTGAAAAACATGGAAAGAAGCATGAACTTTACATTGCATTCTATCACTGAGATTCTCCTGTAGATTGACTTCTAAAGATGTTTTCCTTTAAGCTGATAACACCTAAAAATAGTTCAGGTTTTATAGTAAATCTCCCCTCTATGGGTTTATATCCATTGCCTCACTGAAGCTTCAGTCTGAGATGGGAGGGTTTTGAAAGCTTTTTATGATGTAAAGGAGGCTGTGCAGTTTTATTGCTGGTACCCAGCGAAGCGTGGTTCCATCAGAGCCTTTTATCAGGAGTTTACAAGTGCAGCCTTACAAATGAGTGTGCTGGCAGGGAGCTGACCCCTCACTGTGGAAGGCAGGGACTGGCTGTATAATTCAAAACTCTCTGCTAGCTCAGCACCAGCTCCCCTGGCACTGCTGCCACCCTGCCTGCCTTCAGCACACCCTCTTCCTTAGACCCCTCTTGTATTAGTGGGATGTGCCAAGTCCTGCACAGAGTATTTCATTCTTCAGTTCACTGGGAGTTGTGATATATGTATATGAAGTGAATGGAGCATTCAAATTTGAATGGGAACATTGGAAAAGGGGTTTTAGTGTGTTCAAAATGGAAGGACATGCTGAAATGAGCAGTAGCTGTAGCAAGGAAGTTTGAAAACATCAAAATAAACTGTGTTTGAAATCTCTGTAATTTATTTTTATGGAGTTTAAATTGGAGTCGAATTTAAAGGTCTCAGGAATGCTACTAAATTTATGCTTTTGGTGGGGAAAATATGGACATGAAAAATACAATCCAGTTCTGTTTGGAAATGTAAAAAGAAAGAAACATATAGGCATTACAAAGGACTGTCATTACAAACAAATGTCTTTCTGGTACATGATACAGACATAGGAAGAGGAAAAATTAAGACCAGGCAGCCTGAGTAAAATACAGCAGTGTCAGGTGTGGACTAACTACTCACAGTGAAAAATGCAGGCCAAGGGAAACAGTTCTTCTATTTTTTTTCACCCACTTTGTAGTGATGTAAAGGATTACAATTAACTGAAAATTGAGACTCACATCCTTAAGGTTAGAAGAGCCAACAAATCTGTTTGTAGGGTAAATATGAGTAATGTACAAGGATTTGGAGGATAAATGGTTTATCCTAGAGAAAGTCTTCTAATGCCCTCACAAAGCAGCCTTCTGTGCTGCAAGGTTTCATCAAAAGAATTAAAACCATGTGAAAGCCTCAGCCAGGAATTAGCTCTCTGCTCCCAGGTGCTTCCTGTGAGCTTGGAAGCAGCCAGTGCAGGAGGTTTGCTGTGCCCTCACCATGTGTGGCTTTTGGGCTCCAGGGCAGCAGCCAGACACTGGGGGCGTGAGTTCAATCTGCCACTGCTTGCTCATCAATAAAGACCATGTCTGGAGAAAATATAGTAGCATCAAGTGATAATAATTTCTCTCCAACATGAAGGTGGAACAATCTAACATTCTAGTTCATTCTAACACCAATTTTCTTTTTTAAGTAACTTATCATTTTATATTTTTTTTTTCTCAAAATCTACCCTGAGCTGTGTCTTTCTTGAACTTTTAAAGTCAGTATCCTAGAAGAGCAGAAACAAAATGATTTGACAGGGTCACATGGATGTTAAAGAATATAAAGCTTGGTTTAAAATTTTTATTTATTTTTAAAGTCTTCTAATGACCTTTTTTTTTAACTTTCAGAGACATCTGGGCACAATGTCTTTGTGTGTCTCTACATTTTTATGAGTTGAACAGTATGTGTGAATCTAGCCTGAGTGTGGCACACCACAGCCTGAACAGCAATTTCTGTACAATTCTGCCTGTGCATGAGGCAGGGATTTCTCATTTCATACATCACTAGAAACTTTCTGCTGCAAATCTGTGAATACAGATAACCATATCCTGCTTTAATG
Organism: Oenanthe melanoleuca; assembly: GCF_029582105.1. Taxonomy (NCBI): domain Eukaryota; kingdom Metazoa; phylum Chordata; class Aves; order Passeriformes; family Muscicapidae; genus Oenanthe; species Oenanthe melanoleuca. The sequence continues at coordinate 46,808,266 of NC_079339.1, forward strand.
CTCATTAACACCTAGAATTTACCAAGTCCCTTCCCAGGTCAGGCTGTGTAGGGAGCAGTGTGTTTCTAGCCTTTGCATTCCTGATGGGAACAGCTTTGGATATAACCAAGGTTTTCAGTCAAACCAGCTTTCTTCACATTATTGTTTGCAGACAGACAACAGCCCAAAGAGTCTCTGTGGCACTTCCACCTTCAACAAGGGTCCTGGGTCAGCATTTGAACTAGGAATTTGATTTTTGCTATCTGCATGAACTAGATCCTCATTAGCATCCCCTTGAGATTTACAGAAGCTAATCTTGCAGAAAGCAAAAGCAGCTTTCATTCACTGTCCATTTTAGACCACAGCACCTGTGGCCAGCACAGGTGATCTGCTCCTTGCCCAGCTCCTGGAGCCTGCAGCTGTTTTACACCATTGTATTTGCACTGGTCTGCATATGCTGCCCAGCCCTGGCATGTGTTACCAGCAGGGGCATTTGGCAGAATTTCTGTTTTTTGCAGTAACTCTCTGTTACCTTTTGGTGTTGCCAGCTAAGCTGTCCCTGGGCAGGGATTTTGTCTGTTTCTTGAGAAAGGTCCCCAAAGTATTTCAGTGTTTGCCACTATGTGGGTCAGAAGCAATCTAGTCTTCTAGATAATCTCTGTTCAAATGAAGTTTCATTTTTGCACAGTGAAAATGTTTGGTTTTGTTTTGTGGTTTTTTTCAATAATTTGAGTTAAATGGTCAGACCATACTCCATTCTTTCAGTTGAGTTCTTCTCTCTGAGACTGTCCTCTGCCATTAATTGCAACCAAGACCTTTCTTATATTTTTTCTAGGCTTCTCTGATTTGAGTGTTTACTGGTTCTGTGGCAGTCCAGTTTCATAATTCCCCTGGGGCAATAACATTTTCCAAAACATGGTATTATAGCCAGGCATTTTTTGTAAGCATCCTTTAACTGTTTCTCCCTCCTCTGGCAATGGCTTGTGCTGTGTGTTCTAGTTCTGAATGAATTAATTTACCATGCTGGCTTGCCTCATTTGAGCTGTCCTCTGCAACAGCAGCTTGTTTCTCTCCTAGCAATCCTGCTCTGCATTGGTCATTTCATCTCACACTAACCAAGATTTCAATTTGGATATTTCTGGTTTGTGATAAACAGGGATTAGAGGAGGAGTAAGAAGTGGTGGATTCATGTATGATGTTCATTGGCCCCTTTTGAGACTAGTTTAGCAGGAATTCTGGTTGCTTCTGCCTACAGTGCAGGGAGATCACTCACCTTGAGGTGTGGAGAAATCCCTTTGCATGGGTCAGCCTTGCAAACCTCAGGAAGGAGCAGGGGAGGAGATGCAGCACCTTCCAGTGGGAACCAGTAAATAGGATTATGCCCTAAGAACTGCACTGCTTTGCTTTTGTGCTTGTTCCTGAGATTTTTTTGACTGCTTTGTAGAACTAATATAATTTCTATTTATCCAGCCATATATAATTCTGTGCTATGCTTTCTCCTTACTGTATCTTTGTGTGGCAGTACTTTGATATTTTTGTCCCAGCTGTACAATCATGAGATTAAATGATAGCTTGATCTTGGAGCTTTTTGCATTTTGAAGGGTCATATGAAGATCCTTAAGAAACAAGTAGTAGTGCTATGTTTAATTTCCAGTCAAAATGGATCTCAACTGATGAAAATTGAAGCTTTAAAACATTTTTTCCCCCGCAAAACTATGAAAGCACTTCAGTTATTTTTACAGTGCACTTGAAATTTAAAGTCCAAATTTTTCTCTTACCTCATGAAAATGCATGCTAGGAATCCTTAATCCAGTATTTTAGAAAGACTTATTTTCTTAATTTAAAAGGGCAGACGCCACAAAGGGGAGATGTGCAAAGAGGAGTCTGGAGAATTACATTTCTCTAGAGCTTGCATTGATTATGTCATTTCAAATGAGGTATCTTGTGCTTCACTTCTCCCCATCTATGATCAGAGTTAATATTTACTTTATTAAGAAACCTTGATTTAACTTCAGAATCTCATATCCCTATTATGTTATTGCTTATTATAAATCAAGTTAATGCACTTAAAAGGACTCATATGCATGCAAGAGATTACAAAAGTGCTGCTCACATGGTCCAAATTGAAACACATTAGCAATATAAATATATATGCTATATTTTTCCCTGTAGTGTGGCAGAATGTGGAAGCATTTGCAGGATCAGTACTTTATAACAGAAAAATACACAGCTTTATATTGTCAGGAAAGTTTTTACTCTGCTGTACCTGACATGGCTCAGAAGGACACCAGACATTTAAAAAGTCTGTTAAATTTAAATGGCTAGAGAATGGAAAGAGAATGCATTATTATTACTTGCAAAGAGCCACCAGCTCACATGATGCCTTGCAATTAGCCAAAAAGCCAAACTCCTGCCCTTGAGAGAATGTGAGATGGGACATCAGTTCATAGTGAGGAGAGATGGTTTCTCTTTGAGAGGTGGGCAGAGGACTGCCTGACAATAGGAATGAGCTTTAGAGATTTCAGAAACTTTTATGTATGACAGATAAAAAAATTGTATAGGTTTTGATGATGAGATACAATGAGATATTTAAATTCCTTCCAAGTTGGATTGCCTTCTAAGGCAGGGTAGTGAAGTAGGTGGCTGAGTACAGCAGAATCTCCATCTCTGGAGATCTTTTGGTGCAAGGTAGACAAACTTCTGTTTGTTCTAATATAATTGATAGTTTATCCTTGTGCGTGCTTAGCAATCTCTTGAGGGCTTTGCCTGCCAATTTTTTTACAATTTTATGAAAGGTGAATGCCCCCTTCCTGCATTCTTCTTTGGGCTGTAATTGCCTCTGATTCGGTGAAGACTTTGTGCAGTCTCACACTGCCACAGACACTTTCAGATTTGTATACTTGCTGAAATTTTAGTTTACTTAATGTAGTGTTAAGCACACTATCTGACCACCAAAAAAACTTCATTTCAGTAAAACAAAGGATATTTTGCTTTAAATATGGAATGTAGGGCTAGTTTAATGAAGTTTCACGGACTTATACCACCAAAAAATAAAATCTGCTTGTGTAGTGCTATTTGCAATGTGAGTGATAGATGCAAGGAGAACACAGACTCTACCCTGGTACAAGCTACTTTTTACTGTCAAACTTTGTTCTATTACAAAGGAGAGTTTTCTGAGCAGCAACAGACACAGAAAAATTTCCTTTAGACCTGTTAGCAAGGAAAAAACATTGCTTGCATCAGCTGCATTCCTGCCTCCCCAGAGATTCAACCATTCACCATTTCACCCCAGCTCCCATCTCCACTGAACTTAATTAGGGAAAACTTGAAGTTCTTAAGTAAATGACAGGAACAGTAAAGCAACAAGAAAATAAATCCTTCCATTTGACTTTGCCTTGGGTACAAATTTCCATCCTAAGACTGTTTCTGTATCACATTCATTACCACCACATTACAATCATTACTCTGAATCTACCTAAATCCAAACACCAATTTTGAGAGTTCTTCAACAAATCTTTATTTTCTTTTTTTCTGTGGTCCCCACTGCAGCAAGGAATAGAACTGGGATAATTTAACCCTCTGCTTATTATACACATGAGGGTATTGTAAATAATATTCTTTTGAAAGGCATTTTCCTAATAATAATGTCACTTTGGGTCTTATGATTTATTTCAGGGCTCATTTGGTGTTATATTTAGATGAGAGCTCCTGCAGAATATTGAGAGGTCATTTGGGAAGAAGCTGCCATAAACAGTTGTGATGAGAAAACTGACATTAATGTGAATTTGCTAAATAAAGTGATTGGAGAAGACATGTAACACTTCCATGAAGCTGTGATGAATATTTTTTGGTCACAGCTATGCTAAGTTCACTATTTAAAAGTATTATCTTGTATATTATTACCCAGTTGCTTCCATTTGACTACAGATTCTTCCTATTCATATCCTGCTTTATGCTAGGGAAAAGACTAAAGCTTCTCTTCCTTACAAATGAGGGTAAAATAGTGTTTTTATAGATTTGACTACATGTAATCCATAATTATATTTTAGTTCTGTTAAATTTACCTCTTGATGCTTTTGTGGGGTATTGTTTGCTTTCTAAGGAAGTTTTTTCAGAGTGCATGACTGTATCTAAGGTTCCATATATTCTGATATACTCCTGGGTATTTGGAAAGAAACAGGTGTATAGAAAAGCAAATATTCTTAGTTCATTGTTTTCAATCAACAACAGAAACAATGTTCAAGTTCTGTTCACACTGATAATTTCTTGCTTTAGAGGTTTATCTGCACCATGTAATTAACTGCATGTAATTTATCTGCACCATGTAAAAGTTGTTGCAATTTAAATGTATTGAGTCATGACTGTTCTAGAACAGCTCTCCTGTCTGCTCTTCCTCTCTCCATGTGGGAGAGATTCTGCAATAGCTACTTGTTGTCCCCCTTTATTCTCCCTTAATCTGGATTAGCTGTCTCTTATACATGAGTCAAAAGTGCAGTTTGTATATTCAGTCTGAATTGTCTTGGTTTCATTGGCTTCAGTGCCAGCTTATGACAACTGAGAAACTTTGAAATATTTCCTCATAGTGTTTCATGCAAAAGGTATAAAAAGGTATGGAAGTAAACCAAAATCCTCAACTGGATAGCTGAGGTCTTCACATATGTGACTTTTGAAATGCAACTCAGAAAGCACATTTCAGAGGTGCTGCTGTATTCCTTATGGGTTGAAGAAGAACTGACAGAGGAGTTCTGGTCAGGGCTTTTGCTATGGCCTAGAAAGGAACATCTTAATGTTGTGTTTTGGACTTTGTCCCAGAACTCCTTTAATAACAAACTACTTTGGGGATTCTATAATGAAATAGCCCTGAAATAATGAAAGAGGAAAGAGGAATAATTCTGTACCTTTGCCTTCTCTGTCCAGCTAGCAGCTATTTGCTACAGAGAACTCTTGGACTCTTATTTTTCTTTTGGCCTTTATGTATTGTGAGCATCTCACAATAGACACATAAAATGTCCAAAGGTGTTTGGTCATGGGAAGCCATTTTTCATTCAACTCTGTCACAGAATAGACACAATACATAAGTACAGTTATGTAAAGACTCATCTTCACTTTTTGTTATGACTTTGTTCTGATGCAACATCTTCCTCCCTCTCTCTGTTCTCCTCCCTTCCCACTAAATTCAAGCTCAAAAATGTTTCATAGAATCATAGAATGATTTGGGTTGGAAGGGACTGTAAAGATCATTTCATTCATATTCTCCTGCCATGGGTAGGGACACATTCCACTAGACCAGGCTGCTCAGAGCCTCATGCAGCCTGGCCTTGAAAAATTGCAGGAATGGGGCATCCACAACTTCTCTGGGAAATCTGTTCCAGAGAGGTTGTCCACCCCCCTCACTGTAAAGAATTTCTTCCTAATATCCTGTCTAAAAAATCTAAAAAATCTAAATCTAAATCTAACCTCTTTCATCATACAGATATTCTTCATTGTCCTACCACTGCTTGACCTGCAAGAGCAAGCATTTGGCTTTCCCATTACAAGAGAAGGGGAAAAAATGTCACCCTATCGAACTGCAAATGTCCCAAATCCTGAGTAAAGGACAGAATACTGTGATATGTATTGGAAAAACATAGCTTCAAACACTGGCTGGTTAATGCATGAAGGTGTATGGGGCTTAAATCAAATTCAGCATTATTGACAAGAACGCCAAAGACAGCCTGATTTCTAAACTGACATCTTGATTTAAAGTCAACTTAAGCATGCTTAAAGCCCTTCTTGATAGTGCTGCCAGGAGGGAGGCAAATCCTGGAGCTATTCTAAATGTCACCCTTGTATACTTGGGTTGCCTCGGCTGACAAAAACTTGATGGCCACTTGGAAAATTGACATGATAGAAAACACAGAAAAGGATACAACTGCAGCTCAATTAAAGCCACCAAATCTTTCCTGACATGATTGCTGTCTTCCTTTGTGCTAAAAAGAAGAGGGGGAACAAAAAAAAGGAAGTCCTGGCTTTTGTGTTCACTAAGCTGTGGCTTCATCTGTAACACTGGAAATAATCCAAGGAGGCATGGCAGCAGGGCTTTTGTGTTCCCACAAACAAGTTATCCATTAAAAACTTCTGGACTACTTCTCTGCCTGTCCTCCTGCCTGCCTTGCTCCTTTCCCCCCTTCCAAATTGCTAAATTTTTATAATATCTCAACTGTCATTGTTTGGAGGTCATTTTAGTGTTGTTTTTTTGAGTCTTTTCCTGTGTTCCCTTCAATTTAGAAAGCTCCTCTGGTACAATTTGTACCTCTCAATTGCTTTCAGTCAGAATTAAACACTCGGCTTTGTACCTCTAATTTGTCTAGCACAAACACCTCACGCTCTTGTCAGAGGGGATTCACTCTTTGTTAGCTGCTTTTATAAAAGCAGACTTGACTCATGCTGGAAGGTTTTCTGGTCCTTTACCCTTCAGTGGGGAATGACATGAAGTCCTGTTAGAAGCATTTTATCTTGAACCACAGGGTTATGCTTATATGTGCGTGCTGGAAAACTAGAATGGTTTGAAATCCTCATCAGCAGAGAATTAGAACCCTGTAAAAGTAAGGCAGAGTGTTTCTGAGAAGGCTTCTCCCAGTGCTCCCCACTGCCTCCTACACTGGCCCAGTCCTTGCTGAGGGCTTGGGTCTGTGCTTAGACTCCACTCTTCCCAAAGCCTCTCTGAGGCATGATGTGAGACTAACTCAAGGCAAATCAACTATAAACCAAGAATATATTAACTTAAAAATGTAGTTTTTAGGGAAAATCTGAATCTTGCCATAGAAATATTGGAGGAAAATGCCACCACACTAAAGTTAAAGCTCTTGTAGCTCTATAATTTCACAGATGGAAATATTTTTACCATCCTGTTATACACTCTCTTGACCACCATCTGATTCTATTTTTCTCCTCTAATAATTATGGTGTCTTAGTCTGGTTTATAAACAGTTTATAAACAGAGAAAGTCAGACACACTTTCAGGTCTGTTTGACCATCTGATGGTGATTTGGTGGTAGTACTGCAGATATCCCTTTTAAGTCACACCCACCCCAGTTTTCCTGAAATACAATCTTACACAGAGTCATCACTGAAAAAAATATCTGTCACAAAATGGGATGTACTGAGATAACCTTGGCAAGAGAACCAATATGGAAAAGAGGATCTTTCCATCTCAGGAATAGGAATGATCCTTTGTACTCCCAGCTATGATGGCTGCAGAGACCTAGACCATGCAAGCTGAATATTAAACCAAGAAACTTGAAAAAGGATCTCTTCTGTTGAAGCAGGTTTCAGATTCAACCATGTCTGTTAGGGAATTGGAAGCTGTTGCAATCTGCTTGTCCATCCAGCACAGATTGAGTTAGGCTGTTTCAGGCACTTCAAATAAACCCATCCATGTAAGTAAGCAATTGCCACAGAGAACTACTTATCTCTGCCATTTATCAATTAGACTAAATAGTCTTCTGGCAAGCTCAGGGACCTGTGACACAAGGATGTCATTCAAGTTATTTGTAACTGAGCTGGAGTATTCCTCAACCTCCCTACTTGCACCAAGGTCATGAGAGGGTAGGAATAGGGAAAGCTCTTTTGGCTGTCTGAAAAATATGTATAAGGCACACACCTAAAAAATGGCTCAAGAACTGGTGTCAGTCTTAAAATGTATTTGCTAGTGTGTGTTAAGGCAAATTCACAATTCCAAAAGATTAAGTACATGTTGAGGAAAGACCTTGCAGAGAGTTTATTTTAAAGAGGTGGATGTGTTCCTGTAAGCCATGCAGATGGAAAGTTATGTTTAAAGTCTGTAAAGGATTAACAATCATTGTAAAATGCACATAAAAGAATAATGGAACCTTTTGTAACAATGAGGTGCAAGCTTCAGGGGAAGACCTGGTTATACTACATGTAGCCCATCTTCTGCACTTATGGTTTTCTGTCCCCATTGTGTTGTACCTTCCTATGAATTATTGCTTCACCAGGAATATTAATCTGTTCTTGCAGTGTATGGAAATACTGTAAAATACATGCTCTTCTTATTTACTATATAATGGTTCTAAGATTTTTGGATAGCCTGACTCAAAATTTGCAAAATTGTGAGTCCAGTCATGTATAAAAGCACATTTATGACAGTTTAGTTACCAAGAACCACATTTATGACTGGGGACATTGCAATATTTTCTCTGCATATGTGATTTAACATGCCAATTACTTAAGCATGAAGAATGGAAAATAATCATTTGTTCAGCTTAACTCCTGACTCATCAGTGACTTCATTAGCATTATGATATAGACTAATTTATCCCATCCAGTCTCACTGCATCCTCAGATAATATGGTTGTGCCTCTCCCTCATTGTCTTGCCACAGAGCAATAGATGGAGCTAGATCACTTAGTATTGTAAGGTAACTTACAAAGAGTTTACCTGTGGGATCAAACCCTATTATTTATTTGTTCTAAACCATTTTTTGAGATCATCTTGAGAGGCAGCCCTCTCTCAGTACAATGACCAGTGCCCTTTAGCTGCATAAGCTGTCTTCTGTGTTCTTTATTAAAGTCTAGGAAGACCAGTGGGGCATTAAAAAATCAGATGCCAGTGAAAAGACAGTGCTTTTCTTCCCCATAGAAGCCAGGAAAGTCCTTCCAGTTCAATGTTAGCAACAGAAGATGATTAATTCGAAAGTCTTTCATCTCTCAATCAAGAAGATTCTTTCATTGTTTTCTGTCTTCTACTTCTTCAATGCTGCCTCTGAAATCCCCCATGGCAGGGTTGTCTCTTCAAATAAGAATCAACCTGTAAAATCTCCTTTTCCAAATGAAATGGGACTAAGCATAAAAGTTTTCATTGTTACTGACAGTCTCTCATACTACAACTGCTGCTTCATTCTGGTTTGCCATAAAAGTTATTACAATTAGTCTTGGAAACCTGGTGGCTTCAATGTGCAGCTGGTGTCCTTATGGCTGGGCCAAGGTGTGGCACTCAGTCAGGTTTGTGCAGCACCAGATTCTGCTCCCACTGCAGAGGCTGCAGTGCCTTTTTGAGGATGTAACTTGAAATGAATGACCTATCTGGTCTCCCACACGTTGCAGAGGATGGTTAATATTTGAGACCATAGTGCAGTGTAAGTTGTGGAGTCGCAAGTGATCAGGTCTGGATGCAGCTGGTTTTGACTGCATTATTGAGGTGCCTTGGGTGTGGCACCCATGGTCACTCTACTTTTGGTCAGAATATGGCAGCACAAGGTCATCCTTACTTGCAGTGCAAAGGGAGGCAGATCCTTATCTCTGCAATATTTAGTTCTTCCAGTGCAGAGCCATCTGTGAAAAATGGAAAAGTGCATCCCTATGCCACAGTCTTTCTGACATGCAGGATCTCTAAAGTGCTTAGAAATTCGTGCAGGTTTACAAAAGAACTAATAAGATGGATTGCAAACTTAAATGAAATGGAAGCCAAAAAGTTAACCACCATCTTATTTTCATATTTATTTCATCTCTCCAGCCCTGACAAAGCCAATACATTTTTATGTATATAAATGTGGTGCACAGTTCAAAGATAAGCATCAGTGCTAGATCCTAGAGCTATTTATTTCCAAACTCCTTAGCCATTCAATTGAAATGTCCAATTACTCTAACTTACAGTGCACCTTAATAACCTTCATAATGAAGAAGAATTAAAGTAATAATGCATCAATTACACTACTTATTAAGTTAAAGTGACAGAGCATCGATTATGCTGACATACAACCAGTGACACCATTAAAGCAACAATGTTAAACAGCTGGTGTTTTTAACAGGGTTATTTCAGGACACTCAGAAGTTGATGGCCATTAATTGTCTTGTAAGTGTAATTTAAGACTTCCTTCCCAAAAGAAGAAGATCTCCAAGGGCCTGGAAATAGTTGCTGAATTAGATCATGCTGGTGCAGCCTCTGTGTCTCCTTGCCTGGGGAGTGAAGTTCATGATTCTAAACCTGGTTCTTTGTCCATGGATGTACATTCAGGTTGTGTCCCAGAGTCTGAGGCTGTCTTTTCTCCTTGGCTAACTGTAGTTTGTCATTCATCACTGATTTGCCATCTTTCTATGGAAATACAATTTGATAATGTTCCACCAAATTTTTTTTCAGAGATTTTCTGTGAACTAGAATCTCAGCTTTTTAAAACCAGCCTTGCTTTTACTTTCTTAATCCCTTAAATCCAGGCAAGAAAATGTTATGCTTAGTTATGGATTTTAGTCCTCTGCTGTTTTAAAGTGCTACTATTTCTATTGCCCATGCACATATGACTCTGGTGCAGTACATGCTACTAAAACATTGCCTTGTTTGTTGCATTTATAGTTTCTACACTTTCACCTAAAGCCTTTTTGCTAATCACTGTTCTTGAATGAAAATTCAAGCATCTCAGTATTCTTACATTAAAGAGAATGACTTCAGTATGTAGGGTTTAAGGGAAAAAAAATCAAAAATATTTTAGGAGGATTTGGAAAAAAACCCCAAATCTAAACAAATCCAGGAGACAAGTAGGAAAACTCAGAACTTTTTGGCAATCTTTTAATTTATTTTGAGCCTGGTCCATGAAATTTGAGTGGATTTTATTGGCAATGACTCTTACACAATTATTTTCATTTGCAGGATTTGAGCTGAAACACAGCTTCAGTATCATATGTAATGTTCCATGTGGAATAAATTATTCTGACAGGGCCTTCATGGACTCTGAAGTATTGACAAAACTACTTGGTTATGATTCCTTGATGATTTACCCTACATCAGCTGAGCTACAGAATCCACTACAGTCCTCTCCCTGCCCTGATGCAGTCAGAAGTTGTGTGGTGGGTTAAGTTGATGTGATGATTTGACTCACAGTGCACAAAAAATCGTATGCACAGTCAGATACCAGCTTGTGTGACAAGAGGTGTGCAATTAATCCTTCACAATGCATTTTATTTGCATCTGAGGCAAATGAGAGTCACTCAGATGGGCAGTTACCAAGGTTTAGCAAGTCATTAGGAGGGGTAAGGTCATTACTTGTGGCCACTGCTCTTAATTTCAAACAGTAAAGAATATCACCATTGATCCTCAGTCTGCCACCCTGATCAGCAAGGGCAGTGGCTTCTTTCTATACCAAAATAAACTTGCACTTATTAAAAATTTGGTTGTGATGCAGGGAGTTAAGACATCAAGCAGTATCCTGCTCAATCATTTCTTTTGTTATTGCTTCTCTTATGAACTTTTGCTGAGATTTCAAGGAAAATAGAATGCTACTTTCACAAGGACTGCCTTTTTAAAGTCTGTTCAGAAATATGAAACAAATTGTTTTTTGAAATTGTTTGTTTTTGAAATGCAACAGCAAGAACAAAGTCACTCCAAGCCTCAGCAAAGTGTAGTAAACATGATGACTCTGGTTTTCCTGTGCAGCATTTTCAGAGCTAATTTGAAGCTGTGCATTCCCAATGCAACCAAGGGCTACAAGATCTTAGCCAGCGTATTTTAAATGAGCCCTTTCCAATTGGGATAGTTGTTGTGTTGCATTGAACTGCAATGCATTTGCATCATTAGCTTGGAGTGAGATCAGACAACTAACATAATAAATATAGTAATTAAAATAAAAAAAAAAAATTCTTGCTACTGATCTGATCGCACTGTCCCATTGGGGTCATTCCTTAGTTTGCTTAATATGAGTTAGATCAGTGTGTGTCCAAGTAACAGAATGGTGTCAGCTCTGAAGATCTTTTTGGTCTAGTCTTTTTCTGGTAATTTTCCTCCAGCTATGCAAGTGATTGAACATAAAGACAGAGGTGATTTTTTTTTGCTTTGTTTTGGTGGTCTTTTACATGCAAAGTATTTGACACAGTCCCTCCTTGTCTCTAAATTGGAGACACATGGATGGTAGATAAAGAACTGGCAGGATGGCAGAGTTGTGATCAGTGGGTCACTGTCCACATGAAGATCAGTGATGAGTGTCCCTCAGGGCCAATATTATCCAACATCTTTGTTGGTGAAATGCACAGTGGTGTTGAGTGCACCCTCAGCAAGTTCACTGATGACACCAGGCTGTGTGGTGCAGCTGACACACTGGAGGGACGGGATGCCATCCAGAGGGACCTGCACAGGCTGGACAGTGGGGCAATGCAAACCTCTTGAAGGTCAGTAGAGTGAGTGCAAGGTCCTGTGGCTTGGTTGTGGCAATCCCAAACACACCCACAGACTGGGCAGAGAAGTGACCTTCTCTGAGGAGAAAGACTTGGGGGCAGTGGTTGATAAAAAACTCAACATGAGCTGGCAAATGTGCTCACAGTCCAGAAGGCCAAACGTGTCCTGAGCTGCAGCCAAAGGAGTGTGGGCAGCAGGTCGAGGGAGGGGATTTTGCCCCTCTACTCTGTTCTTGTGAGACCCCACCTGGAGTGCTGTGTACAGTTCTGGTGTCCCCAATGTAAGAAGGGCATGGAACTGTTGGAGCAAGTCTAGAGGAAACCATGAGGTTGACAAGAGGACTGGAGCACCTCCCCTACAAAGACAGGCTGAGAAAATTTGGGCTGGTCAGCCTGGAGAAGAGAAGGTTGCATGGAGAACTCACAACAACCTTCCAATACCTGAAGGGGGCCTACAGGGAAGCCAAAGAGGGGCTCTTTGTCAGAAACTGTAGTGATAGGACAAAGAGCAATGGGTACAAACTGAAAGAGGGGATGCTCAGATTAGATATTAGGAAGAAATTTTTACCAAGAGGGTGATGAGACACTGGTACAGCTTGGACAGGGAGGTTTTTGGATGCCCTGATCCTGGCAGTATTCAAGGCCAGGTTGGATAAGTCCTTGAACATCCTGGTCTAATGGGAGATCTGCCTGCCCATGGCAGGGGAGGTTGGATGACCTTTGAGGTCCCTTCTAACCCATAACATTCTATGAATCTATATTAAATCTGGATCAAGAGCGTGTGGGAGAGACTAGAACCATTCCTTTCCAAGAACTGTCATACCCCAAGAATATAAGGTAACCAATGGTAACTAGATAATTACCATTTCTCAGAAAAAAAAAAAGTCAAGAGCCACTACGAAAGCACAAGGTCTGAAGCTTCTGTGTCAAAGAACAGCTTTTATAAGTGTGCCATTTGTTCAATATGGGGAGAAGAATTTGCCCATGATACAGAGAGAATGGGCATCTGCTGTGCAGTGGGTCTGTTGCTACTGTTGTGAGACTTGAAGAATGGGTAATGAAGGCATCTTTCAGAAACCGTGGGAGAGCTGAGCCTCTCTGGTGCTGAGCACTGTGCAAGGATAATGCACACAGTCTGCATCCCCCTGCTGTTCCCAGTGATGTGTACACACACTTAAAAATATCTTTTCACATGCCTATTTGACAGCTAGAGAGGAGGTGTTGGGGGTGAACGGCACCTGATGCTGTATGTTCACTATGAATAGCTGCAGATCCTTCCACAGCAGTTTTCTTTATGTTCCTTGTTGTTCCAAAATGTCTTTTTTTTTTGGAGGGAAGATGGAAAGGAGGGTGTTGGAGGTAATTTTTCTGCAGCTCCTCAAATACTCCAAGGAGTGTCACAGTGTGCCAGAGGCATGTTCCTGTAGTTTTAAGACCAAAGTGTGTGTTGCCTGCCCTTGGAGGTGGCAGGAAAGTACAGGGAATTCGAAGCCTGGTGGGAAATGACTGAATGACTCTTCAGGATGAAGGACTCCAGCTGGGCACAGTCCTGCTCCTCCTGCCTGAAGCAACCAGTCCCTAGAGTGAAATAGTCTCCAAATTATGCTCCAGTTTTGTCTTGGATGGAAGTAGTTGGTTCACCTCAAAAGAAAGTCCTGGAGTAAATTAATATAACTGCAGCAAGTTTATCAGGCAGAGACCTGGGCCTGAAGACTGAACCTTTTTTATTAGAGAAAGTAGATGCTGTTTAGCAGCATTTCTCTCTACCCCTCTCTAACTTTCCAGCAGTAAGAACTAAGATGAAATGTAAAATACAAGGAGTTATATCAACCAATAATTTCTTGACCAATAACTGGAAACTATATTAAGCTATATGAAAAATAGCTCAAAAGATGAATGTTTTGTGAATGTTCTGACTATTTGGAATAGGATTGTATTAATTATATTTTAAATAGTTTTTTGCTTTTTTTGGCCTAACACTGCAACACAATTTGCTTAATAGATTCTTTGTATTTGCATGCTTAGATTATTTTTGGCTTTACATTCCAATAGATGTAAAACAACAATCATTGACTCTTGCTTCAACATGATCTCCACAAATCTCAAAGGAGACTTTATGAATGATTGGTTCTGGTGTCCTGATGCATTAGTGAGAGTAAGATGTCAAATTTAGCATATCACTGCTACTTCAGCATGTCAGTTTTACTATCACTCTATCTGTGTTTGCCAGATGCATTCAAAAATGCAGTTACATCTATATTACTATGAAGTACAAGAAAATTTATCTCTGAAGGAAGTCAGTGGGGCTTATTTATTTTCACATCCATCTTCCATTAAAAAAAGTAATTCAAAATAACCACTTTTTCCAGTGAGCAAACTCTTGTTCTGTGTGCTGCAGATACCACATAGTGCATATTTTTCATTAATAGAGCCCATGTGGTGCTGTTTCACTATTAGGTATGAAAACTGGCAGTCTGGTGTCTGAGCCAGTAGCAGAGATGGAAAACCCTGAAGTACAGGGGATATATGTCAGGATATGCACACTGCATCATCCTTTGTTAGAGGATGGTGCACATGAGCAGCAGCAACAGTGAGTAGGGAAGTCACCCTAAAAGACCCCTCCCCATCAGTGACCTGAATGTTGGTTTCTCCTCAGCATTGCAGAGAAGCAGGAAAAGTGCAGGAAAGGGGAGTGTGAAGAATATGGCTGTAATAGATGAAAAGCATAAAAAAGAGAAAGACAAGTGAAAACAAAATGGGAAGAACAGCTGGGAGGTGGCTTCCCTGTTAAGCTGAACAAATCTGGGGGCTTTGACAGCCACAAGTTTGTGAGGTTATGGTTCTGTCCCTGACAGCAAGAGATTGCCCCACATCCCTGATGTAAAGAGATACTGGAATAATGTTTCTTTAATTGCACATCCTCAGTAGGTAAGCATTTTTTGGCTGAGGTAATTTATGCAGAGTGGAATCCCAGTCCTCTATTAATGCAGGTGCTGGTCTCTGTTCCTATGGTTACAGTTGCAAAGAACAGCCCTCTGCTTTTAAGTTGTTTGTAAATATATAAAACTGTCATCTTGGGAACAGAAATTTCCTGAGCTTGGTACCTTCCCTGAGGTAATACTTTCCTTTCAGAACTGTTTTAAAAGCAAGGTAGAGAAAGACAATTCTGCTGTTTAGGCAGGAATGGAGGAAAGTATGATTTGCTTACTAGGTGGGAAGGCTCATGCAGAGACCTGGTGCAGACAACCAGGAGGGTGTAACAGATGCTTGCTCATTTGCTGAATACTCAGTGTGTCTCCTTTTCCAGAAGTGTTTCTCTTCTCCTCTTAATCCTCTGGCCTCAGTCTTCTTACAGTTATTCCCATCCATAGCAAAACGAGCTGCCATGGTCTCTCTGTGCTGTTCCCTTCCATCCAAGGCATGGTGTAGAAACCTGCTTTGTACACAAGTATGGAAAATGTTGTTCTCACATTTTGGTAGAAAAGGAGTGGTAAAGCACACACAATAATAGAATCAGTGACAAAGTGATGAAAGGCTCAGTGAACTTCTAGCATGGTCATACAATGTTCTGAGAACTACACTCCTTTTTTCTCAAAATAATTACTGTCCTTTAATTTAGATTAATAGGCTTTCCTGTCCTATAACTTTTTCTAAATCAAATTTGTTTCCAAAAGAAAATCTAATTCTTTGGAAAACCCTTTCCTGAATGTTGACTGATAAGTCAGTCACTGAATTTCCAGCTTTTGGATTAGGCAATTTGCAAACAAGAACATGAGCTGAAACAATATTTTCTGTCTAAACTGAATTTGAGTCAAAAATAGAAAATACTAGCATGCTAAGGCAACTCAGTAGTGGGTACTATGGGGAAAACTTTTGATGATAAATATATCCTGATATGCCTCTTCTAGTTTCAGAGGTTGTCTCTGCATGGAATCACAGTAATATATTTTTTTGACATGGTCTTTGTATAGATGCCCTGGCTTCATCTACATAAAAATGGTCATTCATACTGAGGTAGTTATATTTCTGGAAAATTAGACAAATTATGATAGAGTTTATCTGCTGTTACTTTCTTTTCAAATCTAAAGAAGGAATGTGGAATCTAAATGGAATTTGTCATTAGTAAAACCAGACTTCCATTGCTCTCTTAACAAGAGTTGTATAGGATATTTACAAGTTCTGTGACCTTCTAATTTTTACATTTAATGCACACACATATACATGCACAATGCCTGCATAGATGTTTACTGAGTAGTTTCTGTCTTTATAATATATAACTTAACATTAAATGGCATGTAGAAGAATTTATTTGAACTCAGACAAAAAGGTCAAAGAAGACTCAGTCAAAAAAGAAGGGGGGAAAAAAATCATGAGATGTGAAATAGGGTGCAGAAAAGCTGAGCAGTGCAGGCAGGGAAAAGAGAGAAGGATGAAAAAGGATCCAAAAGGAGTAATAATTGACAAAGAATGCAAGATAACTGCCTAATTGTCAACCCACATTTAAACAGCATATTTTTGGAATTTATCATCTAGAGTCATGCTCTCCCTCAGTAATTCCAGAGGCAATGAGGAACATATGAAATTTTAGATGTACAGAGAGATCAGAAGTTCTATGACTGCACCTATCAGAAATCTGTCAGCATAGGAGAGCAGGAGCTTTTGATCCTTACCTGTACAATTGAGCTGTTTGATGATTCTGCATATCAGTGCAGAAGTGAAGCAACAAGTGCAATAATCTGGGATCTTAACTCGCTCTGCTTTGTAAAGAGAAGACTGGAATCCAGTAATTTAAGAAAAATCCTTCCTAAGAAAAACTTTTTGTTAAATGCACTGAAAAGAATTACAAAGCATTTTAGTGCATGTGGCATTTGCATCTCAATTCAGTGAAATTGTAAGAGATTAATTCTGGCTGGCAGAGAGAGTCTTTGGGGCTCTGATGATGTTTCTTATCATCCAAATTTCTTTTTCTGTTTTGCATCATCAAATGGGAAAACAAAACCCAACTTTTTTTCTTGTCCTTTGCCTGTTTTTCAATACATTTTGAAAACTCTTTGCCTGCTTTTTTCTTGTACCAATTTCTTTATACAGCACACAACATTCTATGACTGTCATTAATACACATCTGGAAGTACTTCTGTAAATATAGATTTAGTACCAAGATCAATAAAATAAAATTGCTATTGCTGACAAATGTCACCTGCACTTGACTTCTGTTTTCTAAAAACTTTCAAAGTTTATTGTAAATAAGCTCCAATGAAAACAAACTGAATGATTACAGTCTGGATTCCCTTCAGAGTGGTTTCTGGCATGTAGGAAATAAATTATCCTGTATTCAAAAAACCAGCTGCTTCTATTTGGGTAGAATATGTTATGATTTAATGAAGACAACCATCTGCTCCTGAGTAAAATCCTAATTAAACAATATATGACTCAAAACAAAATTAGCAATAAAGCAGTTAATATTTTACAAATGTTGCCTGCAATGTATAGCAGCTAGTATGTTAAAAGCTTCTTTAAATATGTCTGGCTTTCATGACATTTTAATAGACTTAGAGAACATGCTTGCTGTGTCTGTGGCTGGTACTACCACATCTCCATGGCAGAATTTCGATTTCACAGCACAAGCTAAAGCATTGTGTTGAAAACTAATATGTCCATCATGTTTTAAATTTTTTAGTTTGTTTCTTTTCTTCCCTGTTTGCTTCTTAGCATCACATTTAATGAATTATTCTGCAAAACAGATGCAAAAGCTTCTGAAAAAAGCTGTGGACAAATGGAACAGCCTGCTTGAACACTGAAACACAATTTCTGTGCCAAAGTCAGATTTGTGAATGGAAACCTCCTCATTTAACTTGTATGGCATGTCTCAGACCTGCTTATGCAACTGTGCAAAAGGACACAGATACTGGTTAAGGGATCTTAGAAGTGGAGTTGAGATCAGTGCAGTACATGGACCCCTATTCTCTGAGGAAACTCATGTCATAATTCACACAGCCTAGATGCTGATGCTTAAACTACAGGCAAACTTAGAGAAATAGTAACTGGTCCTGGTTATAATAACTGGTCATGACCTACATGGTTAATATACTTTAAGAGAAAAGTACTTTTTTCTGGGGAAATGTGAAGAATGCAGACCCAGAGACTGCAGCTGAGATCATGTGCAACCCCAGATGTGTTGCTGGGGTGGGCTGAACCTTGTTTGGATTTCTGTACCATGGCTTTACCTCCAGAAGCATGAGATTTAATGGGAAACAAAGGAAAAGTGAAGTGATAGAACAGGCAGGCAACACTTGTGTGCTCTGACTCACTGAGATATAAGAGGTCCTTGTGCATTGTTCAGTGCAAACAAAAAACAGCATAAACAGCACTACTGTGCATAAGAACTACTCCATCCTGTTCATGGCATATTGCCTCCTTCCACATGTATGACCCTATTTTTTATAGTGCTTTCAAGAACTAGTAAAAGATGTAAGGAAAACAAGAAACTACAGCTTGCTTGACATGGGTATAAAATTTAACAACCCTGAGATCTCTCTCTGTCTCTTTTTTAAGCTGAAGTAACTGTCTGGGTCAAACAAAAATGGAGAATTATTATATTATTATAAGAGTGAAATTAGGTAGTCTGTTCACAAATCAGGTTCTTGCCCTTTCTGCTGAGCCTTGCTGAGCTAGACTAAAAACATGAAGCTCACACTTCCCCTGCTGTTTCCCAGCGTCTGTTGAATGGAAGAGAGATTTTCCTTTGAGATTCAGAGCACTGTTGAAGGGTTCTATCTTGCTGTGATCCATACAGTGTCTGACTTGCTGTGGCACAGCTATCTGTGCATGGGTGACCCTGGGACAGCCTGAGGCTGTCACAAAGCAGCTGGAGGAGTAGGGCTCCCATCAGCTACCAGCCAAGGCTGGCTGTGATAAGGGATCAGGACACACACCCCACACATCCCTCTTTGTTATCAAAAGTACTTCATCTATGACTCAAACCAAAAGGGCTTTAAAATTTTTGATGTTGTTGTTGTTGTTCCTTGCTTATCTCCAGAAACTCTTCAGTTTTGTTTTTTCCCTGGGCAAGAAATCAGCTTCTTTAGTTTAGTCCCTGAATAAAATGTTCCAGGGCTGTGCTGAACTGGGCTACACTGTGGAGGAATGTTTTTCAAGTTCTCCTTTCCCCTTATACTCTTCAAATTAAACTTCAGAGAACACTGTGGGTTTTCTCATTTCACACCTAGAATTTAAAGAAGCAGATCTTTAAGGTAAAATCCTCTGAAAAAAAAGGATTAATTTTCTCTTGAGGATGCTATGGGTCAAAGAATGGGTCAAAGTGATGTTTCCCTTGTTGCAGTCATGGGCTTTTTTTGTGTTAACAGTGGCAGAGCTGGTAATTTGGACAGCCTGTGTGGGCATGACAGGAGAGCCAAGCAGTGTCCTGGGCAGAGCACTGACTGGGACCTGGTGCTGTGACCTGAGCCCAATTCGAGCAGCTTGTGCTGAGGCTGGTCCAGGGGCAGTGCTGTGAGGATTCAGGGTGGGTGATGTTGGATGGGAGCAAAAACTCAGGCAAGTCTTCAACCTTGGGAAAGAGAAGTGGCATTGCTAACAAGGGTGCTGGCACATGTGGTGGGAAATTGGGGCAGCAGTCAGGGCTATCTGTGAAAGGCACGATGAGAATTTTAAGCTGGATGTTTTAAAGTTCAAGCTTTTCTTCTCCCCCTGTCATTCTCCCTAATAGCATTTCACTGAGTATGCTCTGTTTTCACTGGGACTACTGGCAGGTATTGCTTCAGGCAAAGCCTAACCCTCCCAGCTGAGTTTTTGCATCACGAATTTCTGCACTTGAACTTGTAAAGATTAGTGGTTATTCCAGGTCTTAAATGTGTTGTGGTTACATTACTTCTGCTATGAAGATTATTTAAAAATAACAGGATTTTAAATTGGATTTCGTAGCTATTTTCAGTATGCTTCTTTTGAAGGAGATATCTGTGTATGTGTATGTCTTCTATTCTTTGCAATACATGAAAAGGTTTTTGAGGTGTGAAAACTAGTCTAAGATCCTTTTATTGCAGTGCAAAATATGAGGGAATGTATATTTATTGGTCAATCTTACCTGCCTTGTGCTGGACTGTGCTTGATAATTTCTGGCTGATGTCAATAGAAAAATCTTGTAATTATAGTGTCAGTTTGCCTTTGAAAGCAGGTCTGGCTCAAGACAGAAAGAGTGAGCACATATCACTCCTGACATTTTCTCAGAGGTGTTACTGCCTTGCTAGCTCACCTATCAAGCATGGTGAATTGTGTTTCTACTCATTGCTTACTAGCTTTCCTGGGCAACTGAAAGCATTGCTAGCTATTACCTGACGTGATGTAAAATCAGTGGAATACTTTGGCACGTACATTGTGTTAAGAAACTGTATTTTTAAAATGCCCTTAAGATGATTTGATTTATGTCAGTTTGCTTTTATCTTATCCTTGTGCTGGCACTATCTGTATTTTAGTATGTATGTATGCATCAATGTGTCTCTACACCAACCTTCTTCCATATTGTTATGATACGCTGTTTTGGACAGAGCATTCATAAATTATATTGGAAAGGGTTGATTAAAAGAGTGATTTTATTTATCATAGTCACAAATCCACAGGGAAGGCTTCTCAGCCAATGATGGTATAATTTTAGTGCCTTTCCTGACCAAGTTTTGGAAATCACACCTTGTCCCTGAGTACCCTGAGGATTACATATCCCCTTGTCAAAAACGGCAAGGTTGTTATTCACTCATACAGTGCCAGTAATGTTCAAGGGCTGTAATCATCTTGTAGTGATCCATGTTATTAGATTTCAGTGGTCTGACAACGATTTATCAAATGCCACTTACTATATCAAGAAGGGCAAGCAAATAAACCTGTCCTGTCCTGTCAGCCTCAGTGCCAGCACACACGCTTGCTTCCCGAGCACCTGGGGCATGAAATCCAGCAGGGCTATTTCTGACACATCTCCCTTTTAAATAAAAACAGGTCTTTGTGGAGAAAGTGGATGGCACCCAGTTCTTGAGGGACAGCTGTGCAGCCAGGCCAGAAATTCCCTTCTCCTGCAGCTTTTGGGATTCTGGCTGCTCAGGGCACACGCAGGGGGAGCTGGGTGCCCTCTCTTGGCCACCTCCACAGCAGCAGCCAAAAACAGGGCTTAAAACAGGGCTTACAACAGGGCTTAAAACAGGGCTTAAAACAGCGGTGTGAGCGCTGCAGAAACCAAGAGAGGCTTCACGTCGTGTCTGAGAATTGAGAGAAATGTTTATTGATATGCAGGTGCAAGAGATGAAGGTGCTAATCTGAACCCACGGTGCCTCTCCAGCTTGGGGTGGGCGAGTGATTTCTTGGTCTCTGTTAGTCCATCCCAAGAGCAGCCCTAAGGAAGCCCTGCCCTGCTCCTTGGGCACTGATAACAGCTACAAATCAAAGAATTGAGGTGCCTTTCCCTGCTCCCAAGCACACTGTCCTCTTTGCCTCGTGTCATTTATCACAGCAGTCCTTTGCCGTGGAATTTACATTTTGATGAAACTCCGCAGCTTTCATTATTTCAGCAGCACTGCCTTTGAGTGGTGGCTGTGGGGTTAAGGCACACATGTGCCTGCAAGATAATACCAGAGCTTTAGTGAGGCTTGGTGGGGAGTGCCATCACATTTCTAAGGTTATTCACTTTATAAACCTACCCATTCAGGAAGTGTGGTAGATCAATCTTCTAGAAAAGCTTTAGAACCACTGAATAGTGGAAACCACTAAAAGTGTTTTTTCTGTGTGTAAAATAGAACCAGGACCAGGAGTTGGACTTGGATGATCCTTGTGAGTCCCTTCCAAATCAAAATATGCTGTGATTCTGAAAATAAATTATCATTGAAACAGTATTTAACAGATGAATAAAAATAGCATGGTTAAGTGACAAAAAAATATTGATCAACCTTTTAACAGTCAGATAAATATGTTAACTAATAAACTGAGAGTTTAGTGAAAGACTTTATCTACACAGACTGCTTGTCATCCTACTAAAAGAGAGCATTCTAGAAAGGATCTAAATTATATTTATGTGCTTGACAGAAAAATTTAATAATGATCTTTTACTTATGCTGAAGACCAAGCTAGTTACTGTTTCTAATGGAACTCAGAGCTCAGGTGGTTTATCCCCTCTGAAGATCTAGCCCCATTGTTTTTTTTAATTTTTTTTTTTTTTTCCCTGAGCTAGATTTCTCAGAAATTTTTTTATAAGTAAAAGGGAACATGGAATATAGCAAAACTCAGTCTATGTACTGAAATTGCATCCTGTCACTGTTCCAGTCAGGTTCTGGGTATAAGACATCCTGCTGCTGTTCCAGTCAGGTTCTGGGTGTAAGACAAGATTGTTAAGTAGCAAACACCGTGCTAGGGGTTGAATGCTTGCACTCTATTTCCAGTTCTCTTGCTGTGTAACTTTAAATATCTCACTAAATCGCCTAACTCAGAATTGTTATCCAAAAATTGATGACTATCACGGGCATGCCTTTGAATCTGTGTATAAGCTGTGTTTTATGGGTTTTGCCCCTTAAATGCCTAGTGGAAACACACTCCTTGAAGGCTTGTTGCTGATTTGTTGTGTGACATTGATTAAGACAGAGCAGTTGCCATTACAAGACAGACAGCCCTTACTGCTGGGACAATGCTGGCATGGGTACATCCCATGTTAAATCCTTCACCCTAGGCAAAACTATTTGATGCTCAGAGTTTGGTAAGCATTCTGCACCTTTTAGAGTGTGTGAATTTCCTTAGAATCAGAGAGCAGAATGATACAGAACAAGCCTCAAGGCCAACAGAATGTATATGGATGTAGGGAGGAGAAAGATGGGCCACAGTGAAAAAAAAGAAGCTCACAGATGAAATATCTGAAGCATCCACTGGAGAGTAGACAGCCATGAATCAGAATCAGTTGCAATGTGCCACTTCTAATGTGAGAACCCTTTGAGCTGCAGCAGGCATTTAGATCTTGTTGCAACCAATTTTTGTTCCTCCTAATTAAAACCAGAATGCATTCAATACTCTAATGCCAAATGCTCATATAAATTACTCGCATTCTTCTACTTGAATTGATAAGTCAAAACAACCCCACATGAGAGAGACTGCAATATGTTGTGACAGCCTATGCACAGTGCTCATTGATAAGACCAACATTTCCTGAGATGCATGATAAAAAACTGATCTTAAAAACCTTAATAGGCAGGACAGAGTGTGCAGGCTTCCTGCTCAAGCTGCCTATTCATCTTGTATGGAGCTTGTAAACAGTGGGTGACACGGTGCTACATTTTCATGTGATTTTATTATTAGTTAACAAAACCAGGAACAATATTTGAATAGCAATTCTGTGTTTGGAGAGGTAGGCACTTTTAAGGCACATAGAACTGACACGCCCCAAGGCTATAGCTCATTAGTTTGCTTATGTTACCTAGCTATATATCTCTGGGAATAGAGAAGGTGCTTTACATACAAATAAAAGGCGTGGGTGGAGGAGGAAAGAGGGCTGAATTATTCACTTTTCTGCCCTGCAGCTTGTGTAATCGTGCATGCTATGGCAAAGTGAATGTAAAATACCACAAGCAGGGTTTGAATCTGGTGTTAGTACAGCCCTGTTGAAGTTGACAAATATCATGGGCAGCTTCTGTGAAGGTTTAGACCTGCATTATATTCACTGCTGTGAGTGACTGTAAGGAATCAGGTCTGAGGTCCCAGGCCTTGTTTATACATACTAAACAAGCATTGGAAATCAGGGGGGAATGATCTGAAAGCAAAATATTTTTTTGAGTTGTACAGGTTTCTAGACACGTGAGCAGGTAACTGGACTCATCTTAGGCACATAGATGTCAGCTGGTTGCTCTTGAAGAGGAGGAAAATTAGGTGTCAAAGAAGAATTCCTGTTCCAAGCCAATGACTGACTATTTTTTTTTAATATTTCATAAACAATCTAGATTGGGAATAAAACTCTTAGTCAGTGTGACAGTGGCATGGGTTAGGGCACAATACAAATGCCAGGAAAATGCATAAAAAACCAAATGCGGTTTCTGAGTTAATTAATTGCTTAGCACTGGTAAAGCAATGTAACCATTTATTAAAATAGACAAGGTTTTGTGTGCAAGTCACAGCTGAATTGCCTGCTAATTAAGAAAGAGCTAATACTCATTTAGATAATAGTCTTGTCAATAATTGTGGACAATAGGAAGAAAAATTTTATTAACTGGAAAAAAAATGGAATTGATGACTTCTGGATATTGAAATCTGAAAAAAAATTAATGAGCTTGAGAGATATTGATACTAAATGGTACCAGGTACTTCCTGTTGAGTGACTTTGTTCTATTAGACATCTGCCAGGGCACTTTTCTCTCATCACTCATCATTTTCATTGGCTAAGGTTTTATTGTGTTTTTGATAATGTACTTGAGGGAATATTTAAATGTAATGTATGGGAGTAAAGAGCATGGGAATAAAAATGTGATTGTAACAATTTCTTTGTTTACCTACTGATAGAAATTCTGAATCTCATAATATGTATAAAGATGCAATTTTGAAAAATCTATTGACATCTTATTTCCAAAACTCACTGGAGGAATGGGGCAAGCCACAGATGGGTGTTTGGGCTATGTCCACAAAAGGTCTCAGGGCTCACAGAACATACCTGGTGAAGTGAATGGCTTGCAGAGAGTGATTCATAGTGGCTTTCCTGGGGAGGCATGGATATCCAAATTGAAATACAGAAAGGGGAGCTCCAGTAGTAAGTGCAGGGACATTGTGAAATCTATCCTTTCAGTGTTGATGACACCATCTTAATATGTTTCATATACTTATGAGCCAGGACATTGCTTTGTTCTTTCAAAAAATCTTGGCACTTATCATTTACATGACCAAATAATGGAAATAGACTGTTCTGTCCCTGTCATGACCACCTTAAGGGATTATTTAGAGGTTGTGACTTGTCTGGAAAGTTAGATTTGCCCTTCTCAGCCTTCCAAAAAATTATTTTTCAGATTTATGCCTTACAGGCAAATACCTGGTCTTTGCAAGAAGTAGATTTGTGTTCTTCAGGTCAAACAGGCAAATTGCACAACGTGAGCCAGATGTCACCTTGATTGCAGACATCAAACAGAAAACTTCATTGTTCTTTTTCTGACACACTCCTGACATCTCCTCTGGCAAGGATTTCACTTTATTCTATACCAGACAAGTTTGCATGCTTTTCTATAGACCCTAGGGGTAAGCCTTGGCATATCTGATCTTCGAGATCTCTAGTGTAAACTTCAGCTTCTGAGTGAATCATTGAGATTCCCTTTATAGACAATAGGGAACAGGACTGTCTTGAGCAAAGTCTTATTGTATTGTAAAGCAAATGTGCAAATTAAGTTGTATTAATCCTGCCTAAAAATGCATATTTCTTTCCTCTAGAGAGCTCCAGGTAACTAGCTCAAGATACACTTCTAGAGAGAAGCATGCATGTCAGTGATATCCATATAAGATAAATATCTCTCTAGATTTCAAGGTCTCCCACATCTAAAAGCCATTGAAGGAGGTAACAGAGGCTTCCTCCTTAAAAATTTGCAGAAATTATACTCAATTGTTATCAGTTGTCCTATTGAGGTAGGCAGAAAATGAGTTATGTTTTGTTACTGACCTTTTTGTAAGGATCAGTCTGGAAGCATGCATGTCTTCTATTTTGCTTTTCTAAAAGGGCTCAGTGAAGAGAATGAATCACACTAGGTCAGTTGGAGTTAGATCACCTTTTTGGGAAGATTTTTATGTGTTTTGCCTATTCCACTTTTCTGAAGTTCGTTCTCATATTGTTTGTGTTTGGAACAGTTTCGCCCTTGTAAACTCTGAGCATACTATAATCACAGAGAAACTGATATTCATGTAATTCTTTCTTTTTTTTTTTTTTGCTTCTCCACATCTGCTGTTCATGTGTATTCTGAATGTTCTGGGTTTCAGGACTTGTTCCTTGGATCTAGTGAACTCACACTTAATTGACCTTGATATTGATCACTGAGATGTGACCAGTTAATTTGACTCTAAAGCACATTTGAGCTGGCAGTTTTATTTTCCAGCATTCTTAATGGAAAAATGCAGTGATACATTGCAAGATGCTGGATGTCTTGGAAACCCATAACATTTACAAAATAAACATCAAATGTAAAGAAATAGACTAGTTGTTGACAAGTTGTAGCAAAGAGGAGACTTGATTAAGCTTCCCTTCAAACACTGGAAGATGCTGACTGTATAGTCAAAAAAATTAAGGATATGCATGCTGATAGAGGGATTCCAGCCCTGCATGCCTATTGCTACACAGCTTTAGGTTACTTTTCTCCAGGTCTAGGCCAATTTTCAAGAAAATGAAACTTCTGTATGCAGATAGTTCTGCCAAAAACCTCCTCAAACAAAACCAAAATAACTCATGGGCCTAATTCAATCTTTACAATTTGGACTTGTTGGAAAATGGATATGTACATCACAGTTTTAATTTTCAAGTCCTTTCCAATGTAAATCCATGTCATCACCCATCAACAATCTCCATGTAACAAAATACATTATTGTGGAGATTATAGTCTGTCACAGAGAGCAATCTATAGATATATCATGGATATATCTATATATATCCATGGATTGTCTGTTGGGGGGAAGTCATTATTTGTAAAGCTTATTCTAATAAACACTCATTTACTTGGGTTTTGTTTGTGGTACTTAAGTTGAGAAATACAATTTAGCAGAATTGTTTATTTTGCAACTTAATGCTAAATCAGGAGGGAGAGGCCTTTCTTGGCAAGGGTTGCAAACACTTCTGAATCCCCAGATTAAGTCTGCTTGTCTCTGACTGTACTTGATGATTTTTGATTACTAGAGCTGATAAATATAAGGGTTTAACTAATGGCCATAAAGTGAGGATAAAAGTGATAATTTGCTCAAGGGGCTTAACACTGACATCTTGAAAAGAGAATCCTTGGAATGAATTCAGCCATATACTCATGTCAGGGCCAACTATTTCTATTATAACTTCAAAACCACACCTCTTTAAATCACAGAATCATCAATGTTTAAAGAGAGCTTTAAAACTATCCTGCCCAGCTGTTGACCCAACACCACCATAGCCACCCCTGACCACAAGTGCCACATCCAGATGCCTCTTTGAGCACTTCCAGGGACCCTGACTCCACCACCTCCCTGGGCAACTAATTTCAATGCCTAAGCCCTCTCAGTGGCAAAAAAAATACATCTATTATCTAATCTGATCCTCCCCTAAGCACAATTTTAGGCTACTTAGGTCTTTTTTGCTTTTGAACACATTTATGTCAAATGTGGAAATTCATTCAGTCTTGGTAGCTATTTTTATAGAGACCATGTGCATGCATTAAGATCTAGTAAAACTAATGGCCCCATGAAGTCTGTGACCAAACATTCTGGAATTTTCTTTGATTTAGGAACATGAACAAGCATCAAACTTACTACAAACTTCAGTGCAATTCTCTCACAATTTATTTGGTGTGAGAACAAAACTTCACTAAGTGCTTGAGATTCACTTGGTCTCTGTCTCAACCTTTGCCTCTCTTCAGGTTCATCAAAGCTTTTGGGAGATACAGAAGCTTTTTGATGAAAAGAAGATTAGGACTGCAGGATTATACTGAATTTTGATTCTTTTTTTTTTTTTTTCCTGGCAATCCTGAAGTTTTTAAAAGCAAAGTACAGTGGCTTTTAACAGGAAAAAAAAAAGTGTGATTGTAGACAGTTTAAAGTAGACCATCTAGACAGGAAAAATAATATTTCTTTTCATTCCTCCAAGCTCTTAAAAGCATCTGGTGGCTGATGAACCTTTCAGTCTAGCAGGGAAGTAGAAGTTCAGCATTAAACTGGAAACATCATGCAAGTGTCAGATTCATTATCTTTTGAGGTGTCTCACAGCTTTTACCTGCACTCTGGCCTTGCCCTTTTCATGAGATGGTGATGGCTCTGAAAAGCACTAATGTTTTTATTTTTGTTGTCAAGAAACTTTCCCTCCCTTTCACTGTTAAGTTAAAAAATCAAGACAAGGAAAACTAGCCAAGCAGTCCTCTCTCTGCTCCTAAATTACCTTGATGTTTGTTGTTCCAAACAGGCTTATTTTCCAGCTTTGCCTGGTTGGTTGATACACTGGTAAAGAGATGGAGGATGTTAAAAAATTAGTTCTGCAGAGTGAGACTCAGGAAAAAAAACACAGAAAACTTCTTTTAGGCTATTTCCTCTTGGATTACTGAATTTCTTTCTTTTCAGTGCAGGTATTTGGACAGGTCTTTCTTAGAGGCCATTTGACAACAGTTCAGGGATGTCTCTTTCAGGGTCACCTCAATCCATTTTCACATTTCACATTTCATATGTCCTATGAGCTTCACCAGCCCCTGTATCCTACTGCAGCTCAAATCTCCAGGTGGACTCCCATAACTGCTTGTCTCACCTTTATCCCTTTAAGTTTTGGCTGTTCAACAAAGCACCTCCCTGCTGTTTTACTCCTGGCTCTTCATCTTTCATCTCCTGGTTGTCCAAATCCCTAGAGTGTGAATCACAGAGCCCTAAAGGGGAAGTGAAATGCAAGAATGGGGTGCCTGGTAGTTGATGATTTTAGAATGGCTCCAGCCCCATCAGACACTGTTTTTGTGCAGCCTCACCATGGCAGGAGTTGGGTCTCCATGCCAGTCCAGTACATCTGATCCAGGCCTGATCAAACCAGAGCCTGGCTGACACTCAATCACTTCTCTGCCCTCCTCCTCCTCTTGCTGCCAAATGCAGTCCTTCTTTCTTGAAAGCTGCTGATCATCCTTCATCAGTCCAATGGCCTTCAGAAAAATAGGGAATTTCAGACATGGGGTCTGAGAAACTCCTTCATTTTCTCATCAGTTTCTGCACTGACTGAAGGAGGGTAACAAGTGCACTTTTCTTTTTCAAACAAGGCACCTAGCTGGCACCTAGCCCTCAAATCCAACATTTCATAGAAAGATGCCCAAAGCATAATAAACAGGCTGAAATTATAAATCCATTGCTGTCAGAGCTTACAAGTTCTAAGTTGACTTGCCTGTGCATAGCTGGTTGTTTTCTCTCTGCATAGCAGCATATAATTAAAATATTCATATGCAGGGTGCTGCTAGATGCTGAGCAAAATTTGAATAGTACTGAGAGATTTCAGCTGCCAAGGAAGAGGGAGGACACACAAAGCTGTCTGAGTTGGCCAGCATCTGGCAGACTGCCTTAACATTGATTTGTTCTTATGTTAGGATAAAACTGGCAAGGAACAGGAAAGCAGTTTAGGGCTCAATTAACAAACAGCCTTTAAAAAATGTATTTCACTTTCTGCCTTAGGCTTTGCCTTAGGGCTAGCCCTGTTCACAGAGCTAAGACTAAAAGAGAAAAGCTGCATATATACATAATATCCTGTAAACAGTTATCCCCTCTGTAATGAGGGCAGTTCAAAACATCTCAGTGTCACAGACACTCTGGTCTGGGAATCAGTCAGACTGGTATTAGGTCAAATTATTCAGAAGAATAGCTAAGATTGATTTGGAAAAGGGTTGCTTGTTTGTTTAAAGTTTTCATGGTGTTTGAACTGGAAAAAGTTAAATAGTATCTTTTGAATTTGGGCATAAAGTAGGCTGGGCTGAAGAAGTTATATGGCAGAAGGAGCTATTGCTTTGTCCTGGTCATGAAGAATATTGAGGTGGAAAAAGTAAAGTTGGGACATACTACATTAGGTAAATATATTAATTATGGCAGTGGCTTCTTCTTTCCTGTTGCAAAGGTGCAGAGGGCCTGTGCTGTGACTGGGGGTAATTTTGCTCTTACAAAGGCTTATGTTATGGCAAAGAAGAATGTTTTTCTGGAGAAGTGTTTTTTGGAAAAGCAGTGGAAGTAATCTCTGCAGAATGACTGTGACTGGGGCCATGGAACTGTGATCCACCTTCTAGGAGCTACTGCCTGGGGAGAGGATGTCCCACTGCTGCTCTCCCCATCTACAAATCATCTAGGAGATTGGGGATTTGAAATTCTTCAATGCATTACAATCCTTTTGCTCCTTTGATTGGGTCAACAACCATTACCATCCTTGGCTGAATTTTCTGAGGTTTTGCAGAAGTCTTCATGCAGAAGTTAAAAGCTAAATCAATAAAATGGCAAGACAAATATTCATCTGCTTTATCTTGTTAAGTTTATTTCTGATTATCTGACTTCATGAGACGTTTTTTCCTCTCCTTCCAATCAAGGCAAATTCAGGTGGTATCAAGAGAGAATAATTTCTTCTAGAGCAAAGTGATTCACTGTTAGTCAACATTCTGGTTGTTGGTACAGATTCCCTAAGTTGCTATGGCAGTGCTGATAAAGGAGATCTATTTCACCCTTCTATGTATTTGTTTTTCATTTTGGAGAGTAGAGAAAGAGTGTGTCTGGTCACACACCTCCTGTGTTCTCTTTGGAGAAAGGCACAGAGTAATGTTTCTAAATTAAGCTGATTCAAGGTTTATTTGCACTGTAAAAAACCTGATTTTCCACTCAAAAGATTGAGCTTGGACTAACTTATGTTATGGGGAAGAAGGAGCTAGCAGAAAGGATATGGGAGAAGATGCACAGTGAGTTAATGAGCTTTGGAGAGCCAGGCTGCTGGTTTTGCTTCTGCAGGGGGAGCAGGATGAGCGACCTTTGGGAAGGAGACACACCACCTCTTTCCTTTAGCAAGAGAAACCACAAGAACCAGCCCTCAGGGGTTTACACAGGCTGCCATAATTCTGAGCAACTCAGCCAATCAGCCTCAAAGAGACACAACATTGAATTCTCTCTTTCTTAGTGGGAACTTCTCTGCTGAACTTATGTGAAAAGCACAGCATGGGACGTAGGCAGAGGAATGACAGATGCTGCACTGCTCTTCTCTGTTCTCTGTTCATGTTCAAATTTGTAACAAGGAGATGATCCAAGGGTGATGGCAAGAGAAAAAACCCATTCAACTAGCCTCTTATAAAGGTTGGACAAAATATCATATTGGAATGTTTGGGTTTGGGGTTTTTTTGTGTTTTGCTTTAATTTCATATTGGCGGCAAAAGTTGAGGCTTGAAAATAAGGATGACATTTTTGTAAGTCTAAAGAATGCCTTTGAAAGTTAATTTATCATAAGCTTGTAAATGACATGCCTTTTTCTTGAAAAATTGAATAATGTCCATAAACAAGTAAAGGATCTCCTAATTGTATCCAAGTGCTAGTAATTGATATAGGTATATAAAATGCTTTAATAAATGAGTAACTAGTTCCTAAAACAATCTTCTTTTACAATCAGACAGTGCTTTTTTATATTCATTCTTGCTAAGGAATTGAAACTACAGTTGTTATCTACGTTATGTAAATTCAGTTTTGCAATGAAAGTTTATTTTTTGAAGATGTCTAACATGAAAAAATAGCAGAGTATTTAAAATTTCCCCTTGAAAAACCATTCAGATTTTAAAGAGCAGTCACTATTAAATATTACACTTGGTTAAAGATGGATAGTAGTTTTTCATCTTTGCTGAGGCTGGATTTTTCCCTGCAGTCCAGAATATTTGAGTGATTTTCTTCTGTGAGGGTGAAGTTCTTTATTTCCTTACTATGATATATTTTAATGTGGCACCTGCTACTGTTCTTGGAAGTCTTGGAAGACTTATTCACAATCTAGTTTTAAACACAGATCAAATAACAGGGGTATTGTCTAAGTTTTTTTTTCTCAGATCTGTTTAATTGTCTACCCCTATAATTTAATATCTTAAGATGTCTACCAATTTGTTTGTGTGGTACCTGAATTCAAGAGGAATCTCTCACTATTATATTCATCATAATTAGCCATTCATGTTGCATCAGCAGGAACATGTCTTCTGAACAACTTTCCAACACTCCTGTTTCTTGCAGCCCTTTCAGTCATAGACTGACTACCTTATACTTTGTTAACCATGTAGAGATGTTGCATATCTTTATCTGTTATGCCTTTTTCAGCTCTGCCTGTACAACTCATTCCTTTCATTTGTCTTTTTTTTTTTTGCCTTTCCATTGTGCTCTGCATGTCTATTTATCCCTTCCAAATAAAGAGTTCACAACTTTTTGTGGTTTATTTCACAGAGCCCCACTGGCAGTCTGTGTTTGCCATAAATGAGTGGAACTTATGAAATTGGAAAAAAACCCTGACTTGGTTTAGATGGAGGTGCCTGTGGTATAGACAAAGACCAAACTGGTTTGCTAAGTGTGTAAAGGCTTCAAAATTCACTGCAGGATAAGGAAAAGAGTGGATAAAAAGGAGATCTTCTTGGTATTTTGAAGGACCTCCAGCTAGTTATTTGGTAGCTTGATATTTCCAAATACTATTTCATTTATAAACCAGAACTGCAAAGACTCTTGCAAATGAGTGAGGCTCATAAAGAAAAGAATCATTACAACATTTCAGCTTCTCAAGAAATTATGTCTGTTGAGTGTGTGTGTAAGGATGAACTCATGGTTAGAAAGCACAGTTTATAATCATAACCTGTGATTCTTTTCTACCTGTACCCCAAATTTCTTGTAATTCACTTAATTTCTCCCTTTCTTAGTGGCTAGAGCAATTACAACTTCTTCAACTTGACAATTATAAAGCACAATCTTCTTCTCTTGAAAAGCAGTTTAATATCCATTTGTTGAGAATCAATTTTGGGATTCATGGACTGAAAGTACTTTTTTTCCTTTTCCTTTCTTTTTCTCCTTCCCATAAAAAATACTTGCACTCCTGACCCCTCTTTCCATCCTCCTCATGTTCTAGATACTTGTCAGTATATAAATTCTTGGACATGGCAATATTTCATGCACTATCTTTAGCTCCTCTGCAATTAATATTCTCTCTCATCATTTAAGCCCAGTTCTGTGTTCCTAATGTCAAACTGGTTTTGTTCAATATGACCAGCAAGGTAGGATATGTTTCCATGTTTCAAGACTCAACAATTCTGCCAATTCTGGAGGTATCTCCCATTAATCAAGAAGGCTACTTTGGCATAATGCAGCTAAAGTTATCACCAAACTTTAAGTACAAAGTCTGAATAATAATGACTCCTCTTTTGTTAAATGGAGTTAACACAGCTGAATAGCTTCCCCAATGGTTTATTATATTAGTCTTTCAGAACATTGACTGATTTGTTTTTATTACCATGAAAGCTTTTTGTCTTATGAAAATTACTTGGGACCACAGGTCAATGTTTTTCATGTCACATCTCTATAAGAAGTACATTGCTTTATTTTACTTTGTATTCTGCCACTGCAACCTATATGTCACTTAAATTTATTTGTCATGATACCACTGCCAGGCTGCCATTAAATTGTTAAAGAATATTCAGGAAATGTTGTTGCAGTAACCTTTAGAGGAAGACATATGGAAATGGTCTATATCTGTTAATTACCACTTCAAACTGCAAACCTTCCAAAGTATAAGGACTGGTATGAATCACTACACATGAGCAGAATACTTAGAGGGGTGATGATCATGTTTTTCCTGAGACAACACATCATTCAGGTGCAAATTGCCTACCTATCTGTTTAAACTAGGAGACTAAACTGCTAAAGAACAGAAATGAAGTCTAGAGAAGAAACAAAATATATGTCTCTCTTCTGTCCATCCACACCAGTATCAAAAATAAAATGGCCTGTGATTCTTGTCTGTCTCAACAACATTTAAAAATTGCCTCTGTCAGAAGGAAAACAGAGCATCAGGGATGCATAAGAAAGAGAACCCATGGGAGAAGCTCCTCAGGTGTTTCAGGTTAAGCTGAACCAGGGATCCCAAGTCTTGGATACATCACACTCCCCACTGGAGAGGGTGCAGACAGAGAAGATGTTGATATCTCTGACATAACATGCTGTGATGCTTCCCAGACATGTCCTGGAAAAAAAATTAGACTGCATGCAGATAAGCTGAAGCTGTGGAGATTAAGCTCTCCTGCTCAGACACTGTGATCTCTAACAAGATTGGTATGTTAAGGGATATTTAGAGCATTAGCTGTTCATACTTCATGTCTGGTCAGAATTCCTGAAGTTAGAGCTCTTAATGCTGATCCCACAGTAATATAAGTACCTGAAGATGATATAATCCAGAACTGTTGAAGAAAGAGGCTCACTGCTTTTCTGCTTGTTAAACTTTCATCTGCATTGATTCCCTGACATGATTTGATGTGGGGCTGCATAAATCCCTGTGGCAGCATAAGCTAGCATAGGAACATGCTGGATTTTTGAAACCAGAACAGGTTTGGAGTTACAGTGGGAGCAGTAGTCCCAACAGGCAGCTGCTGACAATATGGAATAGGGATAAAAAAAGAGTGAGGTTGAAGCAGGATGTGCTAGTAGCCCATGCAAGTATGCTTGGGTGAAAATATACATGGATAAGTGTGATAGGTGTGAAAACCAAAATGATAGACAATGAAAGGAAATCCACAGGCTAAGAGAAGACAGATTGTTTGCTCTGAAATGAACGATATTGTCCATCAGATCTGGCAGAAACCCCCAGTTTTGCCAGGTTTGACCTACCTGATCCCACTGCATGTAAGACAAAGCTGCACAATCTGAGCCTAAAAAATGAAAGGGGTCACTTGAATACAAGTTTGGTTTTTTTTTCCTGTGGACATTAAGGTAACTGGAGGAAATTGAAAATTTGTGGTGAACTCAGACAAAAGACTGGTGACTAAATCAATTGTTTTGTATTTTCCCAAGCATTAGATTTCATAGATGGCACTGTGAATTCTGTTAGGTACATGTGGCTATGGGGCATGTGAGGTAAGCTCACAGCACCTCTCCAAGTATTAGCTTGTTTTTGTTCTTTTGGGTTGTTGCCTGGCACAAACTGTATAAAACAGGTTGCAGGAACTTTATAATCAGGCTTAAAATATTCAGAGAATGCAGCTGTGGAATTGCATATTTGAGAAGAAATACTATTAAAAGACCAGAAATAGAGGATACCAATATAATTATTGTTTCCATTGTTCCATTGTTCACTGTTGTCTCACTAGGTGAAAACCAAAACACAGCTTTGGAAAGAACTGCAGTGTGTCTTCCATGCAGGTTGCTTCTCACTCCAGTGTATTTCAGCATCCAAAATTACACTTCTGGAAAGGTTCTTCCTACTTAATCTGCTGCTTTCATTAGAGTTATTCTTTTTCATTATTGCTTATAAGCTTAGGGCTAACCAGCAAGTCTCACTATTTCTTGCTTTTCTGAAAGCAGTTTCTCATGAAACAAATGTGGATGACCACAAGTTTTTCTTGAATTTTGAGGTAGCAGTAAACCCCTAACTTGTTTAAGTATTTGAAGTTTCTACTTGGCTTGGTTGAAATAAAATACAGTGTAACACAGACATAGAAAAAGAGAAATTGCTTTAAGGAATATTCCAATGCAGTTCACTAACCATTTAGTATTGTTCTACTTTTCTGAGCTTAAATCTCTACTGACATGAATCTTTTATATCCTGCAGTGCAAGCTGTATTACTTGGGTAACTAATACAGTTAAAGCAGTGGTTTCATTAGACCTGAGAAAGTTTGGAATTGGTTGTGATTGCTGAGCAATTGAGCCTCCACGTTGTGGCAGTGGAAAGTTTTTATATTTTAATAAACAAATACTCTTGAATGTATTCTGAACTTGATTTTAGCCATCACTGGTTAAAAAACCAAACAAACAAACCAACAAAAAGCTGTCATGTTGGACACTGTGGGCACCCAAAGGAGCCCCTTACTCTGAGCACGTCCAGGCTGTGGCAGCTCTGGATGCTGCTCTCCTGCTGATGGTTGTCCCTCTTCTTTGCAGAAACACACAGGTCCAGGAGCAGGTTTTGCCTGTGAAGACAAACCCAAAAAAGGCATTTAACCTTTTCACTGCTAGTTCTTCCCTTCAGCACACCCAATTTTTTTTTCACTGGTCATCCTTTTGCAGGCTCATGCACTTGTTGAATCCCCTTTGTAAAATCTTTGAGCATCAGATGGTTTTGTCTTTCCTGATTTTGTCCCAAAATATTAAGTTGTAATTGTTTTGCTCCCTTTTCGTGAATAAATTTCTTGTACATTTACCTTCTGCATTTTAGCCATCATCAATAACATCAGCCAGCTAACACTTTTTTTTTTTACCTGTTTTGAGTTCATGGTGTTTTGCCTGTTGAAAATATCCTATAAATAACATCTCTTGTAGTCTTTTTCTCGAAAATGGATGGATTGGAAAAGAAAAAATTGGAATAGAAAAAAGTCTGAAAAAGAAAATTTCAGTATAAACAATCTGTTTGACAAATCATGATAAAATGCAAAAGTTATTAACAGAAATTGTAGGGCTACAGTCTTTAGCAAAAAATGTTTTACTGCTGTTGATAAACTGAAGTATTTTTTCTTGGTCAGTTTGTTTGTTATTAATCTCTTCTCTCCCCACTATCCATAGGGAAGGAATACTGTGTACCCTGACAGCAATAAACATTCAGCTGCAGACCACTGACAGAAATCTACAGTCCACCAATTTGGGAAACCTCAGCTTTAAACTCTAAATGAATCAACATTTGTGTAAGTCAGACACGTTCTGCTATTATGTAACTAAATAATTTTATATCCATGGTCATTGTAATGCTAAGAGGTTCAGACAGTGTATGAACTGTTTATTCTTGCAAATTGTCTCTCTAGTAATTAGGTGATAAAATTGAAAGTGCTTGTGCTAGATATGTCCTTAAAATGTGCAGGAAAAGCTGTGTGCTGTGTGCAGGCTGTAAAGGAAATCCTTGCTACAGTGACATATTTTATAGTGCTTACATGGTTTGGGTTGGGTTTTTTGGTATGAAACTTCATCTTAAAACAATATTGCTAAACAACTAAGGTCCTATTATATTAGTATTTAAGGCAAGGCTCAGATACTGTTATTAAATAATGCAAAAGATATGTAGAAAGTATAGAGCTGACAAACACTCAGAGAATGGTTTTATCCTGGACCAAGTTGAGTATTTCAGGCAAAGAAAAATATTGGCATTTAAATTTTTACTTCCTCTGTTGTTCTGCCCTTTTTTACTTTACAATGGGAGATACTATGGAAATGCAAAGTATTACAAGGAGGCGACAATTTTGACTAATATAGGTTGAAGTGCTTTATGAATGGAGACTGAAACACAAGCTGTAGAGAAATCACTTAAGTCACTGCTGAGATGCATTCATCTCTGGTAGTGCATAAAAGTTAATTAACAGTGCAGTGAACTGGAGGCAATTCAGAAAGAAACATTATTAGATGAGGATGTACCAAGAAAGTGAACTGTCTTTCAGTTTACAGGCTAAGGATAGATGAATATCTACTAATGTCTGTAAGTGACCTTGACAGCAAGGAGGAACAGTCTGGCTGGAGATGTTCCTGGGGTGCTCTCTCTGTGGGAGTGATAGGATAAAAGAACAGGTGAACAGGCTGTGATGTAAAAGACCAAGGCCTTTTCCATCCTAATGTCTGGCAGCTATTGAGGCTGCCATATAGCCCCTATATGCAGAAAACATTTTCACTGATTGAGCACCCTCATATAGAGCCACCTAATGTAAATTGCAGTTTTCTGCTGAATATATAGCAACTGAAAGTGGAGAACTGCAAAAGCCACTGAGGACTGGATGCTGAATTCCAAACTTGAATAGATTTCAAGACGAGGAAGAGCAAAGCCATTGCCTTGTGTATTTAAAACTAAACTAGAAACTACTGCTTGGGGTATTTTGAGAACAGTCCTGCTCTCATGAGAAGGCAGACTTAAAATTCTAAATCAATCTTTTTGGACTGTATTTCTTGTTATGGGATGATAGAGTTTCCTAGTGCCAGCCCTGGATAGGGTCACAAGAGTTATTAACCTCAAACATCTATTTTCATGGACTTCCCTGGTTTTATTCTAGTTACTCCTTTGTTGGGGCAATTGGGCACAGAACACTTGGTGGAAAATAGGTGATTAAACTATGCCTGCTCCTGAAAGCTGAATTTTCCTTGGTTTTGTTATCATTTTCTAGATAGATTTGGGATATGGAGTTTGTGCACAGTAACAGGTTATTACTGATGTGATCAAGGACAAATAGGATTCAAGAGAAACATCAAATTTCTCTTGATTGTCTGTCTTCTTATGTCACTTTCTTCTCTCCTAGATTTTTCCATTGCTGTAGGTTCTCCATGTGTGTTATACGAGTTCTACATCACTGTCAGAATTTTGGGACTTTAAAATTTTAGGCAAATTTCTTCTATTCAAATGGTAAAATGAAATGGATTTATCTGCATCTTTATTCAGGTTAAGAATAATTCAAAATCTAAAAAATAATTTCCACATCATCCATGATCAGTTAACATCCAGAAGCTCTCTTTCTCTGTTGATATCCAGAATGAAGGTTTAAAAGTACTGAATCTTATTTTGAATATAACTAAGTTGTAAAGCAATGAGCTTGCTGCTTGCTTGTTTGAGCTGAACCCTTGCTGTATGCCTCACTGGCTAACCAGGCATCCAAAAAGTTCAGGTACAACTTGCTGATGTTTTGATGAGTGACTGAGCTCTGCAGATGAAGGTCCAGGAGAATTCCTGGGAAAGTGAGCTCTGCAGCAATTGGAAGCAAAGCTATGGTAGCTGGATGTTTCCCCTTACCTATTGTTCTAGACTCTGTGAGCTGGCAGTCAGTTGGCAAAAGGAGACAGAAATATATTCTTGAGGATATTTCTGTTCAAATGAGTAAAAGGATAGAGTAAAAATAAAACAAGAGTGAGAGACAGGAAGATAGCATGAAAATAGCAATTTGAGTTATTGTCACAAGGGAGCATTACACATGGCAGCACATAATGCATGAGTTAATCATCACAACATTCTTTGGAAGCGAAGCAGAAAAGTACAGAACATGACAAGAATTATATCCAAATGCAATAAAATCTTATTTGAAAGTTGTTTACATTTTAAAAAGTAGATCAGTAAATTAAGGGTGGGTGAAACTGGTTTGTGAAAATTCCAGGAACTTGGCAGAATTCATCCATACAGGGAAATTAATTCAAGGTTGACATATTTTCCTTCATAAGGTTGATTGCAGCAGGCTCCCCCTCCCTGGGGGAGTTCTGCACAGCATTCCTGAAGAAAGAAATGCTGGCAAGCCAGGCTCAGACACTGAGTGAACTTGGCTGTCTCTGCACCTTAGATGGTTCGTTCCTGGGTGTAATTTGCAGAAGTGCTGCCAGAGCACAGTGGCTGCACTGTTACCTGGGCTGCAGATTGTGCAGATTGTCACCAGCCTGTGCCACCCAGGGCAGACCCTCTCACCAGTGCTCCCCACTGCTTCTGATGTCTTCACTTTGCCAAGACTGGCTGCTGTACTTGGCAGAAAGGGGCCAAGTGGGAGTCCCCATGGGACTTCCATCCTGGAAGTGACCAGGAAAGAGAGAAAAACAAGGAAAGAAAAAAATCAATAAAGGAAATTGTTTGAGGAAGAAAATCATGAAAGCAACAGAGGTAAAACAATTAAAACAAAACAAAAGAAAGGACAGGAAGGTTAAATTCACTCCCTAGGCCAGATGCATCCCTGGAGCCTCAGCAATGGAGCCCTGACCATAATGGATATCCTGGTGGAGCTAAGGCATTCCCTGAAACATGATTTTTATCATGATGCATGGTGAAATCTTCTGAAAATCAATTGTGTGATGTATGCTATCCAGCCTTCCCTGAAAAACTGGGACCTTCCAGTTGATATGGGTCATGATGTGGTTATGGGACTTAAGTGCTAAGAGTTACATACACCCCTGAAATTAATTTTACTGCTGTGTACCAAAATCTAATTTATTTCCTTATCATCTTCCAACCATTAAATTGCTAGAGTGAGTTGTAAATGTCTTAAAGAAAGGCAGCTTCTAGTCACTAAGGAATATTGCAGAAAATTTGCCTTCCAAGCATGGTTATATAACTCCCACTTATTTTAATTAGACTTTAGCTCTCAAAGTCCCACTTTACCTAAGTGGCATGATCACTGAAACACAGTAGAGATCTGTGATAGCAAATGCAATCTATCTGCTCCTTTCAGCAGTGACTTCTCCTTTAATATTATGTCTCTAAGGCTTGTGAGCCCCAAGCAGCTACTTGCAGTGTTGTCTATTATTAGTGCTTACTCAGAATGGGTCTTGTTCTCCAGCAGAAGTGCAAGAAATGTCTGTGTAAGCATTGCATAGCTTTAATTTTCCTACAGAAGAGTGGTCCTCAGAGAGGCAAGTCAAATAAACAGCAGCCTAAACTGTACTCCAGGTAGCTGAACACCAGGAACAGGACCAAACCAAATTACTCACAAAGTGATGCTGATGTTAGTTTTTTCTCAGGAAGATACATCAAGCAGAGACAAGGTTTCTTTTTAAATAAGTAAATTCCAACTAATTAAAGGTTTCCCTTCCTTCCATTCTTACTTGAAATTTTTGCTGCAGTGAAGTGTTTGGCAAGCATGAAAAAGGTGTTGTGATTACATCCATTAACTCCTCAAACCCTGCAGCAAACTGCCTCTTCTTCCTATGTTTTCTGTGATGTGTCTTATTGCAGAACATGGAGACCATTTGACCAGGCACTGAATGAATACTATTTCAGTGTACAAACTCAAAAAGAAAGCCAAATTGTACATTTGTCATATCCTAAAAGGATAATTTGTGTATATAGTGGCAACAATCTCTTTGGTTTTTTGTTCAGTATTCTTGCACATCTAACTGAGCAGACAAAACAATTTGTTTCCATGTAATCATGGCAAGTCTACAGGAAATTCCTGATAATTGTGCTAGGCTTTGTTATGATGATGAATTACTGCACATGTTTCTGCCATGCTCATTAGTTTTACTTTGCAGTCTTCACCCTGCATGTGCTCTGAGATAAATTGGACATTGAGACTAAAAGGCAGCACCATCATGAACCAGATTGTTTTAAGGTCACCTTTTTTATCTTGCTTTCTGACATCCACTGCTCTTTCAAATCTGAAAATGGGAGACATCACATTTTTTTCTCTCACTGTCTGATTTAGAGAATGAATACTTTATAGAACATTCCATCCCTTGGTAAAAAGCAGAAACTAATTCCAAAAGTAAGTACCTTAGAAAAACAGACCAAAAATCCAACCCTAT
Source organism: Oenanthe melanoleuca (assembly GCF_029582105.1). NCBI lineage: Eukaryota > Metazoa > Chordata > Aves > Passeriformes > Muscicapidae > Oenanthe > Oenanthe melanoleuca. Next base: position 46,849,534 of record NC_079339.1, read on the forward strand.
ATACAGATAAAACAGGCTTGGAGCAAAAAGAAAGTGTGGGCTCTGCCTGGAGGGAAGAGATATAGCTGATAAAATTCAGGAGTATATAGATTGGTATGGGAATTTGAATAAACCTGTTTGGGAAAAGAGAATAAGCAAGGTAATAATCAAATGATGCAACCCATAGTGAGCATTTGCAGCAGTTTGTTTTACTGAGTGGATTGTTTACTTCTCAGAGCAGTCACTGCAGTCAAGCAGGAAAAGAAATGCAGTCGAGCATCTGCTGCTTGTCTTCTTTCTCTCAGTGGACATCACAGTTTTTGCCAGACACGATGGATACACACAAGAGGCATGTTGGGAAGAAGGCTCAAAAAACTTGCTCAGTCATCTGGCAGTATGTAGTCTAAAAGAATAGCCAACACCAAATGGATTAATTATATCAGGAACTATACCTGTGTAAACTGCATCCATAATCACATTTATTCTGGTCAATTCCTACAAAAATGCTGCAGTGGAGCAGTTAAAAGGAGATTAAATGCACAGAGATCACATGAGAAATAAGATTATCTGAACTTTTCTTAAGGAACTTGCCCAGGGAACTGACAGTTACAGAGCATTAAGCTGTTGGAAAAATTAATATTTTTTGTTTAGATTCTCTTAATAAAAGGCAGCTTCTATTTTGTCAAAAATGGACTGTCAGTAGTGAATACATCTTTCTACATAGATATGCTCTCTCAGTGCTTCATGTGTCTTTTGCTGCCTGATGTATTAATGTACCAGATTCTTGGTGATCTTGTGGTGAGGAGGTCAGCACCAAAGTGTCTCAGCATAGCCAAATACTCAAAGGTTAGTATCTGATGCCATCTCTGCCCAAGATTCTGCAGCACAGGCCAGTTACAGCTTGGACCATAGCCCAGTTTGCCATCTACTGAGCCTGCATGGGTAAACTGAGAGGTGTGAATTTTTAGTTCAAGTGTTATCCTATAAAAATGTGTTGGAATGCATTGCAAACCTGAGGTGACATAAAATGTGGGGTTAACTTATGACCATCTAAATCTGATCATATAGCTATGCCTTAAAATTACTCTTAAGCCCAAAATCACTCTTCTGTAACTCTTGTGAAAGTAATTTCTGGTGATTTCTGCTTTACTGGTTCTGAAGACAGAATATGCAACACATCCTTGTGCTCCTGAGGAACAGATATGGATGAGCTTGTGCTGTGCTTTCCTCCTGTTAGTCTCTTAAATAGGAGGGAAACCACAATAAGCCACTTCTTATGAGTGCTATGTGGAACTACCATGGCCTTTCCAGATAAAGCTGTTCAAATTCCTAAATCCCAGGGATTCAGCTGACAACTGATACCTAAATTAGTTATGCCTACCTGCAGGGACCTGTTTGTGGCCTAAAGGCTTGCTTCAGTCACCCCCACACAGGAGCTGCTGCCCTTTCAGATGCTCTGGAGTGTGCAAGGCACCCTGGCAGCTCTGCAGGGTGTATTGCCAACGGGGCAGGCAGGTTGTGTATTCCATCTCAAATGGCACTGGCTCCTTCTGTGTGGGCAGTGGATTGAGCCCTGAGTATCAAAGCTGTTATTGGAGTCAATAAAGACCAAGGCTGGAGCCTCTGGAGCTGAGAGAATGATTCAGCTGAGCAGCTGCTGGTTCCCTTGGTTGGGGTGAGCTGAATTGAGCTCTAGGTTGCATTGGCTGGATTTCTGCTGACTGCAGCAGGCAGATGAGTGTGTGCATACCTGGATGCAGATAACTGTGCTTAAACAGCCTAAACACAAAAATAGTTTGAATGGTCAAGAATTCACTTTTGAAATTCGAAAGGATAGTGACAGAAGCTTATTTTCAGAACTAACACAGAGCAGTCAGATACCTATAAAATTTAAAGGCTTCATGGGTATTTTTCCTATGGAAGTTTATAAGGGGAAACAGTTATTTACCTGGTATAAAAAAAAACCCACATAAGACAGACCAACTAACTAATGACCTGTCAGACAGGTTCCCAAAGAAAAGCAGAGTCTATTGCTTTGTGCTTTTTAGAAGACACACTAATGGTCAGTGGAATGCTTGCAGGAGGTGAGCTGGAGCTAGATAGCATCATCACAGTTTTTGGCTGCTCTGATCCCAATAGATTTGTGGGGCAAGATTTCCCATTCCTCATTAGTGAAGAGCTGAAAGGGAAAAGGTGTGCTATTTCTTTCAGTAATACATTTTTTCAGGGAGTAAAGGCTGAGCTTTATGTGCTGTTTCTCTGCTACAGGGCTGGCCTTGTTGTACTGAAGATAGAGGTGCAGTAGCATTCACATGTGCAAAATTTAATTACTCTGATTTATCAAGCAATTATTTTTCTTACTAGTTTTATTTAACTGTGGGAGATCTCATCCTTTCTTTGAGCATAATGAGTGCATTTGCTTCGGGAGGCAATTTGCCATTCACAGATGAATTCACTTTAACAGTGACTTTGCCTTTATTTTTCATTTTCAAATGAAATTACATTCTCAATTTGTTAGTAAATTTGAGTAGTAAATTTCTTAGTATATGGGAACAGTGAATTCTTTATTACATTATGACAGAGCTTCTGCAGGAAAGCAATTCTTATCCAAAGCTACCTTCTAAAATTGATAAGCCATGCTATGGAAGATGAAAATTTTGAGTTTGAGCCACCAGGCTGGGGAAGGTCCCATATTCAGTGCTTCTATTTCCTGCATAAGAGCACTTAACTTCTAATCTATAACATAAATTATAATCACCACTTCCATTTTTCAGCCATTTGAGTGAATTAAGGAGTGTTCTGTTTCCAAAGTACTTGGTGTAAGTGCCAACATCCAGGACATGGATTGAGTCTCTAGTTTTCAGCTTTGCACAAGCTTTTAGCTCAGAGTTTCAGTAAGGGGACACCATGCCATCTTGTTACTACTACCTCTGGCTAGCACAGTGCCAGTGTTTTCTTGTGTTTCCTTGTGATTTTCACTCCTATTTAGAAGCATCTATCTCTTCCTTTTACCATGAGAAGGATTTGTTTGCACTGGCTCTGTCTGTGGTTTCTTCTGAGGGATCAGATAAATCTTAAGGTGAAACTTATTCTGAAAATATGGGCTTAACAGAGAGGTGGGTTAGTTAGGTTGTCCTGCTTCTGCTGTCCTGGGGATAAAGGCAAACCTTCTTTGTGAGCCTTTAAAAAGGACCATACTGAAGAACCCTCATTCACAGAATGATTGGGTTTGTATCAGTCCAGGATGTGACTGGCATATGACACAACTCCAGATTTCAATGCTGAGAGCCTAGAATCAGACAGCAGCTCTCACTGGGCTGTGGAAGTTGATTCCTCCCGATTTTTCCTCCATTCCCTGTTTTTCTTTTCACACTGAAAACATCTTCAGTATTTTGTCTACTTTTCTTTTAAGCATATTATATTGAAAACTTACCTTTTTCCCATTTAAAATTTTATATTATCCATTCTAAACTACTGTGCCAAGTTGGTCTTTATAATTCCCAATTCAAGGGGAGCATCTCATCATGTTCTCCATTCTTCTAAACTGCCTTCTGCAAATTTGTATCACTGCTTATCACATACATACAGGGTAGCCTCTCACAAAGTCTGCAACTTCCACCAGATTCATTTCCCACACTCATAACAGCAGAAAACAGCCTAATTTTTATTAGAAAAGCAATCCAGTTGGAACAAAAATAATTAGGATATGTCAGAAAAAAAAAGCCACGTGGACCATGACAGGAGAGAAAATGCTCTTCACATCGATTTTTCTTCTTTTCATTCTTGAATGCTTCAGAGTTTTCACTTGATTCTGGTGATAAGATGCACTTAATGTAGTTACAAACTAGAAATCACAGGATCTCACAGGAGCTAAAGCTGGAAGGGGCCTCTGGAGACTGTGCAGTCCACACCATGTTCAAAGCAGGGTCCATTACAGCATATTGCCCAGGGCTGGAGATTCTATAACATCTCTGGGCAATGTGGTGCAGTATTCAACAGTATTCAGTTAATCTATTTATAACATCTAGATAGTAAAGCCAGAAGAAAGCAGTAGAAACATGTAGTTTAATCTCCTTTGGAAAAAATAAACAATGGAAAGTCCTTGTAAGTCATTTCTGCATAAAGTCACATATTAAATTGTTGGAAGACAGTATATTTCATAGGAAGGACTTTTATTTTCAAATGCAACTAGAAGTAATTGAGACTCTACAACATCCATTGGTGATTTGTTCAAGTAGTTATTTTTCTCTGCAAAAACAGAGAGAAAAACAACTAAAAGGACACAGAAAATAAAATGGGGAAAGACACAGGATGCCAACTCCCTTTAATGTGAGATTGTGTCATTTATGCCTAAGCATTTTTGATAGGTGTTTGTCTATCTTCTCCTAGATAAACTCCAATGATGGAGACTGAGCTGTTTTGTGAATAACTTTGATGTCCAAAAGTTTTTCCAAGACCTGGATTGAATTTTCCTTGTTGGCATTTATGTGTGGAACTTCTTGTTTTATCCATGGTGCTCATGGAGAATTGCTTAGTGTCTTCCTTATAGCTGCTTTTTCACATCTGAAAACTCCTAAAGTTCTTTCAAATTTCTCTCCTTTAGATTATGACTCATTCAACCCTTCTTGAACAATATTTTATTGAATTCTATCATTCATTCTGCTCTCTTAACTCCTTTCAGATGACCTAGACAATTCTGAAGGAGAAGTGCTTGTAACTGAAAACCTACTCCAGTGGATGCTGCACCAGCTCTTACAGCCAGCCTTTCATTCAGGCAGCATGTTTGCTTTTGGCAATGTTACTGGCACGTGCTCTGATCTGATCCATTTTAATCCTCAGTTCTTTACAGCACAGCAGTTCTGTCATTCCCTATCCTTTATCTGTGTAGTGTAATCTAAATACAGAACTTTTTTTTCTTTTCCCTCTAATATGAATCCTGGTTTTGCAGGAATGTTCTGAAACCTTTTAAGATTATTTGGAATTTTATTTCTAGATCTTTCAGTGCTTGAAACTTCTGCAACTTTGGTATGATCTCTGTATATAACAATTATATTAATAATATTATATATTATACTTCATGCTATCTTGTGACCAACAGCTCCTCTTGTGACCAGTTATTTTTGTCTTATTTTTTGTTATACCTTAGCAAATCTGATCTCATACAAAGAATTAATTTGCTATGATGTAATATTGAAAGGTCCATGCAGTCATGGACTTTTCTGTCTTTTAGGTGTTTGTAAATGGTTTGTTTGACTCCTCATTGCAAGATTTTTTTTTTTTTCTTTTTAAATTAAATGTGGGAGTGGCTTTTCTGAGTTTTGTGGAACAATTTATTTTTGACAGGTTTTCAAAACATAATAATTTATCATCCGTGGGACAAAAGACAGGCTTAAGGCAAATACCTACAGAGAATTTCCACTGAGCCTATCTTGGAACCTCTCATTTAGCTGTTTTCCAATTTGTTTGTCACTGTTCTGGTTTAATCACTCATCTCTATCTCTGCAGCTCATTTTCTTAGCTGTAAGATCAGAGTTGACATTTTTAGTGAAGATAGAAACAAAGATGACATTAACACTGGGACCTTCTCAAGATTCCTGCTGAGGAACAGACCAGCATTTTTCTTAATATTCTAATACTAATACATTTTCTCTTTTGTTTTACTTTTTCACAAGTTATGTTCTGCCTTTCTCATTTTATTCCTCGACTTTTGACACTCTAGTTCAGGATACTTTATGCCTATGAATTGTCCTTTTTTCGTTGCTTTTGTTTCTGTTTGTTTTAACAGCACTAATAACTTTCTCCAATTCCTATTCCCATTTTACTGACATTATGTAAAAATCTAGCACTTCCACCTCCAAGTGTTTATTGCAGTCTGCTGTCCTGAGCTCCATGATTTATGATGTTTGTGTTCTCCCTCCTAACCATCTGAGGTTTGTTAATTTTGTCATCAATTTCATGGTCACTCTGACAGGTTCCTTTGCATCTGCACAATCTCAACCTGTTCTTCCAGGCTGGCCAGAAACACAGTCAGAGGCCTTTTCCTTTACTTGCTTTCTTTAGCTTTTGTAGGAAGAGATTTGACACTACAAGTCTTTGTTACTGTATGTTCCTGTTTCCCTGTTTTCCAGGGATGAATGATGAAAGAGTCCTTCTCAAATCTGTCCCATACTCTTCATATTTTTTGCCATTGCCTAGAAAATGCATCATTCACCTTATCTGTGTGACCTGACCCAAAACATGACAATTTGCTTTCACCTTCAACATTTCAGCAGGTTTTATTCCTTTTTTATTCTTACATCACCTGGGATTCAGAATAATATCAGTTATCAGTTATCCTTGATACACAGTCCTTTATTTTATTTTTCAGTGAGAATGGAAAAAGATATAGAGACTTATGTCTGCTAAATAATTAAATTAATCAGCATGGAAACATTCAAAACCTGGTTCCTTCTCAATCTAATCTCTTGGTATGAATCCCATTACTCCAATATGGTTTTTTAAGCAGAAAATGACCTGTATTTCCCCCTTAAAAATGAAAAAAAAATATGTGCATTTTCTTAAAATCCAAAGTTAAGTTTTGATTTTATTTTAGATAATCACTAAACATTTGGACAAATTTTCTGACCTGTAAAATTATTATTTCCAATATTATATCCAGAGTAGTTAATAGACCAGAAGTAGTAGTGTTGAAGAGAAAAATAAATAAGTCTGTGAAAGCAAAGATGAAACCTAAGACAAAGAAAAGAACTTTTCAGATCTTGTGGATACTGCATTATAAGGCAATGAGGATTTCCCTTTTATATGATTAATTCAGATTTTAATAAGTAAATTCTTCTGCAAAACTGCAGTCAATTTTTCATCATTAATGTAGAGGTTAAAAGAATGTTCTTTCTCAAGATAAATGGAAGAAAAGATATAATATTATTGACTTTCTAAAACCTATCTCATATGATGGATTTATGAAATGAAAATAATATAGAAATTCCTTAGACTGTGGCAGGAAATACAAATCAAGTGAATGGAAAGGCAGTTGTACAGAAATGAAGACATTTCAGAAGATAATGGGTTCAGTAAAAAAGGGTAATCTCTTAAGTAATTCCTATAATTCTGTTTTCAGTGGAGCACCTGACAAGACACAGGCAAAGATGCACCTGGATACGTCAGGGTTTGTTCACTGGTAGCTGAAGATGCTGTAGGCAAACTAAATGCAGTGAGGGTTGGAAGGATGGAGAATTATTTGTCCAACCTGAAGTACTGTTTACTGGTTAGTACAGACCCAAAAGAAACAAAGAAAAGCCTCCATAACTCATTACTAATGCTTTAGTCCTGATTTAACTCATTTGGCTAAAGAGGAAAGATTATCCAGCCACAATGATTAGAGGCACAATCCCTACAGTTGTGTCTTCTGGGTCTCAAATGTCATCAGGAAAGGTCTGCCAAGTTGTGCAAAGGTGTGCTTAGTTCTTTACACCTCTACACTGTTTCAAATAAATTTCTGGAAAAGAAAGCAGGTTCCAGAGAGAAGGTTTTATGGCTTAAGGTGATGTGTTGACAGAAGTCTCACATGGAAAGGATGACCTGGGAGTCAGCCACATCTTACCATGGCTTTTCCAAAGCTATTCACACCCATTGCTGGCTGGGCTGGTGTGTTTGCACAGCATCATGGGTTTCTGCAAATTATACATGAAGATTATTTTTTAAAATTTTATGGGCTGATGTCAAAAGTTTTTCTCAAGGAATACAAGAGATTATTTTTAGTGATGGCAATAGGCCTGAGCACACAGTTACTTGTGTTCCCTTGTATTACTCCATGAGGGAATTGCTAAATGTTTCTTCTTGCTGTTAGAAAAGAAAAAAGGCACCTTTGTTTTCTTGTAAAAGTTTTCTTCACTACCACTTTTTTCTTCTTTTTTTTAAATTAAATTTAAGGAAGGAAAAGGGATGGGCAGAGAATTCTGGCAATTCTTTTCTCAGAATCAGGGCTTTTTTACTCTTTTACTCTGAGATATAAATCCCCAACACCAAAGAATGAAATAATAGGTAAAATTTCTCAAAGGTCATAAAACTGGAACAAAATTTCCAATGCCTGAAAAGCATCACCCCAGATAGGCAGAAGTATGTCTCAAATAGGAATTCAGCTTTTTATGTGGAAGTAATTGGTTCATACTATTTAAAACCTGTCTTAACATGAGAAAAATGGTCTCACTTGAATTCATGGAAGTTGATCTCAAAACACATGTTCACAGAGCAGCAGATACCAAAACTGAAAACAAAATCCATTTTAGAGGACTTGAATAAAGCCCTTCTCTATGTTAGATCCTCATCCCTGTTCTTTTTAAAGAAAGCACATCTCATGCCTCATGTGCACTGGAAATCAAACTGAGGAATTACAGAATTTGCAACAAGAGAAATGAGTGGCTGCCTTAAGGGGTCATCTCCCATTCTGCTACTTCACAGTAAATCTGAATGAAATCTTATTTCAATGAAAGTAGTCACTAGAGGGAAATAAAATAGAATTTCATCTCTAAATTTTAATGCTGAAAACTAAAAGTTACCATTCTAAAAGTGCTTTTGGTGCATCTGCCCTACTTTACAATAATTTAGAAATTAATATATTTCCCTGAATTGAGAAATTATAATTTTTTTTCTTTTTGTGCAAAAACCTATAAACCCTTTATAATAGTTTTTAAGAGCATGGGAAATACCAGACTAGAGGAAAAAATATGATTTATTGTCTATGATTTTCTTCTGGCATAAGCCAACAAAACTGCTAAGATGAAATTTGTTGTTGCCCTATTCCTTGTAACATATCCTTTTGGTGGAAAACCATTCAACTTTCCAGTTGTTAAAGCTACAGGACCCATTTCTGAGCAGAAAATAAACAGATGATGGGGATGCTGGAGTGTGCAGTCACCCCAGGACAGTGGGCAAGGCATCTCTGCTGTTGAATTAGGCTATGCATAGTATGGACTCTAAAACTGTTAGATTGATAGATGGGATTAATTTTTTTAGGAGCTATTCCTTTTTTTTTCTTTGTCTTTTCTGCTATAGGAAAAATAGCATTTTTTTTTAATACAGGAAATCCATATCATCATTTTTAACTTTTTTCTTCTAAGTTAATAGGCATTCTGTTCCAATTTATTAGGAGGTATGAACATGTATTCTGTTAAAACTGTAAAGAAATCAAGTACTGTAACAATGAAATATTGTATGAAAGGATAGAGAAATATTTATGCAGAATCTTGTGGAATTTTTATATGTTTGTTGCATATAAATTAGTCCTATATCTTCACCAAGGAGAGACAAGAATAAATAAGTTCTTTGGGAAGAAAATTTGAAGTTTTAAATAACTAGCTGATGGACAAAACTAAAATTAGAAAAAAAAAATAAAAAAGCAGAAAAATGCCTATTTTCTTTGGTTTAGTTTTGAATACCACTGTTCTTTCTGATATTTACACTTGAAAGTATAAGGTCTATGAGATCAACAGCATTCTAAGAAATGGGCATATTGGAGGAAACATTTCTGTGAATTAGATATGAGTGAGGATTCTCTCCTTGTTCTGGATTTCATCACAAAATCTTTGTGAAATTCCATGAAACAATAAGTTACTTAGAAAATGTTGCATAGCAGTCAAATGAGAAAACAATTTGCTTCATTTTGTTCAGCTTGAAACAGTTTAAATCAGTTATATCTCTTAATAATGATCACTCATGCAATGGTGTTGTACTTTATGAGAACTGGTTGGGAAAAGTTTGTACAGTAGATGTTTAAAAAGAGAAATACAATATCAGAGATTAAATAAATTACAAAACTAGGTATTTGTTTTTAGTATGTGCTCATACCTGTTAAATTATTCCTCACTCCATAAAACAAAATATATTTTTGTGAAAATATTCCTAGTTGATTCTCTTCATCCCATGAGTGTGTATATAACACATTAAATTACAAAACAAAACAACATAAAATGGTATTAGAAGATCAATAAAAGATATGAAAAAAAAAAAAACCCAACAAACTCAAAGTTGGATATAGAAGATTATGGAAAGAACATGTAAACATCCAGAATATTACATTTCCTGATATCCTCAAGGAGATGGTTGAGCACACAACTTACTGCACATCATATGAGGGTTGCAATTATGGGCTGATGGTTTCTAGTAAGTAGATTATCAATCCTCTAAAATGTGGTTATTATCCCATGACCCCTCCAGTTCTCCCTCCCCACACCCCAACCTCACTTGCACATATTAGGACCTGTAATGTATTAAATATATGGGACAAATATTTTTCCATTTCCTGTAATTTATCTGTGAAAATACCACCTGGCCTTTATTTTCTGCTGAATTTCACATATATTTTTAAGATCACATGAAGATTCTATGGTAAGGAAATAGTATTGGCAAATGGCATTCAAAACTGCTGCAGCTGTGGCTGCATTGAGATTGTATATGCAAGTATAATGCTGTGACTGGCTGACTTTGAGGATTTTAATCTTCCATTTTAAGACTGTTTGGTGGCAGCTGTTTGATAAAATAAGTACTTCATATATCATTTGAAAAACTTAGCTGAGAATAATATGATTATCTAAAATGACTGCAGAAAAAATATATGCAGTTAGGAGGAAAAAGCCTATGTAGATGAGAAGAATTTTACAGGCTATGTCCTCATAGGAGATAATTTTTCTTCACAGAATACAAATATAATTTTTTATCCAGTATTGTGTGTTATAATACAGAAGAAAACTCTCAAGTGAAGTGTGGGGATTATGTTTTTATGAAAGGTATAGCCTTTAAACATACATCTTCTAGAACAAAGTCATTCAACATTTATGGAACTGTTTGGGCTTTCCAACAGGTCTGGGTGTGCGTGTGCAAAACAAAGTCTGTTAAAAGTGATTTAGTGTGACACTCCTTGTGCAGCCACCCCCCTTCACTGCTATGAACCTCACCCTGTCCAAGCTACTGGAGCAGAGCTGGCTGGGATCCTGAGCCTCCTCAGAAGGGTCACTGCCCAGGGGCTGCTCCTGGAGAGGCAGATCATGCTCAGCTGGGAAATTACTGTGGGACAGCAAGCCTGGATTATGCTCCCTGGAGTCTCTGCTGACTTAAGTTCTTCCAAAACCTTCAACCATAATATTCACAGAACCTTAGTCCTAATGTTTCCCATAAATTTCAGGCTCATAATGGCATTACAAGCTAATTCAGGGACTATGCTTACATTTTCAAACAGCTGAAAGTATCCAGCTTTTGACTGTTATCTTTCTCTAACTAATTCAGCTTTATGGTAAGAAAACTAAAAACATATTGTCCATTAGATCTACTATGCTAAAAGCAAAGAAAAATTCTTCTTTCCTTATGCTGAGAATTCCCAGATTCTCACAAGATAGCTTATAAACAAAGTTCTTTTCCAACATACATAGGAGAAAAATAAGTAAAAATAATCAGAAATTACCAACTGTGAAGTTAAATGCAGAGTTTAGGAAAATGCTGTGTTAGCACAGGAATTTAATTCTTCAACATTAAATGGTAATATAAAAGCTTGAACTTTTATGGCTCCTTTGAAGTTGCTAAAATATTTGATGAAATTTAACTATTTAGAAGTATTTAGAATTCAAAACAATCTTGTGTAAAATGTTCATGTTTCTGAAGGCTAACCAAGAACAGGAGCTTAAGATGGAGCGTGGAGAAAAATACATTACTCACTTGAAATTGTAGAAATTATTTTATGTAGTTAGAAGGCAATTTCCTGAGTTGGATTTTGTCCAAGGTTCTGCATTTGTCACCTGAAGCTTATGGGAAAGAGCACATGATCTTTCTTGAGCACAAGTTACTGTGACCTTTGCTTTAATGCCTCAGGACACAAGATTCAGAATTCAGCACTGGCTCAGTGCTGGTACAGTACAGGTGTGGGTAACCATACTATTTATTCCTTGCTTAAGTCCCTGATTTTGTTGTTCTTGGATAAATATAAGATATATTAAGGAAATAGAATAACTATAAAAAATCTGGAAGACTAGAGACGAGTAATGTTACTTTTCAGTGAAGGTTGTGAATTTGCAGACCTACAACTTCCTGTTTTGTAATGTATGTGGTACTAGCATTTCCAAAACTGAAGTTTTGCTTCCTGACTTCATAAAATGGTGGGGCTCTTTAAAATTCAGTGTGACAAATTGCAAAGCATTGTGCTGGAACCCAGCATTATCTGATTGCAAAGATGAGGATAAAAGTACAAACCAAAGAGCAAACAGCAGAATATTCTCTGTTGCTTGAGAAAAGAAAGAGCAAAACAAATCAGTGGCTGTCTGTGGACTGAAAAGCAAAAACTTTCTTATGAATAGAACTATTTGACTTTAGACAGTGTTTCCCATCTGTGGATTGCAAGGCATTTTATTAATGATAATGAGAACATCACAGTGTCTTTTTGTGGGAAGTAAATGTTCTTTCTCTTTTGCATATGAGTAATGATGATGCTGGCCCTCATCTTCCAATGCTCTTACTTCTCCCTTCAAAAGCTGCAAGTTGAAATGAAATTGAGTTGTGATGATGGGAAAAATAATCAGGTTTTTGGACTGAAATCCTTTAAACCTTTCCAGATTATTTTTTGTATGACTGTCACAGGAGCGTGCTTACACTGTGAGATTGCTCATTGTGTCTAGTTAAGCCATGTTCATTAGAAATAGGAGTGCAGACTCATTGTGCTATTATAGCCCTCTTTACATGTAGCTCTATTGATATAATATGGCTCTGTTGAGTTAATGAGTCACATGAGATGCAAACATTCTTTTTGTTCAAAGTTAAAAAAATATCACTGCACGTACTCTTTGAAGTGCTCAGGAGAAAGAACTGGTCACAGGTGCTCTATAAAGCAAATGTTGTATGAATGGATGACTGGGCTAAAACTTCCATATGTGATCTTTTCTTTACAACCCCAAAAATCCTCCTCATGCAATGCGTGAATCAAGGCAGAAACTGATATAAGTTATCTGTGGTTCATTTATTTTTGTTTTATTAACTTTACAGTCTAGCATGCAGTGAGAATGATTGTAATACCCTCATAATATTTAAGCACTGTCTTTTCCTGAAGGAATGCAGTCAGAGAAAAAATTGAAAAGAAAAAACAAAGTCTTTCCCATCTGTTCAAGATGTGCAAAAGTAAAAATCTTCTCTTATAGCTGAGCTTGGGAGCAAGTTGGTTACTTCTGACAAGCAGGTGAAACTGGGTCAGTCAAACATTCACTAGATTACCTCCTGAGGTTCCTTCCTACCTGAATTACCCTATAAGCTTATATTTGTAAAATATAATAGTCCCACACTTGTTACTGTTACACCCATGGTTGTGATCTGTTTGGGATTCTATTGGACATCACTCACTGAATGAGTAGCACCTGGTGGAAAACAATGCATGTTATTAAAACTGAAGCGAGGAAAAATATAAACTGGTGTGGTTTGGGGAGCCAAAAGAAATTAAAAAGCTGCCACTCTCAACTTTTGCACACTTTCTAGCTGGAAATTGCCATTCTGGTCAGATGAACAGTGTAACCATCCATAAGATCATAGCTAATACATATCAAAACTACACAGCTTAAACAGCTCCTTTGGCAGCTTGTTGGTGGGGACTGTTAATTTGCAAATGGCATTGAAAGGGTGAGGAAGTATTTTCTGAAATTGCTCCAGGTCAGATTTCAAGAACTTGACCCAGTACTCAGTGAGAAAGTTGTTTCTAGATATCCAGATCCCAGGCACCTCTGTGTCATGTAGCAAACACAGAATAACTGAAAGAATTGCCCTCAGTAAGAAATCTTAGTAAAATCTTAGTGCAGAAAACAGGCCAAAACTGTTTATAAAAATGAACAATCCAATTAAAATAATTCTCACTTTTTTTCCACACCCCCCCTGAACCCCCAAATTTTTGCCAGGGATTGGATCAGAGAAGAACTTGACCTAAGCAGTTAATTCCATGACATGATCAAACTACAGTGTGGGGTATCTTCTGCCTTCTTACCTGAATTCAGGATCCCAGGCTGTTTGCTTCACACCTTTGTCCTTTTTACATGAGTTTCAGTGCTGCCATACATTTGCCTCCTCCACCTATACCTCTAACTCTCTTCCCATAGATCTTTTTTCCCCTCGACATGTCTATTTTTTAGCCCTGCCTTTCCACCACTAGTTTTATCCTTGATTCAGCCTTCAATCATCCTCTTTCTGTTTCACCTCCATTTTGTAATTTATCTTTTGTTTTTAGGGTTCTGAGGGGTGATCGAGCAGTTTAGAACATTTTTTTTTCAAGAGCTGATGGACCTGGCTCACTTCAGAGTGGACCCCATGGAGCTCATGAAAGTCTGAGGAAAAAAATGGTATTATATCAATATATCCTGGCAGCTTATTACAGTATTCCCCCATTCATCACATGCATGATGTCTGAAGGGAATGTGTTGTAACCTTCTCTTAAAGCAGCTGGAAGACCAGAATAGTTTTCCTTTGATAAAGGTTTTCTGTCTCTGAACCACAAAAAAAAATTCTGCCTCTTTCTCAAACTTGGCTTAGATATTTGGGCACTTATACTGAGCAAAGGACAATAAATAAAAAGTTGTTTTGTCAGTTTAGATTCATGTTGACACATGTGCTGGCATGATATGGATATGTTTAAATACAGGTTCTACTCTTTTACAGGGAACACCAGTGAGCCCAATGGTAGCCTGTCCAGCTCTGCAGTGTTAGAACTGATTTAATATCTGACATAAAAGAGCTGTTTGAGCTTAATCAAAATTAAACACAGTTTTTAGATTTCTTGCTGCTTCTACTACAAGTAGAAGTGATCACAGATTTTTATTTTAAAATATGGCTGAACTTAAGCCACAGCTGAATCCTGAGCTGCAGACTCAGCTTCCTCAATCTCAGGTACTGGGACTTTTTCTTTAAGCATGATATGAATATGGATATGCACAGAGTGCATCAGGATTTATGTTTCTGGCTAGAAACAAAAGTAACATTATTGTTAAAGACACCAGTTTCCACCTCCTTTTATCTTTGTGTTTATTGTTCCTTCTCACGAGGCTTTGCACCCTAGACAGTGCTAACTTTTAGTAGTTATGTTTTTTAGTATTTTCTGTTTGGTCTTGGGACTGTTTTACCATTTGATTGTATTTCACCAAGGAAATCATGCAGGATATACTATTTAATAAAAATAATTTTCCAAGATACAGAAAGAGAATTGCTTTGATGAGGGTTCTCTGAACAGATACAAGGAAAAAGAATATTTGGAGGTCTTTAGTCCAAATATTTGGAGGAGAGATGCATGTATCTCATAAAATTAATTTATCCCAATCTGTCAAAGGCTTTTTTTATGCTGGAATAATTGTAAGAAAAACCAGACAGCACAATATTATGCTTGTTAGGATCCTGGCTCCTTGAGGATCCTTACCCTTACTTTCTGCCCTTCAAAAAGCACTGAAGATGCTCAGAGTCCTCCCTGGGACAGTCAGATCTCCCAGGATGAGAGGGGAATACCCATAAGTCCTCTGCAAGGGTAGTGTCACCTTCCTATGCAAAAACAACCCTTGGGACAAATCCAATTTTTTACAGTCAGTAGCTGAAATGCCACGTCTCATGGAAAACTATAGATCTTCCAGTGTTATTAATATCCTACCTTTGGAACATACACACGTCGACCTCTATTCCCAAAATATATCTTTGAGTGCTGGAAGTGTTTTGTACAGAACATAAGGCAAATATTTTTGCACAAAGATTATTGTATCTGATGGAAGAGGGATAATTCAGACATTCAAAATAATTTCCAGAGGCAGGTGCACTTTGTAGCATCAAAACATTGAAGTTCCTGATGCTTAACAGGATAGTGACAAATCTCATGGCCACTGACCTCTGTTTCTGAAAGAAGCTACTGATAACTTGTACCTGTCTTCCTAATTTTTTTCTTCTCCTACTGCCCAATGTTAAAATGCACCAGTCTTTCAAAGGTTCATTCAACATCAGACCTCTTCAAAGATTTCTCAGGCTGGTAACCCAAAATAGGAACCCTGGGCATGCTAAAAATACACAGTGCACTGCAAGCATATTTAGAAGTCAAATGTGAGTTGAAAACAGGATGTGCACTGAGATTTCTGCCATGTAGCACCAGGGACTTTATTGCAGTGGCAGTGCTGGAGTAGCCCCCCATCAGTAGTTTCAGTCCAGAGTACTTTGGTGTGCAAAAATCACTGTGCTCTGCACCAGTGGCAGTTCCTCTGTGGGGCAAGTGCAGCTTGCATGTGCTGTGTTGGATGCTGCAGCTGCTGCTGCACTGCCTCTTCATTGCAGGGCTGGAAAGCAGCCCTGCACCAGGAAGGCTCAAACACCCAACCACATTGCAAAGCTGGCAAGGAACAGGGAAATTTCCTTAGGAACCCAGTAGGGTCTGAATGGAGCTGATACAACTCAAGATGTCACTGAAAGTTGCTGGACTGGGCCATGGGCTGGGATTTTTTCTTCAGTGCTCAGAAAACTGCTCTCACCTTCCTATCTGTGGCTATTCTAGAGTCAGTGGGGTTGCTGTGCATCTAGGAAAAGTATTTGCCTTCCACCTGGGCAGCAGATATGGGAAGAGAGTAGTTAGCATATCTAATGCCTGGGGACAGCCCCCAAAGCTCCCTCAAACACCAGGCAGCTTTCCATGAACATGAAAGCTTTGAATACTCAGATTGCAGCAAAATGCAGAATTGTGACCATGGAAAAGAAAGGAATATACAAACTAAGTGCTACTGCATTTAGAGGCAAAGCCCTGAGCTACCAATGATTTGTTCTGTGCCAAGGATGTGGTATTTGCTGTATCTGGCATGTCCAGTTCCTCAGAGCTTAAATATGAAACATGGCTCTGTTTCTTTTCCCTATTTTTCATACTTTCAGTGTATAACATAGATACACTTTGACTCCAACCTGTCTAACAACAAGGAGAAATGAAAATAGGAGCTAATTGGTTTTTTCAAAATATCGTGTTTTCACTGATTGGCAAGGGATAGATCAAGCTCTGCTAAGGGGAAAAATGACCCAAAGTATGGCAGGGTTAATAACTAGAAAGCTTTAAAGTCAAGAACACTGTGTTCTGCAAGATTTGGTGGCACTGCAGGTGGGTAGTATGTGTGGAAAGTATGAAAGGTGACAGCTGGGCAGTAAATTCGTGCAGCTGAGGGGTTTCTTTGTTTTATGCTCAAATAGCATTTGGCTCAGTGGCATTTTGGTCTGTGACTGGGCTCATCATACAAATAAATGGACTGTTTTCTTCTTGGCCCTGAAGGAACAGGCATGTGTGTTTGTGCTGCATATATTGTGTGAGCAGAGTCAGACCCAGCATCACACTGTCACATCCAGGACCACTTCAGGTCACAGCAGGGCTTCAACCAGCTCCTTCCAAGCTGCTTTTGGTGACTTTGTGATCTAGCTGTGTTTTGATGCCCAGGGACAAAGGAGCCAGCTGGCAAAGGTCCTCATTCACAGCCTCTCAAAATCTATTTTAATGGGCTCCAGGGAGATTTGAATTAAGGTTTTTAGGCTGAAGTTCCCATCACCTGGTGCCAGTAATTGGGTCAGTTACTCCAGTGTTCAGTACTTATGATTATTGTAGGAGTCTTCATATTCATATTTTCCAAAGAGCCCAAAGACCTGTTATTTTTAAGCTACAGGAAGACCAGTCACAAATATGCTGCTTGCATGTGGGCATCCAGCACTCTTAATTGTTCATCCTCCACATATGCTCCAGAAAATACTGATAATGATAAAATGTTCTGTGGTACTGGTGAATACTGCTTTCACAATAGATGTGATACATTTCTCAGGAGAGCAGAAACAATTAGAGAAGCTACATATACTGAATTTTCTTTCCTCCTTCCTACCTGTTTGCTGTTAGTAAACAGAAAGCTACCAATTTTCTTTGCACTCTGGCATGCAAGAAATTAATGGAGTAAATGCACATGCTGTTTTACGTTGCCAGAGACTGGCTTATACAACAGATTTTTACTCTGTAAGACAGATTTTGCTGTATTTGTGCTTTTTTCAACTCCCCCTGAGGAGTATTAACTCAAAGCAATCACAAGACACCCATCCTTGCCTGCTGCTTCTTGAACTGCTGTATCCTCTTCTTTGCTTCTTGCTTTTCTATTTGAAGCTTTTTTTATTCTTTTGTTTGGCTTTTTCTTTCTCTATGAGGGAACAGCAAGCACCAAAAGCACAAAGGGTGTCTCCTTCCCTAAAATAATAACTATTTGATGTGAGAAAACAAGCACGTAGAGCACTTGTGTTCACACAGGATTTACTTTCAGCAGCTGTGTTTTCTACCCAAATGAAGATAGGTCGAGTGCTCTGTGAAGTGCTGGAAAAGGAAGATGTGTGCTTGGAAAATGCTGAGCTGCTTGTGAAGCTATAGACACTGCATGTTTATGACTTGGTTTTCTAAGCAATCTCCGGAGCTTGAACGGATTACAGTGATATTTTAACAAGGCTGCTGGCATCCATCTCCAGCTTTCTCTTCCTGAGAAGGCTAAAAGATGGAAGAATGTAATTATTTCCACGTAAGCTAGGTGCTAGTGCTGATTTTGTCACGAGAACTTTGATGCTTTAAACTTCTTCACCCTCTGAAGGCAAACAGGTAAGTCTCACAGGCTTCTCTTGCCATGCTGTTTTGGAGAGGGAGCAGGGGTCTGCAGGGGAAGGGAAACGTGTTTGATGTGAAGGCAAACTGTCTCCAGATTTTAAACATGCAGCATAGCACATTGGCATTTTCTGTCTGTCGAGTTACAAATCCATTTCCTAACAATTGCTATTATTTCTCTTCATAGCCAAGATATGAATCTCACTCCAAATTAATCCCTAACTTTTATATATTTAATACTATTGGAAGAGAATATGTATATCAACCATCTCTGCATACTGAAATACCCATTTCTCAAACTCTTTCAGTCATCCTATAATTACTTCTAGATTGGTTACTCTGGTTAAAATAATTTTATTTCAAATGAAAAATGAAACAATATGCATAGGATTGTACTTTCTAAAGATGATTTTAGTTGAAACAGGATTTCCTGAGCTGAGATCTTTGGGCAGCTTGCTTTTCAGATGAGGTCTGCATTATTGTAGAAATACTGCGGTGAGCAAGGGGTTTCCTATCCTGCAAGTGGGAATCTAACAGCATCAAAAATAGATATTTCTTTCCCATTCACCCTTGAAAGAACATTTATTCTCTTTGAGTAATGGCACTGCTGTGCCTCTAGAGGTGAGGCTTCCTATCTGAAGACTTTTAACATAAAAGCCTTATTACCATTTAGGGGGAAAAAAAGGACCCTTTGACCATAAATAGATTTTTTCTTAATTAAGTTTTTGGTGTCCTCTGAGAACATTTGCTACCTTATGTATTATTCGTATTGAAGGGCAAAAATTTTACACGATTCTCTAAGATTTTTGTTTACAAGAATGACTATCAGAGAAGGAAGTATTTTGAGTTAAAAATAAATATTAATACTTCTTGTTTGCTTGATTTAAAATATAGTTGTTTACAGAAAGAATTCATTTAAGCTCTGTTTCCACTCTGGCTATGATAATTGAAACAAATCCTGCTGGCAGACACAATTATAAATAAACTTCTAAGAATAATTAGAAGTGTAATTAAGAGAAGACTGAGTTATTATCACTTTCTCCTCCATGTAATAATTCTGCATAAAAACATGAGAAATGGCTCTCATTAAAATCTCACAGTGGAGAAATCCACAGAAGGGAGTGAGACATTAAAACAAAGCATTCAAGATGTGCAAATACTGTGATTAATTAATTAAACAGAAACCAGCTCCAAGGAAAAGCCTGAAAGCAATTGGGATATTTAAGAAATAGGTGTATCATAAAGAGTTAACATGTTCAGGTTGGTTTTGATTTGTCTTCTTTTGCTTGAGTTTTTTTGTTCTTTGTTTTTTTTCTTTTTTTGTTTGGTTGGTGGTGTTTTTTTTTTTTTTATTTTGTTTTTTTTTGTTTTTTTTTTTTAAGGGACATAGCTCACAGTGCCTCGTGGAGCTCTATTTGTGTATTTTACTGGTATCATTTCACTCAGTGAAATCCTTCTGAATACCAGGACCTTATTCATCAGTAAAGCTTTCAAAATATAAATCAATGGACTGACTTAAAGGAAAGACTTAGAGGAGCCTGGCAGAGGATTGCTGATGGAGATTTTGCCCCCAGCAGCTAAGGTGCATTCTCTGTTAAACTTGAGAGACTTTCTGAGCTGTTCCAAGTGACTTTCACCAGAAGGATGCTTACAAAGACACCTCTGCTAATGGCAAAAAGAAAACCAAACTGGCTGCTGAGTCTTCTGTGAAGCAAAGAATGAACAGGCATTTGAGAGGTTTTACTTGACAGAATAGTGGTATTCTGGAGATCAGCTGTATTCAGAATAGAAATGCCAGCAGCTACTTAAATCTGGCTTCTCTCACATTCCTCAAGGTGCATTTATTCCAGTATCATGGCAACATCCATACTGTGTATTTTGGAGTATTAAATACTGTTTAGGACTCTTTGGCTGCTATGCAACATTAATTCTAGCAGCATCCTGTGTAGTAATTAAGAGATTTAGATGTGAATCATGTAAATATTCAGGTTATGTTACTTTTTTTAATGCTTGGAATTAACCCAGGAAAGGCAACTCTACTTCTTTTGCTAAAGGGGAAAAAAAAAAAAAAACAAAAACAAACAAACTGTAAATAAAAAGAAGAAAGGGGGAAAAAAAGAAAAAAAAAGGGGGAGAGAGAGAGAAATTTTTGTTCTGTGGTATTAAACAGTAATGTCATGTAATACACACCCAAGAGCTTAACAGAACTATAGTAGGACTAATTTAGGCCATGTCTGTCTGATCCTTCATTAGCATACTATTATTTTTTTGCCCAGTGGGTATATTGCCTGTTGAGAAATAATGTGAATATTTATGCAGCAGTAATAACTGTTGCTGCTTGAGAGCTTTTTTTGCTAGGTGTGAACACGCTTATCTAGGAAGGAATTTCAGGCAGATGATCACCCTTGGGATTCCATGAATTCATGCATTGCATGTCCTATCTTACTACACGGCTCTACAGCAAGATTAGTGTTTTTCTAATGAGATTCCACTTTGAGCACAGACACTGCAAACACATCATCACCTCTCACATCTCACTTGTCTTCTGGAGTGCTTCAGTGTAAGCACAGAACGAGTCCCTTGCAGCAGCTTGAGAGGGGCAGGGCTGCCCCTGTCTGGTGCAAAGGCTGAGCAGTTCCAATCTGAGACTGGAGTAGTCTCCTAAGAGCACAGCTCAGTCATCTTCCCATAGAAATCTGGGAGTGGTTTTTTTACCTATGGCAGAGTATAGGGATAAAACTCTCTATTTTGACATCTAAGTTGTGTGCAATATCAATGACTTCCCCCCAAAAATACAACTTCTGCTGCATATTGCATGTACAAAATGAAAGTCTGGGTCAAGATATCAGTTTTTTGAAATAATTAATTTCTGTTTCATTTGTATGCTAAGCTAATTTCAAAACAGGTTTTCTTTTTCTAAAGAAGAAAAAGATGCTTAGTGAATATATTTTCTGCAATGAAAATGGCTGTGCTACTAGCCAGGTAGTCACATTTTTTGTGCTTACATTTTTGATACAGCAGTATTGAAATGTTATTTTTAGAGCTAGGGTGATGTAAAGAAGCAGGGCTATATTACTGGTACATAACATAAATTTAAACTGAAGGTAACTCTGCAATGAACAAAAAATAGTACTGCAATTGATTATACTCACTACACTGATGTAAACTAAGAGTGATTTAATTGAAATCAGTGAATGTAAGAGGTTTACTTTTTCCATAAATGAAATACAAGTCAGATCCACTAAAATTTATTTCAGACGAACTTATGAAAGTTATGAACAAACCCAACAATTATCAAACACAAGCTGTAATCTTTTATCATTCTTTAGTCATTGGCAGTTAAATTGTAGTAAAGCAGCATTTATTTAAAAAGAAAATAACAAATCTTAAATGTTTTTCATTTTACTGGCTTTACTTACCATTTTCTTACCACATACTATTTTCTTAGTGTTGTAAATTTTTGACAACTGTTGTATCCTAGTCTGATTTGCATTGATGGAAAACAGAAAAGAAAGAGACCAGTTGCCATCAAGAATATGGAAAATAATTATTACATTAATAATATATTTAAAATACATTAAAAATAGGAATTTGGAATGCTAAGTGCTGTGTAGATAGATGGAACTTTGTGTACATCCTCTATCATGTTTTGGATACTTTTTGTTTGAATTAAGGTTTATTTCTTATGGTTAGATTTTTCAATTAATTCCTGATGACCTGGAAAGGCACTCATTGAAGCTCAGACTCTCCTGCATGTATTATGGCATTTAAACTAAAAAGGCAAGAAATCAATTCAGTTGTTTGTGCTGAAATTGACTGAATAGCAAATGTGACACAGGATATTGAAAGGTTAAAATGAGAACCATGGCCAGAACATTTATTTGCAAATATTTTTCACAAATTTTAAATCAAAATTTGGTTAATAATTGAATTATACCTTTTATTTAATATGTTAAATAATTGTCATGATCTGGGCACATCTTTGCATTTCTGTTAAAATTACTGTATCTTTTACATATAATACTGCATTTAGAAATCTAATTCACTTCTCAAATCACAGATTTGGCCTCAGCCACCACTTTGTGCTTGCTGCAGCACTCCCTGGCCTTTTTCAAATGCCATCTTTCCATTTGGCCTCACCTATGCTCTGGACTAGAACATATCCACAGAAGTGTTTTTTTCCTTCTCATTGGTCTCCCTGGGGACTTTCTCTCACTATCAGGTCCTGGCAATAGAGTCTAAGATCACAAAAAGGCTTCTGCCCAATCCAGTGCCATGGCTTGTTTCACATCCTGTTATTTTGGTGCCCAAGCTCCTGTAGTAGGGGTCCTGTCTGGCTCAGTGCTGCCAGGTTTTGATGGGACACCAGCTGTGCATTCCCTCAGGGAATGAGGGCTGACTCAGTCCTAGCTTCCTCTGCTCCTTAGGCTCTCAGGACATCTATTTTCTCAAAGAGGATAATGCTACTGTTGAAAGGATATAAAGGTGAGAAGAGAAAAGGTACATAAAAATGGAATAGGAATAGAACATATGCATTAGTCAGTCTTTTCAATGAATAATAAAAAGCATTTATATGAGATTAAATTCAAGTCTTGTGTAAGTGCAAGAGAGATGCTGTACATGCTTTCTGTAAGAGACTGAATTTTATCTAAGCAGCCTGGCATTTTCTAAAAAAAAAAAGGTTAAAAGTTGCACAAATGTTGACATCTCCAAACCTACCTCTCCTAAATTTTTAAAATAATCAGATAGCTCCTTCTTACACACTAGTTTGCTTTCATCTTGAAATCACCTGTTGTTGACTTGCTTTCTTTCTGTGGTTGTTTTGTTTATTGTTTTGCCCTTAAAACTCCCTTCTCTAAAACTTATAATGGTACTTTCTCCACTGCAAAGAACTTCAACACTGTTTGGTATTCTGCCTTGTAAAAATAAAGTACAAAACAAAGCACGTTAAAATATTAATACTTTGTTGTCACACTTTTTAAAGATTGTACTGTTGGGGATAAAAACAGGCACCAGCATGAATGTAAAGGAGTAATAGTGGAAAGATAAAACAGCAACAACTTACCATGCTGAAAGAAATCTTTCTTTACTATGTATTTGGTGAAATACATTTATATAGACTTAATTCCTTTGCAAGAATTAGTGAAATCTCTCCACCTCTCTTTTTTCCCTTAGTCTAAATGTTCCCATATTTCTCTGGTTGTTGTACTTGGGGGATAAGGAATTCCCAGTGTATGCTCATATCAATAAACATATTGGATGAACTGAATATGTTCTGCAATCTGCTTCATACAGCAGCTCTGCTAACAGGATCTCGTGGTTCTTCCCGAGCTCTGAATATATGTGAAGCATCTGGCTTTGTTAAGAAAATGAGGCTAAACTGTAGATCTTTCTTTATGAAGCATGAAAGCAGTGTGGTGCAGATAAGCTACTGTCAGAAAAGTAACTTTCTTCCTTAAGATAACCTGTCCTTTTTAACAAAGACCTGGAGTTTGCACTTAGATAGGGCTTACTAGATATAGGTTGGAGTTTTTCAAGGGGAGAATTAGACAATTCTGCTCTGTGACTGCAAGCTAAGGCAGTTCTCAGGGCCTTGCCCTTTAACTTATCCTATCACTATAACAGAATAAAGAGCTGATCTAGCTCAGATGTTTGACAGTAATCATAGATGAGCAGTTTGGCCAAGATCTAGTGTTGTACTTACTGCCAGGTCACAGGGAGAGAAATCTTGAGGTCTTCTCATTTCTTACATCTTACCTGTGCAACAGAAAGACAGCTTAGTCAGTGCTGAACAAATGCCATGACCTGACTAAGGATTCACACACCACAAGGGAAATGTCCCCTTTCAGACACTGGTGTTTTGGGGAGTTGTTTCAGCTCTAGAGCCACAGAAGTCAGAGGAAACCCTGCCACAAATTGCAGGAGTCAGACCCTGCTCAGGGTCCATCCTCTTGGCACCAACCTTGCAGAAATCCTCTGTGTTGCTGCTACTGGGCCATCAGTGGAGGCACCCTAGAAGCCCCTTTGAGCCAGCTCCAGTTGCTCAGTTATCCCATCTCTTTTGCAGCCCAAAACTAAATGGCCTCTTTGCTGCTTCTCTCTTCCATGGAACTTAAATGTATCAGTTAAAGCAATTATAAGGTTTTGTCAGAGACATCCCTTTTGCAGTATTAAAAACAGTGTCAAAGATGCCTGGGCAATTCCTCTGCATGGTGGTTCTGGTTTAGAGTGCACCTTTCAGCCAGATAAGTGCTTGCTCTGTCTGAAGTTCAACATGATAAAAAGGTCAGGAATAAGCAATAGTTACTGTTATGCAGGGACAGAGCTTAAGTGGCCACATGTTCGACTAGAAATTCACATAAGACTGGAGCAAATGACATGAAGCTGTCAGAGGAGGTTTAGATTGGATATTAGGAAGAAGTTCTTCACCCAGAGAGTGGCTGGGCACTGGAACAGGATTCGCAGAACAGTGGTCACAGCATCAGCCTGACAGGGTTCAAGAAGCATTTGGACAAGGTTCTCAGGCACATGGTGTGATTCTTGGGGATGTCCCGTTCAGGGCCAGGAGTTGGCTTTGATGATCCCTGCGGGTCCTGCTCAGGATATTCCATGTTTCTGTGATAACCGTGGGACTTTCTTGTCGTTTTAACACCTTTGCTTTCCAGAAGGCAGCTGCACCACCCCGATTCTCCTACCTGTTGACACAGCTGGTCGGGTTCCCAGGGCCCCAGCAGGGTGGCAGAGGGACACTGCTGTCAGCCTGAAGCCAGGCTGCTCTCGGGTCCTGCCAGGGCAGCTCAGGCTGGGGGAGCATCCCACCTCCTCCCTGCTACACACTCAGGGCTGCCTTTCCTTGCAGAGCTTCCCTGCAGGGCAGCTGAGGACATAGGGAGGGTGGCTGATCCCGGGAGGAGCAGAGGAGGGACAGAGCATCCCCTGTCTGTGCTGCTGCTGGAGCTGCGCTGGAGCCGCCGATGTGGCTCCCCGGAGTTAGTTGCTCAGCAACCAGAATCAATTAATATGCTTTGCAGAAAGTGCAGGGAAAGCCCGAGCTGCTGTCAGCGAGCAGGCAGGAGGCTGAGGGTGACTCAGGATCCCACTCCTGCCTGGCACCCATTTGGTCCCACCCCATTTCTCCAAACACTCCTTTAGCCACCGTTCTTTCCCCCTTCCTCCTTCCGTGCGGTGCTTAATGCGTGCTTCCCCAAATTCCTCAGGCAAAGTACCTCCTTCTCAAGAAGCCTCTTGCTTCAAGGCTTTTGCTTTTAGACCTGATTTGGATTTTTTGGTTATTTGTCAGATTTTCTTCCACACTTTTCTAGAAATTCTGATATTCATATTCTTTGGGAAGGGGAAGGGATAGCTGGTGTTTTTGTCAGATGGTTTTAAAGATGCCTCAGGATGAAAAAGGCTGTTTGGTAGTACACAGTCGAGCAGCAGCAATGAAACTGCATCATGTGTAAATTGGGAAAGTTTTTGCCTCTTCCTTTATTACTAATGATCAGCACTGCATATATGAGACCAAAGAGGTAGTACTGATTGTTGTGAAACACTAGATAATAGAGTAAATGAGGGGGTGTTGTGGGATTTTTTTATCTTCTCCTTTTCAGTGTAGTAATTTCAGGGCTTTGGTAAGGTATTATTTTTCTTTTTTTCTTTCTTTCTTTTCTTTTCTTTGGAGTCCCTCTGATGACACCGCGAATCTGGGAATGAAGAACTTCTTGGAGCTGATTGGAAATGGCATTGCGGAGCTGAAACTTAACTGGAGGAAATATATCTCCTGAAGAAGAAAATATAATGCACTGTAAGGATCTGTCTTCTGGTGAAAAATTCAAGCCTAGAGAAAACTTGTCCGCTTTGTTAGTAAGAATGGGTTGGACAATTTTCTTCAGTTCCAAAGGATTTCTGAATGCCATGCTGAGCTTAATCTCTGCAGCATGCTCTGTGCTTCTCATCTCTTCCTGATGCACTGCATGGTAAGGCCTTTTTCCTTCCTTTTAATAGTAACCATCTTTCTGACGTGGTGAAAGGTATAAAATAATAGCAATAGTGAAGTGAAAATTGAAAAAATGTACAAAGGGTACAGAAGAATGTTTGCTTGCATGGTTGTTTTCAGGAGCAAGTGTCCTGATTACTGCAGCAGCTTTGTAAGATCATTTCTGTCTTTCTGCCTTGCTTTGTGACTGTGTGTGTGTGCGTGTGTGCACACCTGTGCTGTCATTTGCACTTGGACTGGAACATCTGCAGCTGCATTGTACACAATTCCATGCTAAAGAGGATGTTTAGGAATTCGCTTTGACATTTCTCTCTCTTTTTCCTTCCCTCCCTCCCTCCATTCCCCTCTTCCTGCCTCCTCCTTTTCTTGCTCTGTCTGTTTCTCTGGGGTCATGGTTCTATGCCTTCCCTGCACCTCACTCATGCACTGAAGGCAAAAATGGGAGGTAAAAGAAATCCTATATCAATGCAAGAATGGTCCTGAGTAGCATTATTTTAGTAAATGAAAGCTACAGAAAGGTTTTGAATGTCTGCCATACTGGCAGGTACAAAATATTTGTTCTATTTTGTTTCCATGGGAAACAACTATCAAGTGCAGACTTGGATGCTGTATTTTAGAAACAGTGAGAGACAGATCCTCTTACACATGTCAGAAAGCCAAAAATGACCACTGTGAATTATTACCCAGGTCATAAAATAAACAAGTCCAGTATGGAATGTACTCACATCAAGTAATTTTTCCTATGTATTTTAGGAGTGTTGAGAATTATTAGAAATACCTTCAGTGGGAATTGCAAGATATTTTTTGTTAAGAGCTGTAATGTAGTTTTGTCTCCCTGGATGAAAGGTGCTAGAGGAGTGCAAGGAGCTGTAACTACCTGACTTACAAATACTTAGAGTCATTGTCAAGAAATTGCCAAGCAGATCAGGCATTGCACAATTAATAAACTGAGATGGAAGAACAGATGTCTTTTCTAGGAAGACTCATTTATTTGGGTCTCTGTTTCAGAAATTAGGGTGGAACTAAAAGGTGATATAGTGGTGATGTGAAACATATGTATTTTCTTACACATCCTTGTTGATCACTGAGATTGGAAAGTTGAGTTGTTCTTGAGTAAACTGTAGTAGGGGCCTGCCTGCACTCTGAAGGCAACTCCTTGGAAATCTGACTGCTTTTGATGATCAGGAACAGGTTTGTGTGGCAGCATGGACTGTGCAACTGGGTATGGAGATGGCAGGTTCCTGGGAGCAGGTTCTCAGGGTGGGAAGGATAAATAAAGCCAAATCACAAAAGCCAGGCCACAGCAGGACTCATGAAAAAGAATCAGAGCTTAAATACTATTTAAAAGATGTAATTTTGTGGTAGTTCCCAGTAAATCTCTTCCTTATATGATGGAGGACTACATAAGGCAGTTTTTAAAGAGCAAATGGTGATGCAACTTCTTCAAATCACTGCAGCAGGAGAAAGCACGGATGAAAAAACACATTGTAGTGTGACAATATTTCAACAGGGTTCAGAGGAATCAGCCTTGATTTTAGGAGTAAAGGTTCAAAATACATATACCTGTGCATTGAAGCAGAATTTTTGTGTATTTTGCTATCTAAAATGTGTGACCAGTGTAAGAGCCAATAAGGAAAACTGAGGAAGATCAACACAGCCCATAAATATCACCTTCGTGTCAGAAAAATTCTCTCTATGTGAACAAGGACTACATCCTAAATTCAAGTTGCCCATTGCAAACCCCTCCTCACATCAGCAGTTCTATGTCAATCAGTGGAACCACTTGCATGAATCTCATTGTTTAACCCCAGCTGGAAACAAAACACTGCAGGGCTGCTTGCTCACTCCTCCCTGGTGGGATAGGAGAGAACCACAAAAGTAAAAGTGAGAAAACTCATAGGTGAGACAAAGACTCTTTAGTAGGTAAAGCAAAAGTCACACACACTCAAACAAAGCAAAACAAGGAATTCATTCACCACTTCCCATGGGCAGGCAGGTGCTCAGTCATCTCTGGGAGACCCAGGCTACTTGGGAAGAATGCCATAATTTTGAACATTCCTTCTCCCTTTTTCCTGTGTCTTTCCCCTGTTTTATATGCTGTTTTACATGTTTTATATGACACCATATACAGAAGATCCCTTGGGTCAGCTGGGGTCATCAGTACCAGCTGTGCTCCCTCCCAGTTCCTTGTGCAGCCCCAGCCCAGTCTCTGCTGGGGTGGCATGAGAGGCACAAGGCCTTGGCACTGTGGAAGCTCTGCTTAGCAAGAGCTAAAATATCTCTGTATTGTGAATATGTTTCTAGCACCAAACATAGCCTCATACTAATTACTAGAAAGAAAATTAACTCACAGCTAAACCCAACACATTCTCTATTCCTTATTCTACACCATTTACATAATGCTCAGGTGCCCCACTATCCAGCACATCCTCACTAACCAACCCCCCTTCCCATCTTTATATATAACATGCAGATATCACTCCCTTAGTCTATGGACCACCCTTGTAAAATATCCAGAAGTGTCACAAAATCTCTGCTGAGTTCATTTAGTCCATGGCTTTGGGCTCCATCTCTTATGGTGGTCACTCAGAATGGGAGAGGTAAAAACTAGCACAGTGAGTAAAAACTACTCATGTGAATAAATTCTAAAATGTTTTATAAGACCAGGCTCTTTGATTGTCATGGCAACAGATTTGTTAGGCTTCAGGCATAATCTGGATTTCCCTTCTAAACAAAATCATTTTTCTTTTTACCTATGCAAATCTTTTGCCTTGTAATTAGAGCAAGAAAAATAGGTTAATTACATTCTTAAAGATCATGCAGCTGTACAGAGACATTGTTAGAGAAAAATTATCAGAGTATGCAAAAATTCACCCTTATTAGTGGCCTCCAAATTGAAACAAAGTGTATTCTTATTGGAAACATTCATTGCCTTATTATTTTTCTGACAGTATTAACATTTCTTCTAGGTATTGTCAATATTTCCAGTAACCCATCCTGGGTTTATTTGAAACATCACTGATATTATAAAATACTCACTATTATTAGGTTCAAGGATACTTACCCAGCTTTTTACTACATTAAATATGTTCATTTTTTAGTTAATACATGATGTTTAGCTCTTTAGTTGATCCAGGAACATTTATTTTTACAATATAGAAACACAATATGAAATCATAATTATAGTAAATTTCCTATAGAATATAGACATATGTTGAAATAGGAAGGATAAAATCATCTGGGTTTTATTTCTCTGTGCAATTTTGCATGCTTATAAAGTCTATATTATTAGGATCTATATTACATAACAAACAGTATTTAATTAATTGTCATTTGTAAAGAACAATTCTTTTTTGCACAGGACTTTTATTCCACAAGGTTATACATTATGGTAGAAAGAAAAATATTACAAAAAACAAGCATAGCACCTTAATATGTATCCAGTACACTAATGCAGTAATAGCTTAATTTGTTCATTTTATCTCTGTAATATGCATAGTGAGAATAGTGGGTTCTTTTCTAAAGAGAGTGTTGAGAGAGAAGGTTTACATGATACAGTGTGTTCATTGTCTTTAGCATACATTACTGCCCATAATTGCTATGACTTAAGACACTTTAGTGACATTTTAAATAGTTTTAAAACTTGCACAACAACTGCATTTGGCTTTGTCTGTCAATTCTAAAGCAAGTAAAATTAGTAATTTCCTTTTCTTCTAAGATACTTATAGTAAAGGTTTGGTGCTGAGAACACCTGTCTTTCATTTGGGTCCACTGAACTATTTTTTCAATAATCAGTATGAATTAAAGCTTGAACCATCTGCCCTGTCAGGGAAGTTATACTGAGCAGGGGAAATATTTTCCACACCTGCAGCAACTATTTCCAGTCAAGAAAAATGTGGCACATAAGCAGTCCCTGTACTCAGAATGCCTTGAGCTGTCTTGATTCAAGATCCAGCAGAAACCTGATTTTTGAAAGGCCTGCAAAAACCCAAAACAAATCCCAAATGAAACTTGAAGTTTTCTCATTTAAGTGTAAATGTCCATAGAAAAATGCTTCTTGGTCAAGTAATTTCTGTAGATCGGCACCTGTGTTTTACATAAACCTGGATAAAAAATGAGAAGTTCTAAAAAACAATATGTTTGGAAATACTGATGTCAAAATGACACAAGATTTCATTTTGACATTTTTAATCAGACTTCAGTGTGTTACAAGAAATTGTACTGATATCTGTTTACCTGTTTTTCTCAGTGAAATTTTGCAACATCTTTTTTTTTTTTTTTGTTTGCTTGTTTTAAGAGGAAAATGTTTTGTTGTGAATTTTTTCACTAGATCTTTTATAGCTGTCCCAAGTCATCCCTTTAGCTAGAAGCTTTCTGAAGGGTCTTCTTTAGCACCACATATTGCCTAGCCCCAAATTGCTGATACTGAGCAGCAGTTCTCACCAGGTCTATGGTAGAAATAATCTCTGATGCCAATTCCCTCCTTTAATTCTTCTTCTATCTTCAGCAAAAAGCAGACCTCTATTTTTCAGAGTTTTACAGATACCAGAAGTAGTACTTTTTACTACAAAAGCCTTCCAGAGACTTCAAAAGGAATGCAGGAAGGAGTAGAATTAATCGAGTATTAATATCCTTATTAAATAGATAAGGAACTGAGCAACAAAGATACTGCCCAAAGCTGTACTGGCAAGGGAAGAGCTCAGAATTGAACCCAAATGTCCTTATTCTCAGTTCATCACTGTCCCTGCAAGGTTGGTCTTCATTTTGTTCATTTTTTTGCTTAACGACTTATATTAGGATTTTAAAGTTAATACTATCTGAAGCATCAAATGTGAAAGGGAATTACTGATGCATACTTCCTTTCCAGTCTGACACAGTTGTCCTCAAAATTCTTTTTTCTCTCCTGAGCCATTCTGTTTGAATGTAACCATTAATTATGCAATTGCTTTGCTACACAGGGGAAATAGATCCTATATTAAGCAGAAAGTTACTAAATATAAATATCCTAAAGCTGCCATACAGGTTCTATGTACCTGTTTATGCTGTCAGGGTTTAGGGACAGGTTTTGAAGGCTTTTGGTAAATTAATCAAATTTCAACACAGAAAAAAAAAAATCCAATTAAAACATAAAAAGACTGATGATTTGCTGTCTAGAATCCACACAGGTCATTATGAATCCAGCAGCTGTGGAGAAAAGAGGTGAAAGAGAATATGATACCTAACAGTAATTATTATTATTAACCCTGCTATGCCTCCTCTGTCCAATGTAATCTTTCAGTTTTGTATCCTCTTCATGAGAAACGAAAAGATGGCTTGTATGGAAAGTATTTAGCTGCTAAAATTACATCTCAAGTTGGGGAAAAAAAAATCTGGCTTGTTATCTTAATACAAACTCAGAAAAATTTTGTTCATGTCAAGAAGGAATAATAGCTTTTTGCAAATATGCCAGTTTTGGAATGAGTTCTGCAGAAGAATATCCCAGAAGCTTAACTAGGATGTGCCTCCCATCAGTCTATTTGTGCAGCTCCAGGTGTTACATGTCTCTGGATGCTGACAAGTACAGTACTTGCCCAATTACCCAGTGACATATTAATGTAGAAGAATATGAAAGTCTGATTAAAAACAGTACCTTATTGGAAATCTCACTTTGGTTTTATTCCTGAAAAATGTTGAGAAGAGAACTTAAAATGGACCCTACTGCACCAAATATCATCTTTTATTTTTTCTGAAATAAATTTTTTACTGGCTTATAAAGGAGAAATATTAGAAAGGAATGCTTTTGTCAATATATACTCCATTGTAGTAAGGACTTACATAACTTACTTCAAAATAATCTCCAGTGCACAGAGCTTGGCAGCCAGGAGGATCACCTGCACTCTAATTTCATCCCCAGTGATGGTGCAGAGGGTTATCTTCAGCCTGCCTCAGCCTTCCATTCTAAACCAGACCTAATGTGTTCTGTAAATATCATAAAAGAAGTTCTGGAAGTCTTTTCTAGCTAAGCTGGCAATTTTTTCCATGGAACCTTGGATATTAGATTACATTAAAGTGTTTAAGTTCAAGCACATGCTGGTGCTTAAGAACTTAACATATCACGTGGCCACTACTTATTTTTCAAGCTAGAGGGAGTGAGGTATCCAAATGCCTTTGAGGATCCGACCATGGGGTTTATAATACTTGCATGTTTTCCACAACATTAGGAGTCTGGAAAGTAAATCTAGTTATTGTAGTTGTAGGGTAATTACAGAACTTTGACAGCTAAAGTGGTTTTTATTTGGCTAAGAAATATTGGAGAACAGCTGAAGTCCATCAACATAATGAAAAATAAATAATGAATGTCATTAATTGTAAGAGCCTCAGTGGATATTAATGGAGTCTGTAGTCTTAACTTCTGAATTCTGAAAAGTTGTGATTTATCATTTCATGCATGTGTCTTTAGATACTGAAAAGCAACACTTTCTCCTCCATGAGAAACAGTGATGCATTTAGGACTTTATTTTGAACATCCCAGCTTAGCAGTACTGTCTGCAAAGTGAGATTTTACTGAACTATGTTAAGAATACCAGAAACTTTCCTTTAAGAAAGACAAGCCTAATGTTTGAAAACAAAACCATGTAACTTTTGGAATGAGAAAGCTGATGACAAGATGGTCTAAGAGCTGTGTGTTGGAATTCCTTTTTTTCACCTTGCATCTAAACAAAACACTGGGTAAAAGGCTTTTTGTTTGGTTGTTCACAGTAAATGTAGTTTTTCACTGAATATAGAAGCATTACAAAATACTTAATGGGAGAAGGTAGGATTTCATAAAGGCTTTTAAAGAATTCTTGAATGTGGCTCCTAATGGATGACCACAATGGGCCTTAGGATAGTGTTGTTTCTGTGCTGCTGAGCACAGTACTTGTCCTCTATATGTATTAATGAAAGCTAGAAAACAAACCTTTCTGAAGGGAAGATTTTCAGTAATGTCACACTCATTTGGTTTGGGGTCCTGTGACCTCATTCCATAGCAAATGGAATGTGGCACCAAAATGCTCTGCAGGCTGGCACAGCTGGATGAGCTCTGAAAACACTGCTGTGGAAATGTACAATCTGCCCTGTACCTGCTCCTCTGGAGCCACTCTGAGGTATTTATTGTTGGCTCAGCATAAAGGTGATGGCATCTGTGACATTACTTGATGTTATGTTCAGCATGTTTTAAGTGTATTTCACTGGGAGCACCCTGTGTAATGTGAGGGACCTCATTGCATGGTTTTAGTATCATGAGCACTTTAGAGGGGGTTGAGGAAGGGCTGGTCTATTACTTCTGTTCCTAATTGTTATACCAGAAATTCTGCATCTCTTAATGAGCTTTCAAAAGGAATTTTAAGGAATCACTGTTGTCTTTCAGTCTAGTTGTTGGCTCCACCCTGAAAACCATGCTATGGATGTTTTAATGCTGAGGGGCCCTGAGTCCTGCTCTGTTCCTCACTGAATTTTAGCAAACTAGTAAAACCACCAATCACATCTGCAATGTTTCAAAAGAGAAGACAGATCAAAAGCATCATTAAAAAACAAACAAACAAAAAAAAAACATAATTAGACCATGTGTAAGGGTACAGAGAGAATCCTACAATGGTTTTGCTGAATCTATCTCCAAATCCATTTGTGACCTCTCATCTGGCTTTCAGCAGATATGAGGACATGAAGAAGACCCACCAAATGGGTATCACAGGATTTTAATGTCAGGAACAATAATCTTCCTTCCCTCACAAACTCTTCCTACCCACAGCCTTTTGCTGCAGCCTCACATGGAGGTGCAGCATCTCCCTGCAGAAGTCAAGGTGTGTATAAAAAGAGAAACAACCTTTCTGAGTCTCCCCAGGTTAAGCATGTCAATAGCACAGTATGAATATGATGCAAGCAGACAGGATCAATAAGCAATTTCCTTCACAAAACAGAGACCTTCAGTTAAAAATTTTTACCAAGTTACAGCACATGAATACTGTATAGCTAAAGAATCTGGCATCTTCTCCTCCTTGCTCACATCTCTAGCAGATGCTGTATGGATTCATTTTCCTGTTCCATCATTCCATCATTCCTTACAGATCCTGTTTGTGTCTATCCCAGTCCATGAGGACATACACAGTTAAACCCCATGACAGAGCATCTGGGTACACCCATGTGTATACCCTGTGGGTATAAACCAAGATTCTCATCCCTTCAGTGCACACATGCACACATCCCTCCTGTGAGGGGTCACACCTGTGGGATCACAGCCTGCCCTGCTCTCCCAGACCCCCATGGCTTACAGACAGCTCAGTAATACTGCTGAAACCAGATTTCTCAGCTGTACAAATGATGTGTGCACAAATCATCTCTCATGTAATTAAAAAAACAGCCAGCACAGTGCCATGGGCTGTGGCCATGTGCCACTTTGTCTCCAGGTTTATGAGCTCTGTCAGTATGATCCTTTGGTCATACCCATCACAGATCCTCCCTTTCCACAATGCAAAGCCCAAGCTCTGTGCTCAGAATTCAGTTTCCACTCATGTGATGAGTGCTACTCTTTTGTAAAATTATTCCATTGATATGAGCTGAGATGCTCTGGGAAGGGAAATCACAACCAGGTAGGACTTTTCCACTTCAGCTGCTTGGTTTGCCTTGCACTTTGGGTGTGAAATGCAGCACTTTGCACATGAACACCCCGTGTCCTCAGTGCCAGGGTGAGTGCTACCATCCCACTTGTGATCCTCACAGCTGGTGAGAATTGAACAGGAGCCAAGATGGAGCACTTAAGGATGTCCCCACAGCCCCAGCTCCCCACAAGCACAGGAGGCTGGGCCAAAGCTGCTATCTGCTTCACACTTCTTTTTCTCCTGGTCTGGAGGAATGAAGTCTCATCCTCTTTGCTTTTACAAGATGTAAAATGCTGATCCTCCTGGAAATCAGGTTACCATCACTGTGGGAGACAGCTTCCAGATCTGTTTGTCAGGGCTACTGAACCTTGCTTGTGTGTCCCAAGGTGAGGATTAATCTGTTAATGTTTGTAAAAAGCTATGTAAATGATCTGTATCATGCTGTCAGGTCAAGTACTGCATTGCTTACTGGCTGCTCTTCCTGACAGCTTAAGATACATGCCAAACAATGCCTTCTCTTTCAGACTGTGTTCACTGATGTATTTTGACTGGCTTAACCCTCTCAGGATTTAGACTTAGTGCTTCTTGCCTACTGATTGGATGATAAAGCACAAATATGCAAAGCCAGTGCTTTTCACATAACCTAGAATTCAATACAGACATTGA
Organism: Oenanthe melanoleuca; assembly: GCF_029582105.1. NCBI lineage: Eukaryota > Metazoa > Chordata > Aves > Passeriformes > Muscicapidae > Oenanthe > Oenanthe melanoleuca. Next base: position 46,885,427 of record NC_079339.1, read on the forward strand.
TTTATGCCTGTACAGGACCATGGACTCCAAGAAAACCTCTTGGATCTATTAGAGTGCATGTGCAGTTGAGGTCCTGAGGGATGGGTGGGAAGCAGCGAGGGCAGGCAGAGCTCAGTGCTTTTGGCTGTGGGCAGGAGCAGCAGCAGGAGCTGCCTCTGTGAGCCACCAGCAGCATTTGGCCCTGCTGCACCTGCAGGAGCTGCAGAAGCCCACAACAGCTGCCAGGCTCAGCACAGGATCATCTGAGAGTGTGGATCCTACCTAGAGGAGGGTGTTCCTGAAATTCGGGAATCTTTTTGTTGTGTGCTTATCACAGCTAATATCAGTTATTGAGATCAGGGTCTGACAGGGGTAGATGTTGAAGAAATGATAAGACAAACAGCCTCTTCTAAAGAATTCAATTCTAAGTGAATGCAACCCCCATAACTAATTCTGCAAGCACACAGAATGCCAAAAAGATAGTAACTGATTTCACTGCCTGCTTGGCTACATACTTGGTCCCAGTTATCAGAATTACATGTGGCTCTTTATGTTGATTTTTGGTATTAATGATTAATACTTTCATTATCTTTAAAGCCTTTTGCAGAGAGGATCTCTTGCCGCTGATCTTTATTGATGTGTCTCTGGTTGTAACTGTACTTTTCCTTAAGTACCTAAGTTAGAAAGCTGTGCTGCAGCGTGATGCAGGGGCTGTTCTCCTCATAACCTGTCACTAAACAAGAGCAGGATTGACAAAAGAATGGGACTTTCTGGGAATCTTCATGGTTGCATGGTCTTCTTTGAAGTTACTGGAACTGATAACTTACTGGGTGGCTCATTTTCAGGGACTAACACAGGGCTGTAGAGTCTGTATATGTGCTAGCAATTTGAGTGACTAGGTCACTGCAAACTATATTTTGTTTCTCTCACTGTTACACATCTTGGCAACTTTTGATTTCAAAGCCTAGTCCAGTAGCTGCTGGTCAGTGAGAATTGTGCTTCCAATTTCTTCCACAACTGGATCAAATCACTGTCTTGTTTCATCTTCACCACTGGTACAAGTTGCTGTGGTAGAAAATACAAATATACCTTGGCTTTGCACTTTGTTTCTTTATCTGGAAATTGTTTTCATTCCTTTCCTCTTTCAGATATTTATCTGCTGTATACCTTGGGCTTCAGTAAATGTTCAGGACATATCTCTGTGTCTGTGCACAATGTCTTTGCACACCCATCTCCACTGGTATGAGAACTGCTCCACAGCTGGGTGTCTCCAAGATTTAGCACACCTCTTGCTTTGTTTCTCTCAAGCAGCCTGTATGTCAGCCACAAAGCTCCATGAGAATGATTGATAATGAAAGGAACTGATTTCTTCTTCCTCCTTTAAAGTGGCAGCACAGCTCCATGTTAGATCAGTGTTTACACTTGCACTAAACAATGTGTGTAGGTGCACCCAGCTGGCATTGATCCAGCTGGATTGAGCAAGAGGCAGGGTTGAGATGGCAGGGCATGGGTTTGGAGAGCACCTAAGGGTGTAGCAGGACTGTGGCTGTGGTTTCAGGCAGCTGTTCCTCATGGGGTGCAGGCCTTTTATTTTCTGGGAGGCTTCTGCTCCCACCTGGCTGGGTGGCAGCTACTTGGGCACAGTTATGTGAGCAGGAGTCCTGCCACTGTAGCAGAGAAATAGCTGATGTCAATTATAAATGACTGCAAGTCAAAAATGTTGGAACAGGGTGAATTTATAAGCCTTGTTTGGGAAGTTTGAAATATCTTGTTTACTGTGCTGTTTAAAAAAAAGGTAGAATGTTAAAAAAACAATGAAGCCCAAATCATCAGTAAACCCTCCTTTGATGTGATGCCTAGTGATATTCTAGTGTTTACAGTTTTGACAGCGAAATGACACAAGAAAAAAAATCAAAATTAGCATTTACAAGAAGTCAGGAATGAGAAAACAGAAGGAAGGCAGCAGAGATTTTTGTGCTAACAGAGGGATTATGGCTTTCAAGAAAGAGCAATGTGCCATCTATGAAGCACAGTCATTTTTGCAAATCCCTGTTTTCCTGCTTGGCAATTACCACCTGGCAACAGTGAGGAAGAGATACACTGCTTTGACAAGGTGGCAATCATGTACTTTAATAAAATGTTTAGTAGCTCTGCACAGCATTGTCCCAGCAGCATATGACTGGGGAGAGAGTGCTAATGTGAAGGGAAGACAGAGACACAGTTTCTCAGAGCCAAAATTGTTCATGCTGACCAACTTCCCAACTGCAAAGGGTGTCCCTGTGCTCAGGAAGGTGCCCTTAGGACCACAGAGACCCTGACTCCTCAGTCCCCACGTGGTGCTCTGGCCACTCAAACATCCTTCCTGTGATAGACAACAGCATCCACCAGAACTGTAACTGCAAGTGCAGTGTGGAAGAGTTTGTTCCTAACTGGTTGTGCAGTGTACAGAAGGTGGCACATGTTGGTTAAGCATGGTGTGCATGCAGGTACCTATGAGAAAGGTGTTCTGCTCTTAAATATTTGCAAATATCTGCATGTGGTAAAGTGCTCCAAATTTGTAATTCATGCACATTTCCTCCTCAGTAATGTTTACTTTAGCCCCAGGGACAATGCAGAGTGTGGCTGTGACCAGAATGGATGACTTCATAAGAGGAGGGAACTTACCCAGCCTCACTGACAGATTTTTGTGAAGGGTTTCCCAAAGCCAGCCTGCAGCAGCACATCACTACAGATATGCTTCTGACATTTGTAGTTCAAGCAGCAGCAGTACTAAAAGTAAAACACTGCCAGTGGGTTTCCATAAAGAGCCTGATTCTTGGGATATTTCTGGGGGTTTCAGTGTAGCTATGAGCTGTACAACCCTAAGGTTCCTCTTGGAAGGACTCAACCAGCCTGCATCTGTCTTCCTTTCTACCCCTGCCAAACAGCTCCAGGGAAGAAAACTCTGGAGAAAGGAACCAGAATTTGGGAGCAACTGGAAGAAAGAGACACATAAACTCAAGAAAAAAGACTCAGGAGTCTTTTGAATTTTTGCTTTCAGAAATAGGCCAAAACACCCTCCTGACAAAACCTTAGCTTCCTAAAAAATTGACAAAGTTAATTTATTATCCATATAATAGATTATCCTTTTGGAAAAATACCTGGAGTCTTTCTTATCAATGCAGAAAATATTGCCCAATATTCCTATGGCTTCTGCCATAGGTCCTAGTTTGATTGCAGGCATGAAATGTAGGTAAGTGTAATTATGGTACAGGCAGATTTATGTGTCCCCAGGCAGGTTTTAAAATAACAACAAGAGTATAAATATTGGATCTGTGGAAAGAAAATGTCCATTATTAAAATCAGTCCACAAGCTAGTACTGTGAAAAGCTTTCTTCTTCAATACAGCTGCCAGCCCTGCTGAGATTTTAAATTGGAGTTTGTCTAGTGTAACTCTCACTTTCTATTTAAAAAGCAAAGCCAGAAACATTAAACTTTTGTCTCAGGTTTTTAAAGTACAGGAAAGCTAATATAATTGCTGCACTAATGTAGAGTTATGAGCTTTTAGGCTCCCCAGTTTTTGGCAAAGAAGGGCTGAATCTCTTGATTCATGGAATAAGATATTTCCCAGTATAAATTTGCCATACTCTTTCTCTTCAGAAAAAAATCTGCATCCCTTCCTCTGCTCTGGACCATTTGGCATGGCCTCTGGTTTGTAACTGCCTGTGCTTCTCTCCAGAGCTGGCTGCACTTCAGTCACCAGTCACTGTGCAGTTTCTGTGTGAATTATTGGAGTGTGCTTGACATCTGGAGTTCTAAGGAAATGAGAAGTATGGTTCAGATCTCAGACAGCAGCTTGAGAGCCAGGTCTGTGGTCTGGCTGAGGCAATGCCCATGCCAAACTCAACAGAAAAACTCACTGGGTGACAAAAACTGTCTCCCCTTGGACCTGTGGCATGCACAGCATGGCTTTTGGTCTCAGCTTAAAAGAGTGGTTTAGAGGGTGACACAAAATCCCTGCAAGGAGCACAAGGGTTGGATATGCCACCTGTGTCTGTGGAGTTTGGGTGGAGCTAAGGATTGATAGGACAAGAAAAGTAGGACTTGAGTCCTTAAGCTAGACAGGCTTTTGTGAAAGAAATTAACCAGCTTTCTCTTTGGAGAAAAATTACTTTAAAAAAAGTGAAATCTTTGGAAGGTTGTTTTTGTATCTGGAGGAAATAGAGAGGAATTTTGTCTAAGGATGTTCTTGTGAGTTGTGTTCATTTATCACTGGCATTGATTAACTCTGGATTGACAGGACAGTCAATAATTGTCATTATTAAGGCTTTATTCATCTTTAGCAAAGCAGTCTGTATAACAACAAAAAGAAACCTGCACATTTTATTTGGTGCTTTTTTGTGCCCTTCCTTGGAGTGTCTAGAGCCACAGATTAACTAGTGTTTAGTGACCTTCTGCCCAAGAGTGTAGGGCCTGTGGCTGGGTCCTCTTCTGTGGCTGGCACTTGTGCAGTGCATAATCTAAGATGACACTGACCCTTTCAGCCTTAGAGGAATAACATTCTCAGCACAATGAATTGTTCTGGAGTGTTTTCTCCAGTGTACTCTGTTACATGCCCGAACATTTTTTTTCATCTTGAGCATATGTCCAACATTTTCTCTCTGCTCCCTTTTTTGCATAGGTTTGATTGTAGCCAACAGCAAAGGTCAAAAGACATTTTGCTGTTTCTATTTCTATGTTTCTGTTAAGCTGAATTCAATTGTTGGTACAGCAAAGTGACTTCTTAAAAAGCTTATGCTGCAGCTCTTCAACCAGTATAAACTGAAGATGAGCTGCATCATTTTAAACCAGAGGCTGCAGAGACAAAATGTGGTTCAAAGAACAGGGTGCTCATCTGGAAATTGAGAAAAAGGGTTGGTTCTCTGGAGCAGTAGGCAGCTTCATGAATTTAGATAAAATTAGATAAAATCTTCCTCTGCCTCAAATTTTCTGGATGGGTGGTAGAGTGACACTGTGTTTTTAAAGTGCTTTGCACATTCAATTTTTCAGTCATGTAGTCTTTTTCCTTTCACATCTAACATTTATCCATATGACTACCCATTTAATCTACAGTACAGATAGGTTTTAAAATCACAATATCTGGAAATGCTATGGTATCCTGGAATTACATTTACCAGTGTTTGAGAATATTCATATAAAGTGCCATTTTTCAGTCCAGATTTGGAGCAGCACTGCTGTTTGTCCATCAAGCAGCCTTCCATTTCTTTCCTACATAGTGAAGAAAATCCAAACATTCTCTTAGAGTATAAATGATTCTGATCAGCATTTTCAGGTTAACCTGAATTAATATTTAGTTCAGCCTTCAAATAGCCTTTGGATAAGTTTGTCCTAAGTGGTTGGGGTTTTCTAAATCTTAGATTTTTTTTCTATTTATTAGAATTTCTTCAAATGTCATGAACTGAAAATACCTGAATATCTCTGCTATGATTAGCATTCACTTCCCAGCTTTGTTTTCTTAGGAAAGACCTGTTTCTCACCAGAGCCTGAAGAACAGAGCTACCATTTTCTATTGGTTTTAGATGGTCTGTGACCATAAGCTTTTTTTCTACTAGTATAGTCAGTTCTCCAAATCAGCTCATCCCAGTACTCTGATGCTGCCTTAGAGCATGAAAGGGAAAGAAATGGATCAAAATCTCCCTAGAGGATCATCTGGCTTTAAAAGTACAGGTAAAGCCAAATGGATACTTTACAAATGTGAGCCAAGTATCTTATTGGAGAAGGCATCAATCCTATAGGCCTGGTATGACAGCAGCTAGAATAGAACCCAGGTCTGCAAGTTGCTATTTATTTACTTACCACACTGATTCAGTGGGACTCAGTGCTCTCTTCCTATGTTTATAAGGATTCTGGGACTTACACACAATCATTTCAAATGACCAGTTTTGCATAATTCAGATACTATGAATCTTTTATTTATTGTTAGCAGCCTCTTTATTGCAAGCAATATTTTTAATGAATCCATTAGATGTTAAAAAAAAATCAGGATTAAACTTGGTTCTCTGTCCTGGGGTCATTAAATCCAGATTAGCTTTCTTTTAAGCAGTAATTTTACTCAAGGTTTTGTGAATGGAATTTGACTTGGTGTCCATTGAAGAAAAATGTGGCAAAATATAAATTCTTTTCTTGAAATCCTTTTGAAGAATTACCAATATGCCTCATATACAAACAGTGAAACTTGTGGCTATGTTCTTGGTCTTATTCACATCTTATATGATCACTGTTTCAAATTACTAGCACTACATTTTAGTGTGTCAAGATGCATCATATAAACAGATACAATTTACCATGACCTTGAGGCAACATGATGTGTATGTTGCATTACATTAGCTATCAAAAAATGTTCCTTATTTAGTACAGTACCCACTGCAGACAGAGATTTGGCATACTGTACAGAGGGAGACACATGCAAATAATCTCTCCAGATCTGTGGTCACATAAGTTGTATCTTTTTAAAGAGAACAAGTGATAAGAAAAAAGAATTGAATCCATGTGGCTCTGCTCCATAGGCAAGGTGAAATCTTTTGCTAAACCATGGAAACCTCTGCACCTCAGGAAGCACATAACTGTGAGGATGACCAAGCAGGGGAAAAGTTGCACAGAGAGGTTGTGGAGTGTCCATCTTTGAGATATTGAAGAGCTCCCTGGACAAGGTCCTGGGGAACTGGCAGTAGGTGATCCTGCCTGGCCAGGGGGCTGGACCAAGAGACCTGCAGAGGTGTGATACCCACCACTCCCAACAGCAAACACTTTCTACAATGATCCACCAGTGCACAGGGTTTAGCAAAACTGCTCTTCCCATGCTATTTTCTTCACTGCCTGCCCCAATCACCTTTCCAGAACATTTTGTGAGTTAATTGTGACCTTTACCCTCCCAAATCCCAATTCTCTGCTCTGCCACAGAGCTCCACCCCAAGACCTGAAGGGAAGATGTGTCACTCTGCCCTTGTGTTTTCCCAAATGTGTCACTCCTGGCACAAGCAGCTTGTTTCCCCAGGAGCAGGGGCCCTGCACAAGTGGAGCTACCATCTCCCTTCCATGTCCTGCTCACTCAGAGCACGAGCCAGAGGAGCAGCTGCTCCCATGGATCGGGGCCCTGAATCTCCTGGCTGTGCCAGGACTGTGCAAATCGACCTTCAGCAACCCACTTCAACCTTCTGTTCTACCTCCCTCCCTTTCTTATTCCTCATGCTGCTGTAATTTTGCAAGCTGCTTGGGCTAGGTATCATTTCTCTATCTGTGTCTGGTTTCTAGCCCAGACGTCAGCAGGGGTTGCTGCATGCTGCTGCAATATAAATGACTAATGATGATGATAAAAGGTGTGGGAGTTGGTTGCCTGGAGTGTTACCCTACTTTGACAACTTTGTTTTAGAAACTAGCTTCTTCCTCAAATTATCTGCTATTTTATCTCATTACATCTAATATTTTACAAGTGGCAAGGGATTTTTGGCTTCCTCCATTTTGGAGTACTCATCCCAGGGCTTTGAAAGAGGCTTTGAAATTTTCACAGTTTGGATGGTGTGGCTGTGACATTGCCAATAGCCTTCAGTGTGAGTTGCAGGGTATTGGAACCTTTAAAAGTCTGCTGCAACTGCATCCTAAAAGAGACATTCAATGGGGGAGTGCTCTATTTTTAAATTTGGGCTGATACAGGTAATAATTACACACAAAACAGTATGTGAAAAGAACATTATCAAGGTTGCACAGCTCAGCACTTGAAGCTAAGAAATGCTGTAAGCAAAATTGTCTCTACTCCATTAATTTGCCACCTTGCACAGGTGCATCAGTCACAGACTATTTTTGCACAGTCTCACTGGGTGTGCATAATAAATGTCTCCATTTGTGAGTTCAATACTTGATTTTCTTTTCAAGGCACAGTTCAGACTCTGCTGTGAAGGCAGAATTGTTTCCTGCTGGGACATTCCAGGGTGTTCCACCATGTGGGTCGTTGCCACGTGCAAGCACTGACTAATTTCCATTTGTAGCACCTCAACAGCAATTCTGAGTATCAGTACAGCTGGTAACCTAAGGCAAAAATCAGAGCAAGATTGAAAGTATCCATAATTGTGGTGTCTAATGGAAGTTTTTCAGAGGACCTGGCAGCACATCCTGCAGCTCCCATTACCTACACTATTGGCCAGTAGTTGCCACTTTCAGATAGTCCAACCCCCAGGGCCAAGGCAGGTTCCCAGGAACACAGACCAGGGCACAGGTTTGGAAAACACTGTGTGAGCAGTTTGTCCTTTCCTCAGAGCAGCATCTCAGACTTGCAGACAAAAGACTGCTGTTCCTCTCTCCTCTCCTCTCCTCTCCTCTCCTCTCCTCTCCTCTCCTCTCCTCTCCTCTCCTCTCCTCTCCTCTCCTCTCCTCTCCTCTCCTCTCCTCTCCTCTCCTCTCCTCTCCTCTCCTCTCCTCTCCTCTCCTCTCCTCTCCTCTCCTCTCCTCTCCTCTCCTCTCCTCTCCTCTCCTCTCCTCTCCTCTCCTCTCCTCTCCTCTCCTCTCCTCTCCTCTCCTCTCCTCTCCTCTCCTCTCCTCTCCTCTCCTCTCCTCTCCTCTCCTCTCCTCTCCTCTCCTCTCCTCCTGACACCTTTAAATTATAAACACAAAAATTTGAAAATTAAAAAAAAAAAAAATTCTACAAGAAAAAACCTCCTTTTTTTCTCCTGTTCTATGGCAAATGCATGGTGCTCTGACTGAAACTGGAACTTAGTGCATTCTAAAGCCTTCCTGATAATGCAGGAAAAGAACAGATGGAGACTGAATTCTTTCTGGATCACCTTTAATTATTGCATTTTTGGGTGGTCTTTGTAAATTAATGACAAAAAACACCCAAAGAATTTATTTTTAAAAGCAAAATGAAAACCTTCTGCTGTTCAAATTTTCTTACTGAAAACTTTCAATGTCATTTCAACCTACTGGAGTGCTGCAAGGGTGCACCAAGCTAGGAGAATAATTAAACAGGAAAGAAATTACAAGAGAAGTAATTTCTTTTACAAAACCTTTCACTTAAAAATAAACATGTTTTCAGACACACAAGACCTTCTTCAGCACTTATATCAAACCATCTCAGGCACAGTAAAATTGAAAATATGGTCCTTGCCTCAAAGTGAAAATATTTGAGTATTTCACAGAAATGATTTTTATATGGATTAAAAAAGGTTTACAAGTATCATTCCTATAGACAGCAGAACTAGGTGATTTTCTTTTCCCAAAAAATATTTTTCCTGAGACAAATGGCTGATAAGTATAATTTCAAACCAAACAGTTATAATTTTAAAATTATAAAAAAATCCCTGATCACAATTCTTCTAAATCAGAAAGTGTCAGTTGGCTAGATTTAATTGTATTGTCCTTTAATATTGCCATAATTAATAATTAATTTTGGAATAAAGATATAGATGGAAGTAAAAGTGGAGATTTTAGGCTTTATAGATAGTTTTTTTTACCTACACACTGAAAGATCTTTCCTAGAGAAACTCTGCTTGCATGTCCCTCAGGCTTCTGAATGCTCTTCTGGTGAACATTTGTTTTATAAGGAGGGGTCACATCTGAGCTAAAGGTAGCTTGATCCATTACAGGCCAAATTATCTCCTGGCCTTGGCTGAGCTTGGAGATATTATATAGCAACAAATTAATATAAATTTATGTCACTTTCCCTTCTCTTAATATTTCTTAAATGTCTTTGAAGGAGCTCTGTTTCCGTTCCAACATGCAGTGGTGAGGGCAGATCTTCAAATTGCTTGTGACAGAGGTTATGTGCTTCTGGCAGATAATGGAGACCTGTCTTTCTCTGAGACTTGGATATTGCATTTTTGCCTTGTACAGGGCTCCAATGTATTTTTGCTCCTAAAAGAAAAGCATGGGCATGCCCTTGAAATAGAAAAATAGGTCTGAAATTATAACAATACTTTAGCATCTCATTCTTTCACAAAGCTTTTTCAGCTAATACTACTATTATCTGGGAAAATGTTGCAAATTTGATGACTTCTACAGGTTTTAATTATTTGTTGGTTTATATATTTGTATCTGATTTTTTCAGCATCCAACTGTACTCATGATAGATTTTTATTGTTCTTTATTAACCTCAGGAAAGATGGGTGAAAGACCAGAAGAAAGAGCTCTGGCTTCAAACTTCAATTCCTTATCATAGTTTCTGGTAGTTTCTAGTAGAGAGAAGTCTTCCTTTTCCCTTTTCCCTTTTCCCTTTTCCATTTTCCCTTTTCCCTTTTCCCTTTTCCCTTTTCCTTTTCCTTTTCCTTTTCCTTTTCCTTTTCCTTTTCCCTTTTCCCTTTTCCCTTTTCCCTTTTCCCTTTTCCTTTTCCCTTTTCCTTATATTTGAAGAAAAAGTGTCCTTTCTGCCAACCTTGAAGTGTGTAAATGACAAAATCTTTGGAGTAAGGACAGTACATCTTCAGCTCACAGGCTGGGCATTCATACCTGAAATCCAGAAAGTTTTTGCCATTTGCTGCTTAAAACACCTTCATAATAATAGAAAAGCCAGAGAGAAATGCAAGAAAATAAGCAAAAGCATGGAATAGCCTCTGTGTGAGATACCAGTAGACAGACTGGGATTTGTCAGTCTTACAAAAAGATGGCTACAGGGATATGGCAAGAGACTTACAGCATTCTAGGTGGCCTGAAGAATAAAAGCCAATTTTTCATTTTGTTCCAAATTGCCTAATGACAGTGAAAAATAACTAGTGGATACTTTTTCAGAAGTCCCTTAATTATCTTTTGACCTCATTCCTAAAGGACACTGTAGTGACAGGTTCACTGAGGAGGCTGGGCTGCAAAATAGCAAAACAGAGAGAAAACAATATTGAGTACCAAAGTCAAAGAATGAGATGCTACTAAAAATAGCTGCATTCATGCACTAATTTAAATACTGACTACTCCTGGGTTAAAGTTGTCCCTTGCTTTTCATTTCTTCAACCAATCTTTGTATTTATTAATCTTAAAGAATTTCTTGTTGCCTTCTAAAATGAAAGGCAGCCCATGAACCCTGATTTCAGTGAATATGAGAGAATATTGTCACTAACTTCCAACAAGCCAGGATTTAGTTTTCCTCTCTGTGAGCAACAAATAGGAGCAGAAGTTGGGCCAACTGACTTTTTCTAATAAAATTGAGCAATACTTGCACTAGTATTACTGTGGAAATCTAAAGGTCTGGAAGGAAATAATGAGTATTTAAAAGGAGGTAAATGGCAAGTGTGTGCCCAAGTACCACTGAGAGTCAAATGCTTCTGAGCATTAGCACAGAGCAACCAGGCAAAGTGCTGTGTATCAGGAAAATGGGTTGTGAGCACACAATAGGCCACTCTAAGCCAAACAGAAGCACACTGAATTTTCACTGCTCTTTAGGTTGAACCAGTGTGGTGGTTTTGCACATATGACATTTAGTGAGGAAGGAAGGAGACACATACAGAAATATTAAAAAAAAAAAAAAATAGGCTGGTTTAAATTTAAGCTGAATTGTTGGTACTGCAAAGTGACTTCTTAAAAAGATTTTTTTAATATATTTTTTTAAATTTAAAAATTTTAAACATTTTTATTCTGATTCTTATTATTTTTCCTTTTAGTTTCTTTTAATAAAGGTTTTCTTTATATCCTTCAAAATTTAGGCTTTTTTTGCCTTTCTCTTAATCCTATCTCACAACAAAATATAAATACATAACTCTAGTAAGTACACAAAGAATTTAGCCAACACTAAACCCACCACATAAATTAGTACATTAGCCAAAAATACTCCATTTAGAAAATGAAAATCACTACACTAAATTAGTCTTTGCACCCAATTCCAACTAAAGCCACCACAACCAAATTGATAAATTGATAAACCTCTGGACTTGTTGAATTTGGACTTTTAATCATAAATGCTTCCTCCAGTTGTGTTTTATATCGACTGTTAATTTTGATCTGTAACAATTTATTCTTCATAGTGCAATTTATCCCAAAAAGGAAAGGACTGTGGGTTAAAGGGTGATTTTCCCTTCCCTTTGGTCAGGTTTGTTTCTTCCACAATCCAGGAGAGTAGGGCTCATGAAGCTTTGTGAATCCTGACATGGGAAGCCTTGCTGTAGGTGGAGGAACCAAAGGCTGTCAGAGAGTCTGGGGATGCACTGTCTGCACAGTAGTAACAGCTTGAGGATCATCGTTCTGCTATGGATTACAGCTTTGTTTCTAAGATAAGGATATTTGTATGGAAAATATTTGATTTCTTTACAATAGAGCTCAGGTATCCTGAGCATATCACCGCTGTGAGTAGTCCCAGAGACATAAAGGAGGAGAAGGAGGAACTGTAAAACTGGCTGCAAGTCCTTTTCCTCCCCAGTTCTAAGCTGCCTGGGGGACAAAAACTGCTGCCAGAACAAACTGGATCAGACCCAAGGTGGAGAGCAGGATGAGCCCTGTCATACATTACTTATTGAAATTCTGCCCTCTCAGAGTAACCTCCTTGCTGCTGAGTGCTTCCCTTTACTCTAGAGGGGATCTCACATTGCTGAGACCTTTGGAAATATCCAGACTGTAGTGCTATAAATAGCAAGTATTTCCCACTGACTAAAACCTGCAGCATAGCAGCAGCTTGATGTAGGTTTCTTTTCTGCTTGAGGACTACATAAGTGCTTGTGTCCTCTCTCCACTGAGACATCCCTTTGCTTTAGGCTTTGGTCTCTCTGCTCACTGCTGGGGAGTGTTATTGAACCTGGCTCACATCCCTGTTCCTTCTGATCTTTTTTTTTCTAATGAAAGACCTCCCCATGGGCACCTTTTCTAGTTCCCCCCTCCCTTCTCTTATAGCAGGACTTTGCTTCTCTTGGGTGTACTGATTTCTATTCTTTATTAATTTCTCCTCATTTCATTTTGATTCCTCTGCTGTGCATACATACTGTGCACTGCCTGTGCACGCTGCTGTGTCTGGATGAGCTTTTAGTCAAGCTTCTTATAACCCCAGAGCTTCTCTTGGCCTTACATGGTGCCTTTCATTTCCCTGAAATCCAACTCTAATAATAAATGCAAATGTGGTTTCCTGCACTTGCCAGTGCTTCTCTGAGCTGGATCTTGACTGACAGCTGACAGCATCCTGTGTTACTGGAGTTTAGGAGAGGACTGTCCAGTGATAAACAGCACAAGGATCAAGAACAGATACAAAGTCATCACAGAAGTGAGAATGTGACAATGTAATCTCTAGAAAAGAACAGCAAACAAGCACAAATGTGTGTGCCAAGCGTGCCTTGCACATCACAACCAGTACTGTTTAATGCCCTGCTCAGCATCTTGCTTGGGGACTGTCCAGGATTTAAGCCAAACACCCAACTTCCCAACTTTGCCCTTGGAGGAAGAAGAGGCTAGAAGGAGGAATTATTAGGAGGAAAGGAACAAAACTGCCTTTGGCTGTGATGTTCAAGTGAGGTTAAATCCTCGAGCAGCCTCTCCTCCTTGTTTGGTAATTCGAGCACTTGTTTGTGAGATAAGGGAAGGTGTCAGCTCCAGCAGCATCTGAACTCACACTCTGCTTTGTATGATTTCTGTGCCCTCTTCAGTTTGCTAATCAAAACAAGTTTCCACTGCGTGTTTCTTATCCCCAGAGGGTGGAACTATCCTCAGAAAATTAAAGCTCTCTTATCTCTTAATGTGTCATCACAACTAATAGCCTGGGGACTGTAAACAAGTTTAAATATCAAAACAATTTGGCTGGTGATTGTCTGTGATTATGGATTAAGAATACAAAATTTGTGCTCACTGATATTCAAGGTAGATTGAAAACAAGGAGCCATATCCTCAACTGATGTAAATGGAGGTGGCTGAGCTGAAGTGGGGGAGGAAGACTGCTTTGTACCAGCTGAGCATCTGATCCTGGGAGGTTTTCAGAAGTTCCCATTATTGTTTTTCAAGGTGCCAGATAATACCTGACAGCACAGGGCTGATCAGGAGGAGCACAGAGGGCCCCTGGGAGAGCCTGGATGATCCTGCCCTTCTCTGGGCTCCCAGGAGCTCAGGCTCTGCTGGCTGAGCCCTCCTCTCACAGCCTCTTTGGGGAGTTCTTAAAGAATGACTTAGAGGAGAAACGATTTTATATTACAAAACTTTTTCAAGATCAATTCAAGGTGCCAGTGTATTCAAAAACTGTCAGATATGTCAGGGCAGGTGCTTTGTGAGGGATGTGCTTTGTATCTTTGATGTGACAAACATACTGCAGTAAATTCTCAAACATGCACTTGCTACTGCCTTTTCCAAAGCCCTGCCATCAAGCCATCACCTTTCAATCAGTCATGCTGAGTAAAGAGATGCAAAAAGATCTTTTGCTAGAAATGCTTTTCCTGGTTCATTGGATTTTTTGCAATGGCAGTGATGTTCTCCAGATTTGGGGAGATGGTAGTGGGTGTATTTCATAGCACAGCTGGATTTAAAACTTTTCATGTTAGTGTGTTCCTCTTTCAGGAATATTTGTGAGGCCACATTTTTGTAATGGACCATTTTCTGCTGTAGGCTGAATAACCTACTCTTCAAAGAATCCCACAGATGAAAAACTGAGGCAGAGAGAGAATAAGTGGATTTCCTGTAGATATATATGAAGTCAGCAGAAGTGCAAGAAGATGAATAGTGCAAGGAGTGTCCTAACCACTGAACTGTCCTTGTCTCCCATGTGCAGTGCAGAATACACAGAATATTTATCTTTTAATGCATAGCTTTTTGGAATACATATCTTTTCAGAGGCTGATGTTAGGTTAACTATGAATCTTACAAAATGAAGTAGGAAAGACATTAATTTTGATGTGGCAGGAAAGTGCTTGCCTAATGAGGTAGTAATTAAATAAGAAGGATAGTTATTAAAAGAAATGGTAAATTTAGTATTCTCTAGCCCTCCTATCCCAGCAGTTCTACCCAGGACTTTCTGGGTAAGGAAAAGAAATGTTTCTGTCAAGCATGAAGTACCACCAGAAAAATAAAAAAGGAAAACTGTGTCATAAGAATAATAAAAATATTAAACAATGTCAAATAAAAGAAAATCAATTTCTAGAAGAGAATAAAGACTGAGAAAAGGTACCCAGAAAGCCATATGACTTTTTTATTTTCTTAATTGGGGTAATTATACTAAAACTGACAGCAAGTATTTCCCCAGTAGCAAAAAAACCCCACAAACCCCAGCCAGCAAACATACTGCTCTGAGCATGAGATCTGTGAAGGTTAAAGGCTTGAGTCTGCCATTAGGAGAGTGTACTCTTCTCCCAAGGTCAGTCCTTACATATGGAGAAGTAATTTTGATTCTGGTCTCCTCACAGTACAAAGTCAACGCTTACCTTGATTTCAACAGTGCTATATTTGGCAAAGTACTAATATAATTGTGTTTGGTCCCAGTCATGTCCTGTGTGAATGTTAAACTCCTCTTCACACCAAGCCAGTGTGTGCTCCCTCCTGTGGCTTAGGCACTGTATAAAACAGGGAGCAGTGCAGACCCACAGGAGCAATCCCTCCAGGGAAACCTGTGCTGCCAGTGCCCACACTATGTCTGTTTTGGGGGTTTCACTTCACACCAGCTTTTGTCTGGATCCCTACTGCCATGGGCTGAAAGCACTTTTTTGGGTGTCATTTCATCCAAAAAGATGCAGTTTTTGCAGTCCCAGGATTCACCATAGCACGATCCAAATACAGCACAAAGAGACAACATCCAACAAATCACACTGTGCATCAACCCATGTGTAAACTCTCAACTGCTGATGCCCCCTTGTTGTTCATGTTCCAGCCATCAGCTTCTCTGTGCATATTTTGTCCCATCACACTGAGGACTTCTCCCTCAGTTAAGGACCCTTGGTGGGACAGAAATAACCTGGAAGTCTGATTCATGTCATCTGAATTGAAACCACCCACTATCTCCTTGCTAATAAGTACAACTTGCAAAGAGGTAAAATGGGATTGTTCAGTCTCAGATCAGAGACTCTGCAGCCCAAGGACCTCTGCCTTTCTTATTAGCCAGTAATGCCTGCAAGAGACTCCAATAATAAGGCAAAGATGTGGTGGTACTTCCCCAGAATAATTTCTTAGCTTACAAAAAATTCATAACTCAAGGATTTGCTAAGCCAGAGGCTTTGTCTTTATATCTAATAGCCTTTGATATGTCTCCTTCATTTGTGAATTATTTAGCTACTTTTTAGATTGATGTTAATTTTAGGATCTAGCATTTTCTGCAGGAGAGAATTTGATATTGACTTTGTGCTGCACCATTTATTAAGAAAAGAATGAGGATGTTAATAACAGGAGATCAGATGCTGTCTGAGCCCCCATGCTGCCTCTGCTCACATTAATTCTGGAATCAGGGTTTCCTGGTGTGTGTGGTACAGGGTCACTGTACCAAAGTTAAGAGTGCCAGTGGCTGCAGAGCAAAGCCACCCCAGCTGGGGCTCTGCACCACTCTCTGTGGGGTTTTTGATGTGAATGGGAAACTCTGCCCAAACCACAGGATGCAGATTCAAATTGTACCTTCTCTGGCTTTTTTTCAAGCCAGGAAAGCTTGACCTGCAAGATGCTTGGGTATGATCCTATTTCTAAGAATGCTGAATCAAGAGTGTTCAGCTCTTGTGGGAACCATCCAGAAAGAACTTCAATCTCCCCTCAAATCCTTGCATTCCAGACCTGGAATTTTATCAGGCTATATTTGCAATCCTATTTGATTTCTCAAATGAACAGTGAAATGCAAACAGTTGGCCAGAGAGAAAACCTCCCAGTTACTGAAGGGGAAAAGAACACAATATCCAAATGACTCATGGCTCTGTGGGTGAAGCAATGGCTGCATGTCACAGCCTGGGACGTGGGTTTGTCACAGCCTGGGATGTGGGTTTGTGGTGCCATGCCACATGGAGTGCACTCAGGTTGTGACTTTAGTGTAAATGGCTCTGGTAGGAACTCTGCTGTGATTTCCCAGAGACAAGCTGCTTGTTAGAATACCACTGACACACAGCAGGTGCAGCCAAACCCTCCTCTGGACACCAGCTGGGGCAAATACGACAAAACCTTTCTGCTGCTGGAAGAGGTGGGTCCTGCAGGAGGAGCTGGAGATGGCTGTGGCTGAAGGAACTCTGGAGACAGAGTTTCTGAGGTCTGGAAGGGAATCTGGAGAGGGACAGCAGGAGCCATGTCCCTGTGCCTGTGAAGTTCTGCTCTCCTGGGGCACTGCTGTCTGCTGTGGATACTCAGGTTTCTGACTCCCTTGTTATTTCTCCCTCTGATTCACTGGTTACAATAAGACAAAACACATAAATGCTAATGCAAGACTCCTTCAGAACTCAACTTCTGTCTAACTTGCCACTAATCACTTGTACGTGCTAGGAACCAAACACTTCTAGGAAGTTGCCAGAGTTACTCCCTGTCCTATTTATGAACAACTTGCAGATGTGACAAAATACAGGCTGTTTTGTCTGGCTCCTCAGTTCTCCCTCTGAGTCTCTCCATTGCAGGAGTTCCCACCTCTCCCAGTCCTTTCCATGCTGTCAGTACTCTGGCTGCTGCTCTGTGGCTGAGCAGTGCAGGAGCAGCTCAGAGGAGCTGCAGGTCAGGGCTCTCTGGTGATGATACTTCAGGGGATGTGCTCACAGAGGTGCAGCCAGTTCCTGGGGAGCCCTCACCACCCTGAACATTGGCACTGCTGGGAGGTACTGGTTCTGCTCTGTGAGTCAGTGCAGGGAGGAATGAGGGTGCACTAAAGGACCAAATCAAATCCTTCTTTTAGGCAGGAGCTGTTGGGGAACAACTTTTTTTTCTGCATCCTACCACTGCCTTCTGCTGCAGAAATACGATGGGATATGGTTTGTAGCTTGGAAGACAGCAGCAGGGCTTTGCCTGAACCCAGACCTTGGGAGATCAGTTGGCACTGGGAGACCAGCCAACCTTTTTCAGTTTTCTGGGACACTCTGGTTTGCCCATGTTATTAAAATTTGCAGTGTTAGATAAGACATAGATAAGAATTTATCCATTTCTAATTTGAACAATCAGATGTTTACCCATGGTGGGAAGACCAAGGGAGCTTCTTTGTTTGTGGCTTCAGCTGTGTTGGGAGTCAGGGCTCATCCCACATTTGAAGAATCTTCTTTTTTTAGGCTGGGGCTGTTGCTTGGGAAATGGCTGTATTCTCCCTGCAGGCAGATCGATACATTTCAGCTCACTGCACTGCAAGTAACTTTTCATCCTACATTAAGAACGAGGAAAATAAAAGCCAAGATGGATGTTATTTTGGTTTTGCTTTTATTTTGAATTATTTATTAAGAAGTCACTGCTGTCTTCCTTCTCATTGGGAGACAAAATGCCTTTCTCTTTAATGATTTTTTTCCTAGTGAAAAAGGAAGCAAGGTCTTCCCAATTTTATTGCCCTTTCTTGCTTCTATGGGGTTTCCACAGCATGGCAAGATGATCTCCTGCAGTCCCAGTCCAGGCAAAGTCCCCACTGATGCTGGAAATGTACCTCATGGTACATTTCTGCCCAGTTTTATAATATATATATATATATATAGCAGCTGAATTATGTGTGCTAGGAGTGATTGCTGGCATGTAAGCAGAGGGTTATAAGTGAACCACAGAATAGCTGAACTACAATTTTATTTATTAAATAGCTAATAGAAGTACTAATCCATTTCCAAGTGAATTATTAGTAAAATGTGTTATGGGGCAAAAATTCTGCCTTTTGCTCTACTATTAATATGAGTTGCTATACTCCAACTAATAATCCGTTTTGATGTTTTTGCTCCTAAATGTAGGTTATTCTGAAGGGGAGGATAAAGAAACTGGCCACCAAGATGGTAATCACTAGTGGAAATGAAGAAGATAAAGGCAGTCAAGAAAAGGAAAGCAAAGAAGAAACGATCTTGGCAATGCTTGGAATTATTGGGACAATTCTGAACCTCATTGTGATCATTTTTGTGTATATTTATACAACGTTGTAAACTAGAAGGCATGCAAATAGACCAGATAAAACGGCCATTAAGAGTGACAACAAACATTGCTGACTATTGACATGTTCTTTAATCAGAATTGACTCTGTATTATATTAACACATCATAAAAGCACTGCCTGAAGGCAGCGAAGACTGAAGCACAATTAATTTAACAAGACTTTTTCACACAGTAATAAGCTTAACTCTTCTCTCCTGCCCTCTCTCTTTTGGTTTGGTTTTCAGTTTGGAGGAGAATGACTGCAGTTATATAAGTTGTAGCTTTGAAGAAATTCACCAGGAATATGTTGTTTTGACACGATAAAAAAAAAAAAAAAGGAAAATAAAAAAAAAAGAAAGGAAAAAAAAAAGAAAAGAAAGAAGCTGTACATAGAAATGTATGCTGTATACCCACAAAGATTGAACTCAAAGATAGCTTCATAGCCCAGATCACGTGTCTTTTAGGACAAATGGTTTTTTCTCTTGCTTCTTACTTTTACTTACATTGAATCTGACAAGCTTTTTATTTAGAATGAACATATGGTGCAATCATGAAAAAAAACAATTCCATTGAACAAGGTCTGCCTAAACCTGATAAAATGTTGGGAGAAATACATTACATGGCTATTTTTCCTTTCTCGTTTGCTTAACATCTGTGTCTGTTCATACCAATGTTTATAAATATATATTTTTAATAAATGTGCTATATTTTTAGCATGAACCAAATATTTGGAGACACTTGTATTCATGCAGCTAAATTTTGTTTGATGAAGTGCCCCTTTTGACAGTGGATGTTGTCTTTCTTGGCAATTATACAGCAGTCTTGTTTGCAGCCCTCTCACTGAGGTCTGAAGCAAGCTCACATCATGCTCACATGCATGACTTGAAGTTGGAATGTCAGCTGAAAAGCATTGCTGCTTAATATGGGAAATAGCAAAACATTGTAAGGTGACCTTTGGAGACTGGTTGCAGAAAGAAGGCTCTATTTGTAGTTAAAAAAAGAAAAAGCCAATGAAAGGAATACTGAGGCATCTCACAAAATATTGCAAAATTCATAGAATTTATGGCTTTCAGAATCTGGTCACGCTCTCTAAGTACTTGTGCTGAGAGAAGTGAGCAGAGGTTTATGCAGCTGAAAAGAGAAATTTATAGAGCCTATAGTGAGGGGCTTAAGTGAAATCCAGATTGTAAATACAGAGTGTATTTTAAATGTAAGGATCATTAACTCTTTCTGCTTCTCTGACATGTGCTTTAACTGAGTTGGTGCAGTGAAATTCTCTGACTTGTGTTTTTGACAGGAATGTACAATGATGATGATCACTATTTTTCTTCAGAGTTCAGTACCTACAAATATATGAAGCATTAAAAATATGAGACCTCAATTCTGCCTCAAGCTGCCTAAGTACATTGCCCACTACCTGTGATGCATCCTCTTAAAAAATAGGTCAATTAATTGTTTACTGACTTGTGGTTTGGATTGCATCCTGAGGTGCACAAGGATGATTGGTATTGAAGTCAGCTAGAGCTGTGAAAATTTTGACCCTAGAGTCTCATTAATTTCAGTGATCAGACCTGTCCCTCTGGAATCAATAATGAGTTTTTCACCATTTTCCAGGGTCTAGAAATAGCCTCAAAGAATTAGAATTTCAGTGTAGTATATAAAAGAAAGCCTGGAAAATCTTGATGGGAACCTCTTATAAACAGAGGTGTTTAGTCTCTTATGGTATCATACAGTCAATAACAAAACCATTAAGGGTGGAAAAAAAAGTCAGTAAATAAATTACAGTGAAATCCAATATGAAGACTGAAGTAAAGCAGAGCAAAAAATAATTTTATGTTAATGAAAACACGACAGGATGAGAGAGGTGAGAAAATGAGCAGAGATTTGAAGTAGAAAACAGCACAGAAAGCCAGAGCCATGCATGCCAGCATGGCTGAGGAAACATTTGTGTTCTTCCAGCCACAGTGCTGGTAGAGCTGCAGGTCCCAGAGAGGACAAGAAACAGTAATGGCACAGGACAGTGTAGCTCAGTGAAGGTGATCTTGTTTTTTAATTTATAGTTACCTATTAATAATTCTAAGGAGTCAGCAAACTCTACTTTTCGATCATCCTGATGGCTAAAACGTATTTTACTCCACTAGGCATTTTTTCCTCTGTTTAAACTACTGCTGCTCACAGCCTGTGGCTTTGAGCACCTGCAATGCTCCAGGCACCAATCTAACTTCAGCCAGCCCCTTTTCTGCCAGATCCTCTCTGCAGATATTTCTCTTGAACTTCTCCTTTTCCAGCAAACACCACAGCAATCTGCCTGAGGCTCATGCTCATCTTCCAGAGGGGCAGCCTCTGAGTCAAAAGATGAAGTCTCGTGCCAGATACTTCTTTGCCTCCCTCTGCATCAAATGGTAACACCTGTCATCTTTTTGTGGGCATGAAGATGCTTAATGAATCAAAGTTCATGAGGGGCTCTGCTATTATTACAAATTAAAGCTCTGCACTGGAAAACAGCACAGGACACCTCTGCCTCTATAACAAAGTAGAAACTTTTGCTGCTCAGCATGGTTGCACTTATTCAGACATGGGCCAGCATCTTACAACAAGACAGGTACAAAAAATAGCCTAAATAAGCTGAAATAGTGGATCAAGAACCCAATGATTCCATGTTTTCTCTGCTGTACTTTGCCTGTTAGTCTTGATGTAGGCAGTGTGTCCAGGGGCACTATCACCTCACACCAGCAGCAGCCATGTGCAATGTGCTTTCCCACTGGACTTTTACTCCTCTGAAAGAGGAAGAAAGGTTTATCCCATTCCATAAAAAGTTTTACATTTAATATTTTAATTTTACAGGTTTCTGTTCACAGATAGTTCTAGAAATATCCTGGGGCAATTTCTTCTTAAGTAGATTCATTAAGTATTCATTTAAATAAAAATGAAGAGTTTCCTTCGAGGGCAATTTCTTTACCTTTTATTTGATATTCATGAACACTGATGGAGAAAAGTATGTTTCCAAGAGTGACAGTGGAAGAGGAATATTTTATGCAAGGATCTGAAGGTGTGCCTAGCCAGGCAGCTGTAGGCAGGCCTGCTCTTGGCTCAGTGGGAGCTGGAGCCAAATTACCCCCATGCTTTTTTTATGTGAGCAGTTTTCAGCATGCACCTATAAGAAATATTCAACTAGGTAATATATATGTCATGGATACCTTATAGTCAGTAGCTGCTCTATAAACTGTTGAATTAAACTTCTCATTACAAGAGTTCAATGGTAAATCTGCTTTGGCAAGGAAAAATCCAACAGTCTCATTTTTGGCTTGTATGTAATGCAAACAGCTCCCAAAGCAAATTTTAAAAAATGAAGTATTAGTCCATTAGTGACAGGAACTTTCATCTTTGCATTAGAGTAGAAGGAAATTAATATCCAATATCACAATAAAATATTAAAGCATCACCTTTTGCTTCAGGCAGCTAAGAATATGATTGCATATCCTATGTAGTTTGATGGTCTGTGTCATGGGAATGAAGAGTATTTTCATGAGGTGACAGAAACATGACACCATTAGTATCTCTTGTGTTAGCTGGTGGATACAGAAGACTTCCAAGAAGGAACAAGATAAAACTATTTATTATGTGCACAACAGGATCAGGAGAAAGAAAACAGACAGGTTACTGCCCTCCAATCTAATTGCTACAACTGCATTGAAATCTCAACATCTCAGGAGCCACATCTTTGTTCAGGAATGTATCATCCCATGTGTGTTGGCTGTCAGGGCAGTCCTTTCAGTTATTTACCTTCTCCCCTCCCACCTGCACCTCTGCAGCAGTGAGTGGCTCATTGTGCCTGAGGAGTTTGAACACAATCCCAGCCTGGCAGCCTCTGGAAGCAGCTGTCCTGTTTCACTGTGATGTAGCAATCTACTGTGGCCCTGAGTTTGATTATTTTAAGGACAGTCAGTAATCATCATCATGTTACTGTCTGCTAATCTAGGGGATACTTCACTTTGTGAATTCCCAGACAAATCCCACCCCTGATCTACAGTGAAAATTTTGATTCAGTAGGCATCAAAATACAAAAGAAAGCTGCAGTTACATCACAACCAAACTTCAGTATGAAGCATTGCTTAAGTCCATGTGTCTTATATTTCCATTTAATCTGTACACTGGAGCTCACCCCAAATGCTCCAAGATCTCTGTCAGAATTTCCATTTCTGTGCCAATTATGGCATATGCAGAGAACTTGGCCCATAGAGGGAAAAGATAAAAATTAACTGAATCAAAACTCCAGGGATGCAGCACTGCAAGATTTACTAATTAGCTTGAGGTTTAGCTGCAGTACTTTGTTTCAGGACAGCCAATATTTTGGAGAAAAGATATTATTGTTCCTTGGAAAGTTTCTGGAAGAAATATGTCTGATTGAAAGAAAGAACTTCATTGAAAATATTTTGGCAGCAGTTTTCCAGAGAAAACACTGACCAGGGCTCTGAGTGGCTTGCTTCCCAAGAGAACTGTCTGGCAGCCCAGGAACACAGTGCACATATACATAAACACCTCTCGTTTACTGAGAGGCTTTGTCTCCTTTGGAACAGAATGCACAGATTTACAAATTTATGAAATAGCACATTATGCAGCATCATCAACAAAAAAATCTGTTTATGTTTATTTCCAGCAGAAATGCTACAGACACCCTGCAGAACCTGCACACTGCTTCCATGCCTGGCTGTGTGCTTGGGAGCCTCATCCCAGAAGGTCTGATAAACCCAGGGCAGCTTTCTTTCCCCACCACTGATGCAAGAGAAACAAAACCTATTCAGTGTGAAAACCTCCACACCAGGCTGAAATCCCACAAGCTTCTGTATGCATTTATCTGCACATGAACCATCTGGTACCCAGTCAGACTTTCCTTGTCTCAGGCGTTAGGTTTGCTTATCTGCATTTCACCTGGGGGCTCAGGCTGTGAAAGGAAATTTGTAGAGCTGAAAGCACCCAACTGTTCCCCATGATCCAGCTTTCCATAATGGAGCTGTCACCTGGAGAATGCCTGCTCAGTGCATGGACACCACTCCATGCTCCTGGGTGGTGTCACACTGACACAGCCCCCTGACACCCAGGGGTGGGGCTGGGCTGTAACTGGCCCATGCAGCCAGAAAACTGCAAGAGAAAGTGTTCTGTGCAAAAGCCTGGATCCCAAGTCAGGATCTGTAGAGTGAAAGGATGTCCTGCCTTGGCAGGCACTTGGCTGTGCCCACTGGGATCCCTTCCTCTGCAACCAGTCCCAGTTCAGCTCAAGGTGACCCATGACCACCCTGAGCCTCCTGTGGCAGCTGCAGAACCTCCTTCCCCCTGAGGGAAGGAAACAGCTCTGGACTTCCCTAATCTAGAATAGGGAGCCATGTCACCCTTGGACAGCATCCAATTCTGGCTGACAGTGACAAAGCCACCTGCCTAGGGCACTGATGGAAACCCTTTTGCCACCCATCATTCCTCAGTCTGTGAAATGAAAGTTAATTACCTGGACTCCAGGCTCTTCTCCACAGACTCAGGCACATTTAGACTGAGGCAGACTTCTGTTACAATGCTGAGACTTTGCTAAACACAAATGGCTCCTGTAGCCAAGTCTTCAGGAATGTATTAAATGTCATGATACCTTAATCTGGCCTTGATATCATCAGGTGTCACCATAACAAGTCTTGGGCATTGTCACCTTGCCAACAAGGTGTTAAGGGACAAGCATTAGCAAGGGACACCATCTGGGAGCCACGGGCAGCCAGAGGTAATGCACTGGCTGCTTTCCCCAGCACTTGCCTTCCTGAGGAGCAGTGGTGTTATGGTGAATTGATATTGGTGGTGGGTAAATGTAATAAAATATTTGTGGGCATGATTTCTCGCCTTTATTTCCTGCAAACTTAATGGGAAAGGCTTTATAAATAATTCTGGCTTTGTCAATTTAAAATATGGATTAAAATTTACTATATATGTTTTCAAATTTTAATGTGCTGCTTCTTTTTCCCCCCTTACCAAAAATTCCATTTTAGTTTTTTCAGATGCTATTCTTGTTTCTGTAATAATGATGGCTAATGCAAAAGCATTGGAACTGGATGCAAAAGAAAGGAGTGAAGATTATATTGTCAGTGTTGTATTATTCCATTCTTGTGAGCAGGTAAAGATAGTCAGTGGTTTCCTTAGCATCCAGTGCACATAATTAGCAGTATTTTTATGATTTGATACCATTATTTCTGGAATTCTGCAGGACAAAGTTCCATCATTTAGAGCAGTGCATATTCAAACAAATGTCAGCAAACTGAGAAGTATATGAAATGTTTGAATTAGCTAAAAGAAAACCATGTCAGGCATATACATTTTGAGCAGATTCAAACTCAAAGTGAGACTCCACAACTATCATTCTTACACCCCTGCTGACATTATATAATACACACCAGGACATAATTTAGAAGCTCACTCTGCTAAGACTATTCATGTACATAACTCAGATTAAGGGGCTAAGTTCCTTTACAGTTAATATGCCTATGAATATGTATTTGCAGGTTTGGGGCATTAGTTGACAGTTAGCTGACAATTCAGCTGTAGTAAAAATGCAGTTAATCAGACAAGGAAAAATAAGAAATTTCCTGTACAATGAGCTATTTCTCTGTCTCACTGACCTTATTTTCAGCTGATTTTTTTCAGACTGTGTAATTGATTGGAATGATGCTAAAGCCTGCCTAACCAATGAAAGAATAAACACCATAGAGGAATATTAAAGCTACATTTTCTATCAGAAACTAAGCATTTCCCTAAATGGCTTTAAAAAAATCTCAGTGCTGAATGTTTTACATTTTCCTTTATGTTTCACCATCAGCCAACACACTGTTTCTATTTGATTGTATAATAATATTTATGTACGGTTTCACTGAGCTGTGCAAACACCAGCAAATGGATTTTGCATCCTTTGTTGCTTTTTAAGTTTTATAAGTCTCTTTCTAGTACCTACCTATTTCCTGTTTTAAAGCTCACAAGGAGAAATAAACCACATCCTAACTTACTATACAGTTATGCAAACCTCACTACAAGCTTAGATTAAAAGTATATGATCATTTACACAAAACAGAGGTGTTATTTCTTGAGGCTGTTAATATGGCCCAAGTGACCCTGATATGGTGCTGCACACAATATTAGATTATTTTGTTTTTAGGAAAAAAAAATAGTCCAGCTGTGAAACTCCTTGAAACAATGCATTGCAGTGTATCTGCAATTTACAGAGCAAGGCAAAAAATCTGATGACCACAGACAGTGCTCAGCTCCTGGCTGACCTTCTCCCATGGGGCAGCAGCCCTTGGTGTAGCCTGAACAGACCAAGTGTTCAGTACCCTCTGCACCTGATCACAGGCAATAATAGTCAAGTCATTAACATCTCAAAATTTGAAATGTCACCATTTTATGTCTGGTTTCATTGATCCAGAGAAAAAAAGCCACCATCAACCAATAGCCTAACATAAAACAGAAAAGCTGCCAGTGATTTCTTAAGGTGCTCCTGAATGTCCTCAAAATACATATTTTTAGAGAAGAATACATATATTTAGAGAGGCTGTCAGGAGCTGTGGAGGGCCTTTGGCAGCACCTGGTGCCATTCTCATCCCCAGAAGTCACCACTACTTTGACTCAAGTGGCCTGAAAAGGCATCTTCCTAAATGGGACCATGCCAATTAATTCCCTGGAGGATGCTGTGTGATGTTGCAATCTCTTACTCTCTATGTTTTCCTGTATGTGCACTTTGCTATAGAATGGAATGGAATAGAATAGAATAGAATAGAATAGAATAGAATAGAATAGAATAGAATAGAATAGAATAGAATAGAATAGAATAGAATAGAATAGAATAGAATAGAATAGAATAGAATAGAATAGAATAGAATAGTTGGAAGGGACCTACAACAACCATTTAGATTGTTGCCATTACTAAGAGCACTGCTCAAATGCCTCTTAAATACTGACAGGTTTGGGACATCAACCACCTGTCTAGGAAGCCTATTGCAGACCTATTTTAGACCACACTCTTGGTAAAGAATTGTTTCCTAAATCCATCTCTGGGTGTCCTCTGATACAGCTTTGGACACCGTTCCCAGACCACATATCACTGGATCCCAGGAAGAATTGCTCAGTCCCTTCCTCTCTATTTTCCCTCCTCAGGAAGCTGTAGAGAACAATGAGGTCCTCCCTCAGCTTCCTTTTCTAGAAACTAGACAATCACAAAGTCCTTATCCAGCCCTCACAGGAGCTGCCTCACTTCTTGGTAGAGTTTGAAAAGGGAGCAGTTTTATGAATCTGTATTCTTCAGACTCTTGCCACATCCATGTGACAGGGTGGGTGTGAGGACCACAGCTGAAGGCCTGGGTATCCAGCTGAGAATCCCTAAAATTTGACTCTGTTTGGTTTCAAATTCTCAGATTGTTTAAGGATAACTTTTAAGTGCAGCTCAGCTGTTTATGTGAGTCTTACTTAACTTGTGAGCACTTCCATGACATGGTGTTGTAAGAATTGCAACAATGACATGTTTCATCCACAGTGCCTGGAGTGCTCACAATTTCTCAGGGATTTGCAAGGATATTCCCATCACCTCAAAGAGTAAATGAGATACAAAACTAACATTCAGAATAGAATCATAGAATGGTTTGGGTTGTAAAGTCATTTAATTCCAACTCCCTTTACCATGGACAGGACACCTTTCACCAGACCAGGTTGCTCAGAGCCCCATCCAAGCTGTGCTCAAGCACTTCCAGGGATGGAGCATCCACAGCTTCTCTGGGTAACTTGTTGCAGTTCTTCACAACTCTCACAGTAAAGAATTCCCCCCTCTGATCTAAAACTTGCCCCTTTTCAGTTTTCAGAGGAGGCACTTAGCTTCCCAGTCCCCACCCTGCTGTCCATCCACTCCAGAGGTGTGGGAAGAGAGGTTGCCATTGAAGACTGAGGAAAAAAGTTATTGAGTATCTCAGCCTTCTCCTCATCCATTACCAGTGTTCCAGCATTGCTTATCAGGGGGATGACACCTTCTTTGACTTTCATTATAGAGGTTAGTAATTTGAATTGATTGAACATTGCTGCTTGTCAAAAAATAAAGGGTCCTTACAAAATTAGTGGCAAAAGCAGAATTCTTTTGACACCATAAAACCTGAAGAGGATAAAGATCTCATGTTATTAAAATATTGTAATTAATACAACTGAAACCCACTTTTAGTACTGAGACATCTCTGCAACTGTCAAATAAGCTCAAAAATTTTGTATAACTTTTTGTCATTTTGCAGAATAAAGTAAAAGATCTGAAAACAGTGATCCTTGTGCTGCAATTCCACTGCCTGGAAACTAAATAAAGAAATCAATAGGCATGCAGAGTGTTCCTCCATTAGTCCATGCTTGGTTTCCAGAAGGATGTACTGAAGTGTAGCTTAACATTAAAACAGAATCTGACTGGTGCTTTCCAATATCCTTTCAGATCAGTAAGTTTTTATTTATAGACTTTTCCCCTGTACAGAGGATGGATAGTCTTCCTTTCCTCCTTCTGTGTGTCTTTTTACTCATCAAGTCCTGCATGATAACCTTGTTGATATGTCATTGCTGAGAAGTAGTTTTAACAAAAGAAATTAAACAATCTAGTTGTAAAAATAAAACATATCTGTTTGTATCAACCAATTCAAGCTCCACAGACCAAAATGCATAGAATCCTATAAGAAATAGGCACTTGATTTATTGAGTAGTTGTAGAAGCAGAAGGATATACAACATATATTCAAAGGCTCTTTGAAAACTACCTTGAAAATTATAACTTTATTATGTAAAAGTTAAATATATTAGTTCAATTCAGTGTCATCTCTTTGCTTTTTCATTACATTCACATACACACAGGGTAGTGTTTCCCAGCTGTCAGTACAGCCTTTGCTGAAGTTACATGACTGGAGCTGAAGGCAGAATCTAGCTCCCAGGTCTGAATCCAGCAGAGAATTTATATTCATAATTCTGTCCAAAAATTGGACCGTTGGCTCTCTGGGCTGCCCATAAGCTTGAAAGTAAGGATGTGCTTAAGTGCTTCACTGGAGCAGGGCAGTGTCTTGCAGCCACGCTGAAGCACACAGTCCATTTTGCTTTTTTGGGAGGTTATTACTGCTTGAAAGAGTTATTTCTCTGAAATAGAAGGGAACAAATGTCCCAGAGCACTCATTCATTTCCCTCTCAGTCTCTTTTCTCCTTTCTGCAACTCCCTTCTTGTTCCCTGGCTCATAACATCAGCCTTGTCCATTCCTCACAAAACATCATAGCTAAGCAGTCTTGCTTAAATGGCTACCTCTCTGCTTTATGTGCCTCAGACTTAAACTGAGAACCTCCTCCTTGCCCAAGGCTCTATTTTATCCTCTGATCCCATTTCAACCACCAGTGTCACCAGCTGTGCTGAGCATCATCCTTTCCCACAGGCAGAAGAGCTGTGGGCTGTTCCTATTGTATACCTGGCATGCTTTATCCTTTCTGCCAGCTCTGCTCCTTCCCCTTTAAAGCTTGCTAGAAGTACACCCCCACCATGTAATGATAATACAGCTACCCCTCAGCAGAGCTTTTCTGTCTGGGGGCAAAAAAGGCTGGTGAGTGAGACCCAGTACCAGGGCAGCTGCAGAGAGGACTCTGCAGGGTGGCAAAAGCTGCCAGAGCTTCTTGGACTGAGGTGCAACCATCAGAGCCTGTGGTGAAACACTTTGAGCCATAAAGGAAGATCAGTATGCAGGAATCTGTGGCTGAATGCTGCAATAAGTTCTGCATTGCAAGGACAGTCTAAAATTCCTTCCTTACACACTTCAGTTAATAGAGAAAGAGCTGAGGGGTGGAGTTGGCTCTTATAATGAGGCCTCTAAGGTTTTGATAAAGCTGCTTAGAAAAAAAGAAATCACTTTGGCTTATTGTCTGGTAGAATCCCATTCTTCCTGCAGTGCTAATCTTACACAACTAGTGATGGTGATCAAGCTGATTTCATGCTCACAAGGTCACAGCTAAACTAACTGAACCTTTGCAGCACTCTGTAAACAAGCTGATGTCCTAAAAAATCTGCCTGTTTGTGATTCTCTGTGGGTTTTGAGCTTTTTTTTTTGGCGGGGGGGAGGGCATTGGCAAAGCCCTCACACAGGCAGATCTGAGGCTGGTCTCATGGTCTGTTACAGCAGATGTGGCTGTGCTGGTGCTGAGGAGGACGTGGGATGAGGCCAGTGCTGCCCATCAAGGCAGCCTGGTTCTGTGAGCAAACACACACTCCTCAACATGACTAAGAGCAGGCTTCAAGGAAACACAGGAAAAAAAGCAGGGAAGTATGAGTCATCCCTGGAATGTCAGTTTGCATGTGTCTTTTTGAAGAATGTAATTATTTTTATACACATGTTTAATTAATTTTTCTTTATGTCTCCTCTGGGACGACATTTGTTGTCATTCTCCTTGCTGAGTCTATCAACACACTGTTACAATGACAATGGCTGCTTTGGCAGTGGGAAAGCCTTGAAGAACACTGCAGTGAATGTGGCAGCCCCCAAAAGCAGTCCAAGCTGGAGACAACAGCCTGGAGGGATTCTGTGGCAAAGGTTTAGGCTAGGAAGAAAGAAAAGACAGTAGATTTACCCTTGCCATCAGGAGAAATGCTGTGTCTTAGGGCATTGGAGTTTGTTGATTTTATGGTTTGGTTTGGTGGTTTTTTTTATCCCATTACCCATGAGAAAAGGGCTCTGCCTTTTCTGGAGAAGTAAGTTGTTAAAGCTGTTCTCTGAAGATTTAATTTGCTATGCAAGGTGAAAGCAGTCATGGCTCTCCTGGTCACAGAGCCTAGCCTCTGACTTTTCCTGCTGTAAATGTCAGTGTTACTTTCACCTCTTAATATACCTACTGCTGTTATGTATGATCTTAACTCATGAAAATAATTGGCTTTTCCTTATTTAAATAACCATGTGCCACTGGAGTCCCCTGTGGCAGCTGCCCTCTGGGCAGGTGGTGGTAGCAAATGGGAGGGAATCTGCCCTGCCCAGGCTGGGATATCGCTGAAGCAAAGGCATGAAGGTGTCCCTGGCCGAGGCTCTGAACCCCCTAATCTCACCCAGATAATATGGCTCAATCCAGTGCTGTAAAACCCATGCAACATCTGACAAAACTGGGCAAATTAAGGAGTACCAGCCTTCAGTCAGAGGCACAAAAAGGTTTTGAGAGTGCCCCTGCCCTCAGGAGCAAAACTGGAATAACCCTGCTCAGCACAGCAGAGTCTCTCAAGGAATGATGCTGGTTTAAGCAGGATGCAAATCCTGTCTGCCACTTGTTCCTGGCATTTTCCCAGCATGTCTTCTGAGCACAGGATGCTCACTGCTGGCCATCTCCCCTTCTCCTCTCTCTCTCCCATCTCACTGATATTATTTCAAGGTTTGCATTGCTATTTTCAATCCTTTTTGCTGGCTACTTTAGCCTTTCATTTATAAGAGATGTGAAACTCTGCCATCCTCTTGAGTGTTTGTAATTTTTGTGTGTGTTTAGCCTATGTGCTTTGAAACAAAGTTTTTCTTACATATTTTCTTCTTTTGCAGTATTTGGGAATTAAATTTTGATATTGTGCCTTTAAAGGCACAATAAAAAAATTGATGCTTTTATTTCCATTCTTTATGGCTACCTCATAATATGGGTTTTACCCTTTCTATGCAACAACAACATTTTGCTTTTTCTAGCCTTTTGAAAGCCATAAATAACACTTCTGCATTCTTGCATATTTTCTAAGAGTGAAAATGCATTGGAAAATGTATTTCTTCTGTCCTGTATTTGGGCAGGAGACGCAAGGAGCAATTCTGTCCTTTACTTCAGTATCCCTATACTTAGAGATGGGGATGTGAGTTGTGGGTGCTGTATCAGTGCTAAGAGATGTTCCTGCTCTTCATATAAATTCAGCTGGTCCATCTCTAGCCATGTGTGAGAAGAATGCTGTGGTTTCATCTCATCTCTTTGTACTTACAGAGTATCACAAGTAATATCCTCACCTTCCCTGGAATAAGCCAACAAGCCTTTGGCA
The DNA here is from genome assembly GCF_029582105.1 of Oenanthe melanoleuca. Lineage (NCBI taxonomy): Eukaryota > Metazoa > Chordata > Aves > Passeriformes > Muscicapidae > Oenanthe > Oenanthe melanoleuca. Next base: position 46,917,415 of record NC_079339.1, read on the forward strand.
ACCCAAGTGTTGCATGAAAGGATCCCCACTCTCACTCTACATGACAGTTAATCAGGAGTTTCATAACTGCAGGGCCAAGACATGAAAAACTGAAAACAGCAAAATGAAAATCATTTTCTTTTGTCTATATTCACAAGAGAAATGATCAATTTAGTAGCAGGAAAACTTCCTGACTTGTCATATATTGCTGTTACTTATGCATCTGCATTTTCAGCAGATACTTCTTATCTTTTTAGGAAAAAAAAGGAAACATTTCCTGTGTTTAACAGTGTGGTTCAGAGTTTCCACTTCAGAAAAAATTTGTGCAATGCAGAATGCACTGTGGAGAATTCAGTAGAGACTACACATTCTTATAGAGCTAAGTTTGAGGTACAGCTGAAACACCACAAACAAGGAAAAGTTAAAACTTTGCAATTTCCCACAAAGTTGGCTAAAAGCTAGAAGCCATGATCTAAAAGCTCATTAATATTTTTAACTGAAACCTTTGAAGAGCATTTTGCATTTGACTCCATCTTCCATAAATTTAACAGAATGGGCAGAAAGTATTGCACAGTTCCCAGATCATACCTGGCTGTGGAGGAAGCCCACACTGTACAGTGAGTGCATGTTTGAGGAAAGGTTTGACTGGTCTTTAAGACAGCCTGATTCAGCAGTGGATCTTCTAATAGACATGGACACATCAGGGGTGTTCTGGAGGGGAATGCTGAGCACTGGTGTCACATAAGGTGTTTGAAAATCTTGGAGGGTCCTTTGGGACATGCTGCAGTTTCCTGGGATATTGCTCTCTATTGCAGTGACACTGGTGGCTCTTCCTGAACAGGAAAATATTTGTCATATTGAAGGCTTAGTCTGTCCAAATGAAAGTTTCCCATTCTTTGTGACTTTTGTTTTCATTGCTGGTCAGGATTTCTCCTCTGTGGGTATATGGGGAGAGACAGAAGCTGTTGAATGGCTGGTACAGATTCTGCAGTCCAAAAGCCCTACCCAGGGTAATTCTCTGTGTGGTATTCAAACTGGACACTACTATTCTGATGATCCTTTCCCTCTGTTTTGGTTTGGGGTCTGTGCATCTTTTCTGTGAGATATTAAGCACTGGTCTCAGGCTGGTGTTCCCCTCCCAGCATTCAGCAGGATCTGTCCTGCAGAGCTGCTTGTGGAGTAAGTTTCCAGCTAGCTGTAGTGTGTGTTCCCCCATGGCTTGAAATATTGTCAGAGGGAGAATCTGTGGAGGCTTGCTTGTCATCTGATTGTATTATTTTTCAACCACACAAGCAATAAATATTTAAAGTCTGGTTGCAGGCAATGTAACAACTCTGTAAATACACACTTCTGAATACAGAAGTAAGAGGCTGATCTTTTCTTTTAAGAGGAAACAAATACATCTCTGTTTGGCATAAAGTGTCCTCCTCCCCATTCTGTAAGGAAGAATATGTAGAGGCAATTTTTCTGCAATGAATGAAGGTGAAAACTAAAGGCAGAAAAGTACTGCTGCATATTTATTGCTACCTCCTGGTGATCCTCTGTTCTTTTCCATTTGTCAGATGGAAGTATTAGATCAAAGCCCAGAAAGGAAAGGCAAAGAGTGAGAGAGGGAACTGAGAGAAATGAACAGCTTCACTTTTTCTCCTGCTGCACTCTCTCTCCCTGCCTGTCCCCACTCTGTTTTTTTTTCCTGGCAGAGAAGCTGTGAACAGTAATAGAGATAGGAAGCAGTATGGGAGTTCCTGTGATGTTTTCTGTCTTCTCTACAGCACCACATGAACTTCCACTACCCCAAGTAATTTAGTTTGTACTTCAGTTATTTTTCATAAACTGAAATTGAGATTGGATGAGCCTGAAGATGCTGAGCCCAGACCAGCATTAGTGGAAAAGGGCAGCTGTGGCCAGAGAGGTGAGAAAGACCCATGTGCATGTGACCCAAAACTGAATATAGCATCCTTGTCCTTGGACATTCACCACAGACTGTGTCGTGTGGAAATAAATCCATGCCTGTTTATATGTTCTTTTTCTGTGATTAAATTGGAATTTTTTTTACCTTTAGAATAGTTTTGGAAGGAAAACAAAGCACTCTGGCATTGACTGAAGGGAGATCTAGGGTCTCATCTGATTTAAGCTGAGCAGTAGAGTGATATTATTGGGGAAGTAGCTGATTCTGCTCATTGCCCTCTCTAGCTTTCCTGTTGTTTCTTTTTTCAAAAGAGCTTCTTGTATTTTTAGAGGGGATTTTATGAAGTGCTTTTGCAATTGAGAAGTAACTTGGTGATTTGACTCATGTGGTTTGCTTCTCCTCTGTGAGGCATAGTTAGTAAAGTTTTTTGAATGTATAAATGATTAGCTAAATGTGATGAAGTGTGAAGAATCTTACACCCCTGCTGTTTCTGAAATCCATTTAATGAACAAATTCCTTAGTGGTCACCTCAGAACAAACCATTATCAAACAACTCTTACCTACTAAGAAAAGTTTCTTTTTCCAAAAGCCTAGCTTAGGCCTAGTAGAATATTTATTACATGGCTGACAGTATTCTTCTGCCTGAGGGATGGACTGCAATTACAGCATGGTAAATATTTCATTAGAACAAAGCAAAACTGCATGGGAAGAAGCTTGCCCTTTATTTAAAACATTTATTAAAATACAACGTTAGAATCTACATGGGAATAATTCTTTCTATCTAATCTACCAACCAAGCTACAATTCTGGGTGAGACATTTTGTTATTACAAAACCTTGCATATTAGAGCAATCTATCTCCTCCTCTGAGAAAGATGGACATCTTAACACAGATTAAACTTAATGTGCACTGATGTTCCTTATACCATTCTGGCTTCAAGGAAGGAAGGAAGAGCAGGTGCAGAGATTTCAGTGCCCTTACAAGATCCTTTCTCTTCAAAATAACAATGCAAATGTCGTGTAAGTACAAGACATAAACACAAATGAATGTTGAATTCTGCACACAAGAGTGGGAAGTAGTCACTCAATAGTGCATAATGATGCATGTGCAGTTTTGGGGAATAGTGTTCTACTTTAAATATTTCCTGAGTTCCACTTGTTTTAAAATTGTCACTTCTCTGGACAGTGGAAAAAGAGACAAAGACAATTTTTGAGGGCTCATCCAACCACAGCAATTTTCACTTTTTCACTTACACCTACTTGCATTTCTCTCTCTTTATGGATGCAAAGGGAGGGGTTAAAACTAAAAACAGAGGTATTTCATTTTACAGTATCCACCCACTTAAAGTGGCTTAAACCAAGACAAGGTTTAGGCAATACCCCACTTCATCTAGAGGTCTGTGACCCAGCCCCAAGTCTATAGCCTGTTCCTACAGTGATAACAGCCTTGCTTCTTCAAAGGCTAAGAAATGAAAAGAAAAAGATTGCCTGACTGTACCAGTCATAGGCAGCCTCAACCTCAACGCAAATTTTGTTCTTGATCTTTTCCCTAGTCTCTTAAAAAGTTGCAAAACTACTTGACTGTGCTGCAGAATGTGCAAAATTTCTCATGGGTCAGCAGTACACTCATAGCATGACTTTCCATCTGTCCCAGCTGCTGCCTCTGCTGCTGTCCAGCAACAGGGAGCTCCAACTTGTCTCTGGGCAAAATGCACTTCTTTCTGGCTGTGGGAGTTGGTTTTAAGTTGTTGTGAGCTGTAAACAAACAGGATGACTTTAGTAGAGAAGAGTCAACCAAGATTTCTGGCTCACATTAGCAAGTCCAGAGAATTTTATTGTCTTAATGGCGTGTTTTGTCCTAACACCCTGAGCTCCATAGTGACTTCAACTACACTGGAAAGCTGACACACTGCAAAAGTTAATGGACAGTGAAAACTGTCTCTAGAGAGCTCTTACCAAATTTGATGTTAGAAGCATCCAGATGCTGAAAAGCTGTGTCCCCTTGTTTAAAGCCAAGGCTGTTTCTCACCCTGAGAAAGGGATCTTGCAGTAAATCTGCTCTGGGGCATAAAATCACCATTCATTGCCCAAGGCATCAGATAGCTCCCAATGTGCAGCATCAGCTCCAGAGATCAAAATGAGTTTAGGTTCAATGCTGGTTTCTTTGGGTGGCCTCCAGACTCTGAGGATGCAACTGCAAAGCATTCTAGCAAGACTCACGAGAATATGAAAATAGACCACAAGAGAGTCTCCAAAGCTGCACTCCCAGGGCTGGCCTGCCATGCAGTGCAGTCAGAAATCCTGAGCAAACAGAAGCTTAAGCCAGCACATTTTCAGAGGACTGTGCAGCTGAGGCACAGGAGCCCACAGATGTGCTGTATCCACCCTGATGGGCTGGCAGTGAGGGGAGGCCATGCTCTGCTCCCAGTGCCTCCTCCTCCAGGGCTGGCACATACAGGATTACTTCACAGCCCTTTGAAATATCTCTGAGCTACTTAAACTTAGACACTTTAAGGTTTTTTTTCCTTTTTTTTTTTTTTTTTTTTTTTTCTCTTTTTTCCCCCCTTTATCTTTTTTTTTCCCTTTTAATTCCTTCTGTCAGAGGTGGAAATTGGTCTCTCAGAGACAAAAAGTCTGAATCTACAGAGCTGGCCATTGAGATGCCAGGCAGTGCCTGAGTGTTGGAAGTTGAAGATTTCATGCAGTAAATCCAGCTGAAGTATCACTAAAATAGCTTTTGGGTGCCTAATTTCTTTGTAAACCTAATCCTTGCACTCTCCCTTTGTGGGTCACACAATTAATACAGCAAGATATGCTATCCTTCAGAAAGGCAGTGAGGCACTCTGTGCCTGTCTTTATATTTAGCCTTAATTCATGAAGCACTCCACATGCAAATAATTATGCCAGGATTTCTGTACAGTCCTGTACCAGAAGACAAACTGTCCAGCTCCATCTTGGTAATGCTTTCCTTCACTGAGAAGTCAGAGTCACAGAAAGTGTGCACTAAAGTACATTTTTATTGTGTTCAGAAGCAGCAATGAAGTACAAATATGTAACCTTCAACAATGATCAGCAAAAGAATTGAAGAGGATTTACAGTATTAAGTTAGCAAAACTGATTGTAATGGGAAAAAAAAAGTATGGGTACTTTCTGCCACCTGTGAGATTTATGAGAATGTACCAAAATGAAGGTGATGTTTGGAGCTGCACTCCTCCCAGAGAGTGCTCTCTCAATGGAAGTATTGGCATACCTCCAGCAACATTCCTTCTGGGGTTTTTTCAGATAGACAGACAGACAGAGAGACAGACAGATGACAGATAGATAGATGATGATGATAGATAGATAGATAGATAGATAGATAGATAGATAGATAGATAGATAGATAGATAGATAGATAGATAGATAGATATGATTTGTGTCTTGGTGTGATGCCATTCATTCACAAGAAAGAAGTCACCATATACTGTATCAATATAAATTTTTTAGCTAGTTTTCAATGGTAAATGTGACAGTGATTAAACAAGATTTGTTGGCAAGGTATACTTGATTAGTTACTGCATAGAGGACAGGGTCAGACCCTCCCACTGAATCATGAGGTTCAGAATGTCCTGCTTTCTGAACCCTTTCTCAGAGAGCAGTCTAGGCACAGCTGGGTCCACTCCTAATCCTAGACTTGGTCAACAGTTTAGGTTGAAAGGATTGGATGTGGACAGCGAGTTCTTTTGACTGCTTAGCTGAGAAATCAAAGTTTATCATGCTGTTAATCACTCAGTGAGGATCTGTTGTGGGGAGGGATCTCTTAGCTGGAGAGGTGTCCCTGCTCCAGGAGAGATCCTGGCGTGCAGCTGCTGCAGGGCCGTGGGCTGCTGCTGTTTATAGAGAAGGATGAGTGACTTATGGCCATATTTGCATGCCAGCAAGTCTGGGTCACCACTCCAGACAGCCCCTGGCTGCCATGTTGGCACCCACCCCAAAGTCCAGAGTAAGGTGGAGGCAGCCATCCCATCCTCCACTAGTGGTTATTGCTTAAAAGGGGTGGGGGAAAGCACACCTCACAGGATGTTAGGAATCCCAAAGATCCACAGGACTAGCAACCTGCAGCTACACTTAATACTTTAAGTAGTTTTTGAAGGCATGAGTATGTTGCTATCAAGTGACAAGGCACTTCTAAGTCCTATAAGCCAAAATCTTTCCTGCTAAACAAAGAATGGGAACAGCTGTCTTCTGGAAAGGTGCCTTGTTTTGCCTTTTTGATCATGAATTCTACATCTCTGTGCTTGTCTGGATTTTGTTAGAACAATTTTTACATCCAAACTCATATGTACGTCACCTGCCATCCAATTATTGGAGGTTATTCAAAGGTTATGTTTGAAGAACTCACTGGAGATATAAAGCAAGCGTTTCATTCATTGATAGTGATTGCTGAACAAAGGCTTGGAAATCCTGAAGGAACTCTCAGAATAGATTAGAACTTCTACACCATGGGAAGAGTGCTGTGAAGTCAGTGTGACCTTGAGAGAAACAGCAGGTGGCTGTGCTCACACCTTCTGAAGTATGAGGGACACGTTTGCATCATTGACTGAAGGTGCTTTTCATGTGAGTGACAAGTTGACAGCTATTAATGATCTTAATATTTGCTTGGGGTTCTGAGCCTGCACCAAGTGATTAAAGATACTTTGGAAATTAGTGCTTTTGTTTGCACTCCTGCCTCTAATCGTTTGCAAAATAATTTACATCATTGTGCTTCAAATCTCTGAGTACTGCAAATAGTACTTAAATAGGATGGTTTAATGCAGAGGGAAATAAACACAAATGTGTAAAGAAATGTGTGGAAGAAGGGAGGAAGGGTAGATCTTAACAGGAACATGGGTGTCCTCCTCACCTAAATTTGATGTGATCATTTAGAGGTGGGTGGTACCAAAGTGCTGTAACGTTTCAGGCAGACACACAGGGTCTATTTTTATTCTGTGGATGTTAAGGGGACTGTTAGGAACTTGAAGACTGTAGCAGATTTTCCAACAGTTTGCATTTCTGAGTGTCAAATAGCACACCCTCCAAACAAACTCTCTACCCCTCCCTGCCTGAAACCTCTCTTGCTGCACCCATTCGTTCTCAGCATCTCTCACCTGAAACTCACTGTGAAACTTTCTATGCACTCCTCTGTTTTATTTTAGGTCATAGTGATGCCTGTGGTGTTCAGGCTGCTCTGTAAATATTGTAGATATCCTTTCAGTATAAATTTCATCTCATCATGCCCTACTAAATGCATGGCTAAGTTTGTAAGCATGTCATGCTTTGCTGCTGTATTTTCTATTGAGAGGAAATAAAACAAATGATGCAGTACTGTTTTTAAGAAGAAATGGAAATTCTGGGAAAGAGGTAATGAAAAGCTCTGTCTTTTGCAACTTCTGTTCTGAATTCAGTGTGCTCTGAATTTGTGAGCAACCACAACAGAAGCAATGAGTCTTTTCCTTTTCGAATCTCATTATCTTGCTTAGATCACTGAAAATTCCACGACTTAGCAATCACCATGCAGTCCAGAAGTCATTTAATGAATAATCATCAACAACAGAAACTTTTAATAGTAGGAAAGAATCAAGTTGTCCCATATCAGTCCTGAGGCAAGTACTCACCTTGTGTGTGAGCCAGGATAAGCTTATATAAAACTGATAAAATTGATTATGGTGATATGTGGTAAAACAATGGCTGAAAACATAGATTTCTGCAAAATATTGACCAGCTTTCTTCCTTCTGTGTGACCATGCAGACCTTCTAATCATTAATATCCTTGGATTATCCCACAGCTACAGTCAGCTAAGGCCAGACTTAAGCAGCCCGGCAGCAATGGATGCTGAATGGTTGTGATAGAACCTTTTTTTAGGTTCTAGATTTTAGGTTTTAGATTTAATTTAAGCAGTGGTCAGTATTTCCCCATTTCTGTTATAAACATAGGAAGCAAAAAATCAAGCAAAGTATTATGAAAGAAATGATGGGAATCCTCTTACATATTTATGAACAAATAATCTGCTTCTACCTTTTGGCATGTCTTGACTGTCCATATGCTAAACCTTTGGTAGATTTAGTTTCATTCTGCAGAAATTTCTCAAAATAGAAAAAAAAAAATTTAGAAAAGGAATATTTCATGGGGATTTCCAGACCTCAGAGCAATTCTGATTAACTACATTAGTCATTCTTGGCTAACACTGTACCTGTAGGTGTAGATGTATCTATCTGGTCTGTTCCTGTAGACCTCTGGCAGTATATCAACCTCTGTAAGAGCTTAATGTTCATAGAAAAACATATGGACATCAAAGTATGGTATAAACCATGATATTCAAGCTTGTTAAACAGCCAAAAGTGTCCCTGCTTTGTGCCAGATTAATACAACAATCCTTCCAGTTGTTATTTGGCTGTGCTGAGTCCTTGGCTATCATCTCTCCCCCTCTGCTGTGTGTAGCAGGGCTGACAGCTGGGGACAGGAGTCACAGCTTCACTTATCCAAATTCTGAGGACGACAGCACCAGGCTCCAGCCTCTGAAGGCTTTTTATTTCCTGGCTGTTAAAACAGAAAAAGCATTCACATATAGCAGGGACAACCTTTGCAGAAAGAAAGGCAGGGCAAACTCTCAAACCTGGTTGAATATCCAATACCTAACTACCATTCTGCCACACCAGCACACAGAGCTGCTGCTGTGCTGTGCACGGGCTCTTGACAGCCAGCCATGCTCCTGCCCCTGTTCCAGGCAGAGTACTCACACACGTGCATGCAGTCCAATAATTGCCTCTATCATGCACTGTATGTGTTCCCCTAGGCTCCACACAGATTCATAATAGCCAGAATATTTTTGACAGACCTGAGGCAGAATTCATTCTTTTCATGCACAGGATATAATTAAGTCCTATTTGGAGGAAAAATGTGGTTTGGGTTTTTTTTTTTTATTTTTTTTTTTTTCATGGATGGTTGTTTATTTGCTAAATGCAATATTATTAGTTCCTTTGAACTGAATTTGCTAGAGGAACTGTGCTCATTTGTTTCATTCTTTCCTTTGCCTCTAGCTGTCTGTTCCAGAACAGGGACTCCCATTCTTCTCTGTCCACCTATTACAAAAGCACAGTCTACAGGAGAGTATTTATGCAGCAAATGGTCCTGCTGCCATCTACTTGTTGGCAGAAGCATTACCATTTCCTTATTAATCAAGAACACAGCTCAGTTTATGTCCCAAATCACCTTTGTTTTCCCCCAGTCTAAATATTTAATCAGAATTTTTATCTCACTTGCGCTATGCATCCACCAGACAACCCACCCGCCTGCTGGGTAAACAAGTAGCTGCATGAACATTACAGTTTCCTATTTCTTGGTGGGACTAGGAGTAACTAAAAAGATGCCAGCTCAGTCAGAACTGTTTCCTGCAGCTGTGCCATTAACAAAGTGCCTGTCTCACATAGATTCTCTTTGCTTCTGTGGTTGCTGAGCTCTTACTACAGTGGAGACCTTCATTTGGCAGATGGCCCTTGCAGGATTCTTCTATATGATTTAATAATACATAATATTATATAATGATAATCGAATGTAAACCCAGCTCCTAATTTATTTTTGCATTTGTCTTTGATAGGTCTTTGAGTTTAACCGAGGTCCCTAACTGTGTTTAAGAGAAGGTTTTGTTCCTGTATGTTCAAATCACCATGACTCAAAATTTAACTAAAATTTAAAGACTACATACAGGGCTGTTGCTTGCAGGACTCTCCAATGTCTATGTTCCCTTTGACACTAGCAGAAGGCTTTTCCTGCTGTCTGATATGTCTTCATGATGCTTCTGTGATTAACCTGTGAATATTTTGCTATCTCTGTGTCTGACAGAGGAATTCTGGACTGAAAATTTTCTCTAGAACGACTTAAATTAAAAAAACCCTTGATTTTCCAATTTACTTTTTGCTGCTTGTCTACTTCCTTTATGAGGTGAGCCTTGAGGACATGACTAAAACATTTAAGGGATGTTGCTTCCAAGTATCTCCTTGCTAAGCCTTTCTCTGTCTGGGGCTTTGCTACATATAAAATCTAATACTAAACTGCAATGGGATCTTGGAATTATCCTGTTTTCAGATAATTTGGTTATGGCAAATTTTGTTTGTGCCACACATCAATGTAAAGAAATAAAGATGATATTTTCTTATTTACACATGTACTCCTCTTTAGAAAAATGCCTTGATTTCTCCTAATATACTCTTTCCAAATGCCACAGAATTGGTCTGTTTTAACACACTCTTGCTGAAAGTTTTATACATTGGTGCTTCCTTCTGGCCTCCATAAATGCCATTACAGTACCCAAAGGAATATTCTGGTCTGGAAGCCCTTCTAAAAGCCTAACAGAGGGAATATGTCAGATCCTAAAGTAGTGGGAATTAATGAAAGCATTCCACATCTTTCTTTTTTCTCTGTCTTGTTTGTGAGCCCTTTACCACTGGGACCTGAGCTCTGACTGATTTTTAAGCATTCTTGACTCATTCTTCCCTTGGAATCCCCTTCCCTGCACTCTTCCCTTGCAGCCCAGTCTAAAGGGCTGCAAACAGAGCAACTCTGGCTTAGTCCATGGAAGCAAGGATGGGATTACCACGAGGCATCTAATTCACTCAGGGAGTCATCATCTGCTCAAGCTGTGGAGAGGATGGCTGGTAGAAATTTAGATGGTCATGTTTCAGGAAGTGCATCAGTGTGTACCTATTCACTTATTAACTTGTTTGTCAGAGAAAAGAAACTGTGTAACACCAAGTGATGTTTCCAGTGGGCACTGGTCAGAGTCTCCACAGAACTACAGCTACCCTTCATTATGAAATTCTCAGGCAGAAAATTACAAAGAAATCCAAGTGATCATATCAGAGAAGACAACTTTTTACAATGATTTATTTCTAAATGGCTCTGCCTCACTTGTGTAGTATTAAATTTAAAACTTGCTTTACTTTTAAGCTCTCATATGAGTAAATTTATTTTTTTAACTGCCAGATTTAGAGATGTAATGCATCTTTCACATCTGAATATACTGCAACAGGGTCTATTAATAGAAACTCTGGGCCAGGGTTTCCTGACTGTAAATACTTTGGTATATACCTTGCAGAAAGCTCCTAAAATAAAATAGTGATTCCATAGTAGTAAGATTTATATTAGCCATATTTATATTTTTATATTTTATGATGTACTAAATTACTTCTAAATTCTAAAATGGAACTCAGCTGATTTTTAGAATGTGTGTTAGCAATTAGTTTTATCAATGCTTTTGAAAGAAAGATTTGGAGATAGGTATCTATAAATAAATTAATATGGAAATCGGGAATACAGAAGTAAAGAGCTGAAAGATCTGGCACAATATTTCATGCTTGAGACATCTTAGTGACTCAGGAATCTTTTCTTCATGATAGAAAAGGCTGGTGTTTTAGCCCTATTAATTGGAGTGTGGCTGTTTTAACTGTGAGCCCCAGAATTCCAGCAGGAAGAGGGAGGTGAGCAGGTGGGGTCTGGGCTGGGAGGAAAATTCCTCCTCAGCCAGAGAGCTGGTGTTCAGTGCAGCAGCTGCCCCAGGTGAGGAAACTCTGGGCTGGTTCTGATGTTTCATTTTCCTCATTCTCTTGAGGTTTTCATATGACCTGCATGCATAACTCTGTCCAACCAAAGGAAAGAGAAAAGAGGAGCAGAGCTGAGAACAGGAAAGTTAATAGATCCAATAGGTACTGAATATAGGTTATTTCATAAAATCCATTGGTGCCTATGGCACTGTACAGGTCAGTTAAAGATAGTAGGTTCAAATACTTGTTTTGTAATATAAGGACATAAGGCACAGAAAGGGCCTTTCTGAAGGCATAGGAAGGACTTTTCTGAGAATTGGAGTCTGGGAGGATAGGAAGAAGAAAATATTATTTTGTATATCTCTACTGTTATATTCCTTCCTCAGACATTTGCTACTGGAGAGTCTGAAACAGTCCACAAGGCTGGAAGGACCTGTGCAGTGACCCTGTGCCAGGGCCAAGGACCAAAGGAAGATGTGCAGGAACTGTGGAAATTCCCAGTGGATAAGCCACACACAATTCCAGAGCCACCACTGAACAGGGGCAGATGTTCAAACCAGGCTACTTTTCCTTGCAGAACGTCTCATGGTCATGCCAGATACTTTCTCATATTAATTTCTGTTCAAAGACACGACAGAGCAGAGGCAGTAAGTGTAGTGTTGTATTGCTGGAAAGCTGTGAAGCCTGTTCCCTCATGGACATAAATCTTGGTTCTGTCACAGGCTGTGCTCAGGGATGGAGGGAGAAAGAGAGGGAGGCAGGGAGGATGCTGCTTGTATTTTTTTTTGCTCATTCCTGTTGATTAAAAAAAAAAAAAAAAAAAAAAAAAAAAGGGGTTTTGTCTTCTAAGGTAGGCTTTGAATGGTGATTTCTTAAATGGCAGGGACACCTGCTGGTGCTAAAGGAATCCTGCAGAGCATCCAGCTGATCCCAGAGTGCCTCTGGGTGCAGTGGAGGGTAGCAGAGAGCCCGTGATGCAGGGCAGGAGGGAAGGGGCCAGAATGGGCAGAAGCAGCCAGCAGCTCCTTGAGTACTCTTTGTTTGCAAAGAGGCAGCATAACAATTTGTTATGGAAATGAATTGAAAATTTTAATTTCTATAATTTTTAATCACTAAGAAAACTCATTATAAATTGATAACTGCACTTATTTAAGGCATGGACAAAATATAGACCCTAATCTTCCCCAGCTGCAGTGAGTGATGCTATATGAAAAGCACAATTAGTACACAATTCTTCTGTGACCAGCCAGGATAATAATGTTGGTATTTCAATGTCAAATCAACATTTTTCATATCTTTTATAACTATTTCACAGATGAGGAGAAAACATGAAACAAGGTTGTTCAAGTACCTGCAGAAGTTTCAAAAGGATGACTGTTTGTTGGCCACATGTATAACCCTAAGTTTTTATCCCAGTGCTTCCATGCCCATTACTTAATGCTCTTAGCAGAGTCTTTAGCAGTCCCTTGTGCCTCTCCATCTTTCCAGAGGGTTGGGGGGATAAGGGACACAATGCATGCACTCAATCCCATGTTGCCCAAGAGTTTATAAGGCTATTTCTAAAATCAGTCCCCTTGTGTGAACTGATTCTCTCTTGGGTACCATGTCACCACAAAATGTGTCTCTCAAGGCCTGAGATGATGTTTGGAGTAGTGGCAGTGGCTTACAGCCAGCCAGCCAGTGCCCCCACCATGGTGACTGTGTAGTTCTGGCAGAGTAACACCACACAATCTGTCTCCACCTCCATAGGAGTCTTTCCTTGTCTCCCTCACACAGAAATCACAGCAACACAGAATAACCTTTCAACCTCATCACAAATCCTGCCCTGAACCCTTGTAGCCAATCTATTCTCACCAAGCAATAGAACATCCATTCATTATCATCAGACAATTTGCCTCCTTCACTTACTGCATAATCCTCTTAATCCTATGCCTGTTGTTGGAGCCTTAGAAAACAAATTACTTAACCTCTAAAACTACTCTAATAGTTAATAAAAACTTTGATCTTGTAAACCAAAGACTGCAGATTATACATCTTCATGGAGTTCTTTACCTTCAGAAAGAAAACCTTTATCTACAACTCCCAAAGCTGTTATTTGAAATTAAAATACTTTTTGACTGCTCTCTACCCTAAACTGCACAAATCACTCCCAAGATAGCACCCATAAAAGTTCAAGCCTACAACCAAAATCCTCCCTGGTCCCCATGGGTAGGAGACAGCTACCCCACTAAAACCCAATGAGACAGAGACACTCCTGCTGTCAGCAGTGTCTGCACCAAACCAACACTCAGAGCTGTTCCCACAGCCATAACCAAAGCTAGCCACTCAACTCTTCAATCCCCCCATGTTTCTGGAAAGGGCTGCACTGCCAGAGAGAAGCAAAACCCACTAATATTCTGCCCAAGCACACCAAAAACAGCACCAGCAACACAGAGGAGGCATCTGGACTAATTAGCCACCCACATCCAGCCAATACTAAACCTACCACCCCATAGTAATAAGAAGGATTGGACACAACTGCCAATTCTCCTAAAATAAAGCATGCACCCAAAAATAAACAGAATTTCTCATAATAATTTCTATTTCACCTTTCTCCAAGACTTATGGCTACATTAAGTCAACAATGATTTTCATTATTATAATGCAAAATCTCCGTTTTGCAGCTGAAGAAACAAATGTATCAGAAACCTGCTTTATGTGATGGGTTGGGTTTTCTTTTGGTTTGGTCCCCTCTCTTCCCTCTGTAAGTAGAATTATGGGGCCAAAGAGTTCTGCTTTCCTCTGGGAGGGTGGGGCAGGGAAGGGGTCTCAGCAGCTGCTGGCACAGTGAGTGTGTGTTTTGAGAAGGGTCAAGGTGTGAGCAAGAATAAATGTGATGTAGCTACACAGTAAAGAGCTACAGAAAGCATCTCACAATGGTCACAAGAGGGCAGAAGCATCCCAAGATTAGGTCTGCAGCTCCTTGGTAGCTTTCCCTTCCCTGGATTTCTTTTACATTCAAATTCATAAAATCCTCTTTGAACAAAAATGTAAGCACATGACTTAATGCAATTATCACCAGCACTATTATTAGCTCAGTTCTAAAAAAAAAAACAAACAAAAAAACCCCAACAACTCTGAGATTATATTTGTTTATGGTCTGATGGAAAGATCAGTTTTCTTGGGAATGAGGGCTTCAGGGACTGCAGGGTCTCAAAAGCATCCTTGCTTCCTCTCTCACTTTTCTCTTAATATCCAGTTGAAAGTCAAGTTCTGTCACTGGAGAAAAGAGAAAATCAAGAAAATATACTAATTTCTTCAGGTACAATTGTCTTTAAAACATTATCTCCCTTTACCACTCCTTGTTTATTCATCTTTTGGTTCTGATACCAAGAGGTTGTTTTTATGCATTTGACTTTAGTTATATAAGTATCTTTGTTAATTCCACTGAGACCTTAACAGCAAAGAAAAAATACACGAATTTTTTAGGATTATGGCTCTATGGCATAATCTTTTTAATGCACAGATGACACCCATCCTGCAACTCTCTCTATGCACAGAAATTAGCTCCAAAATTGTTTCTAATTACTTCAAAGAAGCATGATGAAATTTTTGTCTCTCCATCAAATTATATAAATCTCTGGTTTTAAAGCTCAAATCCAAATCTGAGTCTGCTCCTTGCTGCCAACAGCTCTGGATGTGACAGGCACACAGCACCTCCCCTGTGCACAGGAATGTTCCCAAGAGCCCTGCTCTGCTGGCAGATGGGTTCCAGCTGTGTGGATGAGCCCACATGGGTAAGCAGAAACCCTGCAGGACTGGGCACAGAATCTGAGCCACTCCAAATAGTTCCAGAACATCTCTGTGAAAAAACAGGCCTGTACTTTAGAGGTCTGAACAATGACTGATCTTTTTCCATAATGTTGAATAACTAAGCTGAAATATGTATTATGAACAAAACTTGCAATGGCCATTTTTAGAAACAATTTCATTTATCACATAATGAAAAGGATGGACAGAACCCCTAAAGAACTTAGCTGAATTCCTTCTTTAATGTAATGCATGTAAGCTTTACTTACTGAGTCAAATCCATTTTTTAACAGGGAAATTAATTTAATGAGGAATTGAATAATAGCAATTCTAGCAAGATAGTAATATAATAATGAAAAAAAATCAAACCCTGTAGACAATAGCATGAAGGGTGAACAGAATCAGAAATAAACCCTTCCTTTTGGAATCACTTGAATGTTCCTCTGGTGTTAAGAGATAGACCTTTGTAGAGGCTAGACCCCTGAGTAGCCTGAGATACCAGAAAATCTGGAGATAAGTAAATAAGTTACTCTTTCATCAGTCTAAAGTGACTTTGAGTTCACATCTGTGTAACCCTCATTACAATTTAGAGGTGGCATGACATGAACTCTTAATTCTTTTCAGGGATTTCAAACTGATTCATCTTGCAATGCAGTAATGATAATGGTTTCTAGTTTTCAGTAATTAATTCTTAAATTAAAATTGCAAATGTCACTAAAGACAGAAATTCTTTTGATGACAAAAATAGAGTTCAAAAATGTTCCTGGCAAATTTGAAATTGGAATTAAAAATAAGATGAATTTAAAAGGAAGCTATAATTAAAACTATCCAAAGACATGGTATATGAGTGGGATGAATTATCTCTATTGGTACAGGATAGGGAGCAACTTTCTTCTGCAAATTTGAAGAAAAAAGCTCTGGTCAAGTATGGTTTGGTCAACCATGCCATATTACAAAAATGTGAAATATCACCCTAGGTTGCATTGCCAAGGGTAAACCTTGTAAAATATGTGAAATAATTTCTTCCAGTGCACTTTTCATTGGTAAAGATTCAGCTCAGGTTCATCATTCACTTTTGAGTGTGGCCATGCAAGAAATAGACCAATGGGATTACAGATCTTAGATTAAAGAATGAGGATAAAAAAGAGTATTGACTCCTTGCTATGACATGAGAAGCAGGAGAATTCAAGGACACCCACCCTCAAAACTGGGATTATATGACTGTGAAATGTAAAGAACCTTATTCTAAGACTTTGATAAGAAACTCCAACACAAAAGGGGAAGAACAGTAGGATATAATAAATTAAGAAACAAATGTATACACATTGGGATGATAGGAAGTAATTAAAAGAAAGGGATGTATCTGTATTTTAGAAATCACTAAATGATGGTTAGTACATTGAAGATTAAAATTTCACTAGCTTTCTGATATTCAAAAACTAAAGCTTCTGAGAAGACCTAATAATTTCTGTGGCCAGCCATCTGATCATGAACTCAGCCCCAAAGGAATGTTGTTTCAGAGGAAAGCTCTTCCTGCTTACCATACCAGTCACATAAAACTGGTCTGGTTTGTGTATGATATGTGGGTCTAATAACATTGTTTTTTGCAATTAAGCTCATTTTATGAACTTTGCTTCTATAAAATTCCAGCTCATCTCTTATTTCTGAAGAGTTTTATCCTGCTCTTCTCTGAAAAGCTTTACTTATGCTAAATAATGCCAAGGAAAGGCTTAGGTGATCTATAATTCTTATTGCTCATTGTCTTCTATATTCCTGAAGCTACCTTTAGTTAAAATTTTCTTCATTTAAGCTTGAAGAGGATAGATACTGTACATGTGCTCTATAAAATGACATGATAATGTTCTCTAATGGCTGAAGAGATGGTTGTGGAGAAGTTGTGGTAGTTTGACCTTGTCTGGCTGCCAGATGCCTACCCAGCATCATCTACCTCTCACTCTCAATGGGATGGAGGAGAAGATATGAAGAAAGGGCTTGTGAGCTGAGATAAAGACAGAGAGATTGCTTAGTAATTACTGTTGTGGGCAAAAGAGTCTTGGTTGAGGAGGATTATGTCAATTGCCAATTAAAAATAGATTAAGATACTGAGAAGAAAGACAAAACTAAATCCTCTTCCTTTGCCCCCTCCCACTTGTTCTTCCCAGGCTCAACTTCAGTACTGGCTCTGCTGCTCTCCCCTGAGCTGCACAGGGGATGGGAATTGGGTGAGTGGTCAGCACAACCTCTAAACAACATTTAAATATGTGATCAAATTGTCAAAAGGAAGATATGCATTTGCCATCCATGTGGTGAGGCCAGTGAAACAGAAGGATTTCATGGGAAGGATATGGAATTTTCATTACAGAACAAGTTTAAATCAGTGAAAAATCTCCTATCAAAATGCCTGTATTGCAGACTTGGGGTAGAAGAGAAGGTCCTTTGAAATATCTCCTAATTCTGTGATCTTATCAGGTTGAAAGAATTAGTTAATTGATGCCACATAAGGTAAATTTGCTCTAGGGGCAAACCCATGATCCATGACTTTAGTTGACTGATATTTGCATATTTAGTATTTTGTTATCATTTCTTTGGGGGTTTTTAGCCCCTTCTTTCTTACTTTTAGCTAGGCTTTTGGCCTTGTATAATCTTTTACTTGTAAGCTATTATCTATTTGTCTCTCTGGAAGTTTGGAAGTTTTATAGTGCTGTCCATGTCTATTACCATTCTAGTTTAGTTTTTCTTGCATGTTATTGATAGCAATAGCTGCTTCTATCAGACTTCATAAAGTGTTTGGCTTTCTTTTGCATTCTGGCTAAAAAATTCTGCTTTGGGGTTTGCCCTTTAAAATGTAGAACATATTAATTTGTGTTTTGTTTGTGCCATCAGCATGGAAACAGACTGTTTCTGAGAGTGGATATTTTCTGGTTATTGCATTTTTCCTCAGGTGCAGACCTCATACAGTCAAATATTGAGTTCTGACCTCTTTCTTTTAGTCTGTCCTCACAGGCTGTTAATGAGCTTGAATATTGCATTAAAGGCTCGATGACAACTCCCCAGAGAAGAGTAATCTGTGGATGGTGTTATAGCAGGTAAATATTTCAGCCTGCTCCCAAGACAGCCAGGCTGTCAGCTCTGCTGTCTGTGCAGTGCTGCTGCCCACGCTCTGTGCCCCTGTGGGATCCCACTGAAACCTCCAAGAGGGCACAGCCCACATGCCATTAGCACTGCCCTTTCCTTGCCCTCTCACCTCTGGGTCCACAGGAAAAAGGTGTGAGGCTTTCCAGCCTGCAGGAAGCAGAGAAGCAGGAGTGCTGAATGCGATGTGGGAAGTGGCAGCCTGGCAGCCTGTGCACAGCCTGTGTGAGCCCTGGGGCAGCAGCCCCAGCCCTGCCTGGGACCTACAGGCACTCTGGTTATACAGGTGAGCCAAATATTAAATATTACAAGGCCTCTCAATAGCTATATTTGTCTGAACATTACAAGTCACAATAAAAAGAATATCCAAGGCAATTAATTCTTCTGCAGTGCTAAATTAGAGACACTAAATTCCTCAAGATCAGGAAATTTAGATAA
The DNA here is from genome assembly GCF_029582105.1 of Oenanthe melanoleuca. NCBI lineage: Eukaryota > Metazoa > Chordata > Aves > Passeriformes > Muscicapidae > Oenanthe > Oenanthe melanoleuca. The sequence continues at coordinate 46,936,216 of NC_079339.1, forward strand.
AATATAAACTTTTCTGAAACACAGACAATTTTACCTCTCATTTCCTGCCCTTTCCATAAACACTCATGAAGGTTTCCCAATACATGATGATGCAATCAAGATGATAATTTACTTTGGAAAACATTCTGGTGTTTAGAAAGCAAATACTATCATGCTGAAGTTGCAAAGGGTGAAACCACAGCTGGCTCTATTGGGGTAGAAGGTTAATTTGGAACATCTGTAATAAACTAATGGCCCCCCTCAAGCCAAGAAGGTAGTGCACCTTCTGTTTGTGTTAAGTATTTGGGAATGAAACCACATTACTGGGAAAAACTGTCATGGCTCTCTGGCTTTAGGCAGATTGAGAAAATCTTGATGTTTCAGTTTTAATAATGACACAGTCCAGGAGACAAAGCAATGAAACTCCTATTTCTATGTTTTGAAAACAACTGCCTTCTCCTTCCCCCCCTCTTCACTCTCAGATCCAGCCTTAAAGGTACAAAATTTATTTCTGGGATAAACATACCAATGGGGATACAATTCAACATCACAAAGTCACCCCAGGACAAGTAATGACCAAATTTTTGGTGTTTGAAAATCTAAAGGCATCTGCCACTTGCTTTTTCTTTTAGGGGAAGCAGAATGTAAAAGAATTTGACCTAAAAGGTGAGATATTCTTAGTTTTTAGGCACACCTGCTAGCCCCAGCCCCAAGCTTGCTAAGACTGGTGTGTGCAGAAGTATGAGAAAATCAGCATCAAAAATTTCTAGCATACTGGCAGTACCCAACATGGACTTTTAAAAGGCTGACTAAGAATGAGAATCTGTAGCCATCTGAGACAGAGAGACTAATAACCTACTAGGGCATACTGAGCAGTGTCCCCAGTAGAATTAAAACCACTGGAGGAAGTGGAAGAATTCAGTTCATGTGTTCATGTTTATGCTTATGTTCAGTTTATGTGCTAGGCTGCTGCTGCTTCACTGGAAACAGAACAAACATCACCAATGAGGCCAAGAATGGTGTTGTGAGACTGAGCTTTTGATGGTGCAGAAAGCAACACTCTCTACAACTTCATGCAAAAATAAGAAATTTAACCAGATGTCATACTGACTACATGGAGAATATTTAGTCATGCCATTATAGACTCATGCTAGTTTTCTTATGTCCACTGTATTTTTTCAGGTTGAAATGACTCCACTTAAAATTCAGTAATGAAGTTACAGTAACCACCATTTTAAATTGCATTTTTTAGGATAGTTGAGGGAATGGAGCACAAGATATATTGTCATCTGACACTGCATAAAAATATTTTATTTGGGTGCATAAATGCCTTTAATACCCAGAATTGCAATGTTAGAAGATGGTGAGTATAGTCCCCTAATGAGCACTTTGTGGAAAGACAGCAAATGGAACAGGCTCTGACATCCAGTGTACACCTACACAGCTGCTCTGCCACATGACATTTCTAAATGGGCTTCCCTACAACAGTATGTGACAAGTGATAAAAGCTGGCTTGTTAAATCTGACAGTATCTCAAGTCTCTATCTCCAGGACACTTTTCATTAAAAGGCTCTCAGCTTTGGGTCCTCTTGAAAAGAACTACTTTAAAAATTGCACTGGCAAATTGAAGTCCCCTTGTTTATCATGCCCTATTTTCTAGAAGAAATAAAGGATGTAAGGATATCTGCCTGAAGCACCCAAAAACAGACCTGAATTCTTGGAAGGTGGATGAACAAGATCATTTATCACCTTCCCAAGAAGCACATAAACTAATTAATATAAAATATATATGTGTGGTATATCGTAGTAATGTTATATTTTGTATAATATACTATTATATGTATGCATACATATTCTTGTTCTTATGTTTTGAAAACCCTGGATTTAATTTAATTTGCTTTTTCCAGTGTAGCTGATTTGGGGTCTGTATTTCAAAACTGTAATTTTTACGTGCGTGAGATTATGAAGTTCAGATAATATCCACTGAATGAATGACTGCCCCTTCCTGCCTCTCAAAATTCCAACATCCCAGTCACTTTTTTTAATAAAAAATATTGATGATAATCTGTTCCTTCAAAGACTCTAAGAACAATAATAACCCAATTTCTGCCTGAAATAGGTTTGTGTGTTCATCTTCAGTAATACTTGGTCAAGCCATTTAAGGAATGCCTGAGACCCACAGTCCCAAGGCCCTGGTGTCTTGCTCTGAGGACTTCAGATGTGACCAACTCAGCAGCTCAGAGGGACTGTCCCAATGTAGCAGCATTGCTCAGTATGACAGAGCTCATGGGCTGCAAGGCTGTGTTCTTGCCATCTGAGCGTGGTCAAGCACCCTTCTGTGCTCTCCATTTCTCTGTGCTGAGTTCCTTTTACACAGAATTGTGGAATGGTTTGGGTTGGAAGGGACCTTAAAGTTTTTCTAGTTCCATCCCCCTTTCCATGGGCAGGGAAAGCTTTCACCAGAACAGATTTTTCAAAGGACCATCTCCACAACACTCCCAGGGATGAGGCAACCACATTTCTCTGGGAACCTTTTCCAGTGCCTCACCACCTTCACAGTAAAGAATTTCCATAGCTAACCTACCTATATCTACCCTATTTCATATGCTCAAGAGGAAGAGTAGAGAATAACTATCCAAAATAATCTGGTTTAGTGTTTAGGAGACACTTTAAAAAGACAGGAAGGGATAGACTTGGATAAAGAATTATCTGATGCTATGCTATGCCCAAGACTTACACCTTTAAAACTCTGCTTAATTTCTACTGTCTGCTTTTGCTGTGGCAGATTCCCTGAATCTCTCATTCTGGAAGGGGGAGACCCACCTTTATTTTGGCAGCATGTGCTTGTCTGCCCAGTTGTTGTACAGGCTCACAAGCCAAACATTTCCGTGCCCATCTCTTTCAGTGACACAGCTTCAACTCATAATTGTCTCAGCCCATGCTGCCAGATAAAATACTGTATGAAACAGCAGTAATGCTTTTTCTCCCCTGAAAGCCACCTAAAATACTCATCCTTCTGCTGTCCAAGTAAGCACATATGATGCCTCTCCTCAGGGAGTTTCCTGATCATCACAACTGGTTTATTGGGGACCTGATTATTCCTTCTATTTCTCATGGAGTCCCTGCACCGCCCTTGAGAGACTGGGCAATGAAGAGCACATTCAGTATTTAGCTATAGCACCAACTAGGGAGGGCAGAGATATATTCCCTAGTTTCTACATCAGTAAATAGTTAAATTTAAACACTTGACCATTCAGCATCACAACCCCAAAAATGTCGCAATAAATCCCTGCCAGACTCTGGGAAAAGTGTGCAAAGTTACCACAAGTAGAAGAATTGATCTACACCTTTTCTTTTCCAGAAATAATCTGTAAAAACAAGCTGACTTCTGAAACAAGGTTTCCCTTGTTTAAAGCAAATTACGTGGGTAGTATATAAATGAACATGCCTAAATATGTGTGATCTCAAAGATTGTTGCAAAATGATTTGTGAAAATAGGACAGGATTACAGTAACAACCCACCCTAGAAGAAGAGGGAAACCCAGGTTCCCTTGGGGTGGATTAGAGTGAAATAACACTCAGTGACCCATGTTTGTAAAAATACAAGTGTAGGGTTTACTGTAGTGGAGTACTGCACCCAGTTTGATGCTCCCCAGTGCAAGGCAGATGTGAACACAATGGGGCAGAGCAAGACTTTAGGATAATTGAGGGAATGGAACACAAAATATATAAAAATAGACTGTGAGACTGGAGTTGCTCAGCCTGGAGAAGGTGAAGGGATCTTACTGCTGTCTACAACTCCTCATGGAAAAACATTGTCTTTCTATTATAAACCTCACTATCTTGCTTTATGGAAGACTTTTTCAAAACAAAATGAAAAGCATTTTTCATTGCATAAGAGATGAAAAATGGATTTTTTCCACCAACTTGAGCCTAACCTTGCTAGATTTTCAATAAATAAGGGAAAGCTTTCCTTAAGATTAGAACAAAATTCTAAACCTTGGAGTAGCAAACTTGCCACAGCAAAATAATTCCTGTCCCTCTTGAAGGTATCTTAATGCTCATTCAGATTCTGACTTCATAGGTGATTTCTTTCATTATATAGTCATTGTATCTGGTTTGATTAGATCATAGTTTATTTGAGTTGATGGGTATTAGTTATGGGTCTACAGAAGATGGATCAGTTTGGACAGGTGACATGGCTTGGAGCTCAGCCAAAAACATTGATACTTCTGTGAGCTCTTCTGTGAGATGTTTACTTTGAATAGGGATGTGCCATTCCCCTTACCAGGGGCTGCATGCTTTGATAAATATAGGGTGTATTTTCAGTACCAAACATGCTTTTTCTCTAATTCTGAACTATGAGGACTCAAAGTGTTTTTCTTTGGTTTAGGTTTACTGACAAGTAGAGTATGTAGCATCTATTATGAATTGTAGTACTGTGTTTCTCTTTTTGGTTATTAATTTTTTTTAGTGCTGTTTCTTGCCCATGTCACTGTGCCATGTTTGTTTGTGAACTCTTTAGGAGAAGCTTTCACTTCCTTGATGCTGTGCAGGCTCAGATAATCTGCTGTCTTTTTCAATACAAACTTTTTTTTCATTATTTATAAAGCTAAAGCAAAAAAGTTTTAGGGTGTCACTTGTAAGTTCATCCTTGATATATAACATGCCATTCTAGACTTTGTTTTCAAGAGTGCAGGAAAATGAAAAGAGGTCAAGAAAAGCCCATGAGGTCTGGAGAGTGTGAACTGTGCAGAGAGGCTGAAACATTTGTTGTTGAGCTACAGGAAAGAGGAAAAATAAAGGAAAAATTATAGCACTCTTTATATCTCTGAATGTTTGCTATGAAAAGGAAGGCAATAAAGTATACTGCATTTTAATTGAGGATGAGAGGAAAGCAATCACTCTAAAGAGGAAAAACTTAAATTTATGTATTAGGAAAATATTTCTAACAATTAATGTAGTTAACACTGAAATATGTTCCTGGGGTGTTTGCAGATCACCACCATGTCTTCATCACTGGATGTTTTTAAAATCCATCTCAGAACACTGAAATTCTGTCCCAGTGTGGTAAAATTAACAGAATGGTCTCTTCAGGTTCTATTTAGTCTTCTGTGTCTCTAATAACTCCATCAGCTGAATCAGTACAGTTAGAGGTACAACTTTTATTCCCCACAAAATATGTTTCTGGAACAATTTGTGCACTGCAGTTTTTCCTGCCACCACAGGTGGGGCTGGCTCAAATGCTTGCTAGGGGCTATAGCTGCTTTCCTTGAGAAGTGTAAAAAAAAAAAAAAAAAAAAAAAAAAGAGAGAATAAAGGAAGTTAATACTGTTATAAAGCAAAAAAACTCTGACATATGCCACCAGAAAAGGAGTTTGCATCTCTTGAAGATGGTGCTCTACACAGGACCATTGAACAGTTTAGGTTGGGTTGGAAGAGATCTTGAAGTTCCAATCCCCCTGCCATGGGCAGGGACACCTTCCACTAGACCAGGTTGCTTAGTGCCCCATCCAACCTGGCCTTGAACATTTTCTGGGTTGGAACATTTAAAACTTCTATGGGAACCTGTTCCAGTGCCTCAGCAGCTTATTAGTGAAGAATTTCTGCCTCACAAGCTCTAATAATGCCTGATGCAGTAGCTCACAGGGACTTCAAAGGTGCAAGAGTGACATAGCTCTGGAAGTGAAAGAAGGAAAAAAGAACTATTTTCCTATTTCAGAACCTTTGCTTTCCTATTCCCATAATGATACCTCAATATATAACCTCAAAATCTATACTTCCTCATTTTATTTTTTTTCTTCAACTGGCATGAATACAGTTGCAATGAATTCTTCTTGGGAAGACAAAAACCTCACCTCACAATATATCTGAAAGAAGACAGACCTTTTTCTACCAATCTTGCAAAGTCAGCTCCTGAAGAAGGTGCAAACCAGGGGGGGTAAACAGCAGTGTCTCTTTGTACAGACCAGATGGAGAGACAAGGGACATGAGACATTCACATGGATTCTGCAGCTGGCAGGAACCAAAACAGTGTGAACTTGGTCAGTTTTCTTTGGTCAGTGTCTTTAGAAAGATTTGGCTTTTCTAGATTCATCCCTGTCCTATTTTAAGGAGGATTCTTGTTGCTCCACTCCAGGAAAGTATTATTTATTTTTCTGTCTGTTCTGTTCTTTCAAGAGAAGGGAGAAAACAACAAACCAATTTCTTCCATTCCTTTTTCCACTGTTTTAAGCCCTAGGGTCAGCTTTGGCATTCAGGGAGCAATATGCTTTGTGACCTAAAATACTGGGAACAGTAATCCTTGCTGATCATATTAGTAGCTTTCTTTATCAACAAGGGAAAGACTATTCTCTTTGCTTACATCCATTGTGAATTTCATCATGGAATCCTGCACTTCTCTATGATCTCCCCTTAATGACATCATTGTCTTTTAATTAAAGTGAATGAAACTGGGCATGGCAAGCACTGGCAAGTGGGAGGAAGGAAGAAAACTGATGTCATCTCTTGCAAGCAAGTTATTTTGTATTATTTACATACAACACCACTGAAGTGTCTCACTTGTAAGTTGCAGTAGGAGATATTGATGTGTCAGGAATAATAATTGGTTCTCCAATAAACTGAGGCATTTGTCACAGTGACATTTGCACATGAAATTGCCTCACTTTTTCTGTTTGTATAATTTCATCTTTAAACAAAAAAAGAAAAATTTTCTGGTTGCTTCTAAAATCTTTACAATGCACAGACCACGACAACCTCTCCACAGATGCAGCACTAGCAGTGACAGAGAATATTTCTCTTCCTGCCTCTCACTGGTGCCAAGCACCTTCTGTCTGCCAAAGGAAGGCTCTGCACAGGGGTGCCTGGTTATTTCCCTTTGTGTGGAATGTCTGAGGAAGGAAGGCTGAACAGTACCTTAATCATGACAAGTCAGAAGAGCATCAGCATCTGAAAATAGCTGCCACACAACCCAGAACCTAAATTGCTCCTAAATCAGACAGATTTTGCCTTCAGATGGGAAGAATGTCAACCTGTCTCTATCTGCACGTGTTTTTCAGGCATATTAATCAGAGCTGAATCTTTCTACTTCATTTACCTCTCAGTTCCAGATGTACTGATGTTCTCTGTGAAGTGGGAATGTCCCTGATGAGGACTGGACTGGAGCCCTACACTTATCCCATAAAGCTCTGAGGTTTTCTGCTTTATCAAGTGTGTATGGGCCTGCCTTACATTGTGAAAGGGAGACAACTATTTGAAGTTGTAGTGAAAAGGTAGATAATTTGTAGAGGATAAAACAGTCTTATGCATTTTCACAGGTTCAAATTCAAGAAAAGCTTCTTGAAAACTATTGGATTATGGAATATTGTCTCATAGAAGTGTATCATATATACTATGATGCTGGGTATTGTCCTACACAGTGATTAGTGGGATGATCCTGTCTTCTAGTTTTCAGTGTCATTGGCTTTGTGAAATATTCCAAGATATGTAAAAGAAAAAACCTATGTACCCTAGAGGTGAAAATAATGCTTCACAATATTTCAGAGAAAAATTATTTTAAAACACTTCATGAAAGACATCAGGAGTTAATTTTTGGTCCCCTTGGTGTCTTCTTCTCATTGTATTTTTAATTCTTGTTTGTATTATGCCATCTAAAGATAAAAGAAGTTGAATCTTTGATGTAGCATTTTTGTCTTTCAGTGTTTGGAACACTGAAATCTTACTATTTTTTCCCAATTGTATTTTCTAATGTGGAAGTCCCAGAACTTGTAAATAATTTACCCTCCTTTTGAAGTTTATTCAGCTTCACTTCAGCAATATTCAAACAGAGATCAGAGACAAGATGAATCTTCTCATCATACCCTATGACTGCAAGGTAACATGCTGTAAGGTTTGAAATGTGATATAAATGTTTCAATGGTTCAAAACAAAGCTCAATGTGGCAATGCTCACATTTCATTCATTATGTTACCTCCTTGCATTTAAAAGTTCCTTGCATCTTTTAAAGAAGTGAACTCAGTTTCACAAGTGCTGACAGGTTAAACACATATTACATTGCTCTGAAAGGTGTCTTCATTAGCTTTGCCTCACTGGTAAGAAAAATTAAATGGCTGATGATGACTCAAATTCAGCTCAGTTTGAATACCATGGAAAAACCCACACTGTATCAGAAAACTGCCAGGTGACAGAAACATTGAAATTCAATTTGAGGACTGATAAAGATAATTTCTTAAAGATCTGTGAAGTGCTGTCTTCTTCTGGATATTTGATTATGTTAAAAATTCAAATCTACACCTTTATAGTTTTGCAGGGATATCCCTTTTGCAAACTAATTCTCTTGAGAACTCCAATGGGGACCATGAAATTCTCCTTCTAAAGGCCATATGTCCTCTCTCCAATATTTTTAATTAGCATCTTGGCAATCATGTTATGGAATATGGTTCTTAAATGTATGTTGACATTTCTTACTCAGAATTGAGGTCACATTATGGTTGATGAATATATTGTTTCATTGTGTCCACAGTGTGTCAATGTCAAGAAATCAAATGTGCTGTGACAGGAGATGCACTGCAGAGCTCATTGCTCCTCTTCAACAGATTGGATGATCTAAGGACAGGTGAAAAGCCTGCTTGAATGGAGTAAAAAAGTAGTATTTATTTCCACTAGGAATGTTTTACACTATTAGAAGCTTTTTTATAGACATTTAACTCAATGACAAACAGAACTGGTAGAGACAGCTTTTCCTTCAGGCTTGGAGGAGGCTACTGCAGGCAAAATCCACCCTCAGCTGGGAATTCTAGACTTACTGGCAGCAATCTTTTATTCATTCCTTTGTATCAGCTAATGTAAATTTGGGGTGGGAATAAATGTTTTCAAAAGCCAAGACATTTCTCAAGTTTTTCATAATGTATAAGTATGAAGCATTTTCTGATTTGCCTTCATCTCAAAATAGTGCCTCTTAAATTAGTGCCAATTTCCAGATCCATTATGAATCTTTCTGTCATGTAACATGAAATAAACTGATTTGAAGCCATTACCTGAACATGCAATCTCTAAGACAAATGGTTCTGTAGCAGAATATCAAGAAGACTGTAATTGAGAAGGAAGGGTACATTATAAATCCCTTACTCTTATGGACCCACTAGTGCAGAGGGGTCAGCCCCAGGACACAGGAGATACTTTGATATCTCTGTGATAAATGTGTATCTCCACGAAGGGGAGGTAACTTTCCCACCTCTCTGTCACCTTTTCTCTCCCAAATTCTCTCCAGGCTGGGACACACACAGACAGCAGCCCCAGCCTCCCTGCAGGAAGAGCCACCCTCAGGCTGGGCTCAGGGCTGGGCCAGGCAGACTGACCTAGTTTGAGGAGCCAGATTTTGCTCTTGCTGCCCCTTCTGTTGCATTTTCAGCTCTCATAAATGAGACAAAAGAATGATGATTTTTTCAAGACTTGGAGTGGCCAAGGAGCTGGCTGGGGCTCTCTGGATAGTGCTGACTCCTAACAGGGATGAGTGCCCATCCTTCCCTTGGTGGAGACTGGGAGTGAAGTAGAAGGCAATGCTGTTCCCTGTATCCATGTTCCAGTAATTCTCTATTTGTCCCCTGTAGCACAGCAATCTGGATTGTCTGCTTGTAAACCCACAGTGCCAGCAGTACAAGGAGAAGCTCCTTGAACTTCAAAAGCCTTCTTGACTGTTAGAATTAAATCCTACATGAAATTAGAGGCCTGAGGTTTTAGGAATTTAAGCACTATTATGGCTCATCTGTGCCCTAATGATGCTGCTTTTAGAAGAGTTTAAAGTCTAAATCTCTTTTGTGAGGATTATTTTACCCAAAGTGTTTTGAGAGTAATATCTGACTATTATTATTCTAGTGTGTGCAGCTGTGGGGATTCAGGAGTCACACAGAAAGTTACAAACTTAATTTGTCTCTGAATTTCTTGGCACTAACTAGTTTTATGATGTGTGAGTGAGCCCTTCAGTATGTAGCAGCTGCTGCTAAAGGAAATTTATAGCAATCAAAAGGGATGTAATCCACACCAAATTTGTCAGGCAGTGTTGCTCCCTCTTGTGATTACTGTGATATATCAGAAGGTCAGCAGGAATAATGCAACCTTGACTTACAAAGACATTTTTGTTTGTCAAGCTGTAGAAATTGGTAGGCATTGATCTGACCTCCAGGCTTTCATTGCTGATAGAGCCAGACCCATTTCCAACCATAGAGGAAGAAAAATAAAAGGAAAAAACCCAGTCTCACCCTGACCATTTCATGATGACTAAAATATGCTGACATGGAAGTTAACAAAGATTACAGTGTAAAAAATGAAACTTTGTTACTGTAATCTCATTTACCACTGTATAGGAAAACTAGGTGTGGATATCTGGCTGGACAGATAGTATTGTAGTGCCTGTCTTCTCCTGCACTCATTTCTGCACTTCTTTGCCCAGAACTACCTCACATAAAAGCCAACTGTCCTGTCAGTGGGGTGTGGGCTCCACACTGCTTTGCTTGCACAGGGGTGCCTGGAACACTGGGCTACAGGCAGAGTCCTCCAAGTTCTTCCTCTCTGCTCTAGTGGTTTACATGTCCTACAAACACATCTGCCTTCCATGTGGTTTGAGGAGCAGGTCTGCTTCCCAATGCCAGACTTTTGTAGAAGATATGCACCCAGGGAACCAGGACCTGCTTGGGTCATCTTGGGGTTGGTAGGTCAGAGAACAAAAGTTTCCCTCTTCTGGGTTTATCCCTTTAAACAGTGAGCCCCTTCTGATATTTTCCAAAGAGGAATAGTACTTGCCAACATTTGTGAAAGAAAAGCTGTGGCTATGCTCACTCAGGAGGGGGATGCTGGATCTGGAGCTAGAGGAGATATCAGCCTGCAACATGGACTCAGCACTTGTAAAGGGGTATTTAAGCACACATCTGATTTTACTGTTTATTAATGACCAGTTCAAACCACCTCCATTCCCAGTTTGACCATGACTCTCTTAGTAACTGCCCCAGTACTGCCCAGGGGACTGGGAAGCAAGATGGGGCATTTGCATTCCATGAAGTGAAATTGGCTGCTTGAAATTTAATGGCTGTACTGTGCTAATTTGCAGGTGTCAACATTTTCTGTTGAAAGACCAAGTGCAAACAAAATCAATGTTCAGCTCCTGATAAGGAAGGAAGGAAGGAAGGAAGGAAGGAAGGAAGGAAGGAAGGAAGGAAGGAAAGAAAGAAAGAAAGAAAGAAAGAAAGAAAGAAAGAAAGAAAGAAAGAAAGAAAGAAAGAAAGAAAGAAAGAAAGAAAGAAAGAAAGAAAGAAAGAATTCTTCTGAGTGGATTCCCTTTTGGTGATTCAGTCCAGCCAGACTTCATGTGTAAAATTCAGCATTCTTTACCTTCTTTATGATATGCTGAGCAGCAAGAGTCCATCAGAAAGAATGAACTCTGTCTTAAAACTGGATACCACGTGTCACTGTGGCTGATTCTTCATTTAGGGAATTAATTGCCTTGTGTGATTGCAACCTGCTGCAATGAGGCAACAGTAGGTGTAAATTGGGATTCAAAGGAAATAGCATTAAAGTGTATTAAAATGCAGCAAGAAACCAATATTACTTTCTCTCCTTAAAGTGAGAACTTGGTCTCCCTTTGCATGGATGAAAGATTTAAATGTGATATCAGGATGCAAAGCTAAAAATTGGTACTGCATTGCCTAAGGTATCTAAATACAACATATGGTAAGTGAGGCTGTACAGATACAAACCCATTTAAAATCCATTCTGGCAGCAAGACTCAATTGTCATATTTTGTTAGATCTGTTTTGTGAAGCAAAGACAGAGCTTATGTGCACATGCAGTGCAAGAAAGGATTTCCTACTATGCCCCAGGAAAACTGACAAACCAAACTATTCTCTAATTGAGTTGTGTTCCACTGTACTGAAAAATGTGGTCTTTTTAGCAAACAGCTTTATAGCTAATTAAGGAGCATCTTTACTTGTTTTTAAGAATAATGTTATACAATCATGCCTGCATTTTTAGCTGGGTGCTACAATGTTTGTCCACAGAAATAGTAAATTGTGACATAACTCTTTTAAGTGGTCTAGATATTTTGATGAAAAAGTCGGACACAAGATGGGCAGGACAGCTGGCAGATCTCATTCAAGCTCTGCATTATAATTACTGAAAGAAAGAAGCACATCTAAAATGTTTGTTTTACAGCAGAACTTACAGACCTACTATAAAGCAATTTATATCCAAAATGTATTTTGGGGGAGAATGAAGAAACAAAGCTTTGTACTTTGTAGTACCATAATGAAAAGCTTGAAGAGTGGTGGCAAACAGAGCAATATTCAGCTGGTGGCTGGTCAGTGATGGGGCCAGTCCTTTAACCATCTTTATTGATGATCTGGATGAGGGGATTGATGGCACCAAGCTGGGCAGGAGTATTGACTCTACTATCGACTGTGGTTTTGAGATTTTAACTATGTTTTTATTCCAAGAACTATTTTGTTATTCTCTGTTGCTGCAGATGCAGTCACTGACCACTGACATTTGCTATGAAGAGATGTTTACCCAGCACATTTAAAATTTATCTGGATGATGAAAGATTAACACTGTTTTGAAATTAATTTATGGCTTCTGACACACACATCAATATCCTTTCAAAACTTTGGAGAGACTCTACAAAGAGACAATTCCATTATTTACACAACTCAATTAAAAAATCTTAAAATTACATTGCCTCTTTGGGATTTTACTTGTTTACTTAATGAGCCTCTTGACATAAAAGCATTTTTGGCAGACACAATAATAGTCACTGAAGTAAAGAACTGCTTTAAAACAGCTGATTTTCTTTCCATCACCTCCTGCTGCAGCAGTGCAACAGTAGGCAAAATAGTATAGAGCTTACAGCACACATGATAAAGCACAGTCTATTTTTCCTCCAGACTTTGAAATCTCAGTGCAAAGTTGATTTTGCATGTACTTCTGATGGTGGCATACAGATACATTCTCATTGGCTCAAATTCAGATCCCTGCAGTATGCTGTAGTAAACACATGGTCAAAGACTTCTGCCTAGGAGATGAAACTAACATGTACATATCAAAAGGGTAAAAAAAAACAAACCCACAAAAAAAGCTTTCAATGCATTAGGACACACATTTTTATCATCTTACTTTTTCTGTGTTGGTGTCAAAGGTTTTTCATGTGATAATTTATAAAAGTTTCATGTTAATCACAGAAGTTTTGGAGTTTGTATAGACCAGAATACTTAGGTGAGTCATGGACCTAGATAAAGGAAAATACATGATTAAATAATTTTATTTTAAATCCGCCTATTATGAATATTGTGTTTTCTAATTAAGTTGTATCTACTACCAGCTTCCAAAACCAAACTTTCCAATAGTCTGATAGATTTTGGAAGCTCAGACTTCCTGCCTTTGTTCTATCAATGCCGTCTATAAAGACCAGACTTCCCGATTTTCACTGATTTTATCTGCCAAGACCAGATGGTTATCTATGAGACTTGACAAATCGCTCAGAGACTTCACATTGCCCAGATGTTTTTTGACCAGCACTGCTTACCTGGCAAAATTATGACAGCAAAAACACAACAATTATTGATTATGACGAGAAAACCAAACTATAAAGAGAAGCTGCAAACTGAAGTTCGGCGGTGTGGAGTGGGTGGTGACCCCTCACGTTTTCCCCAGCTCTGCATTGTTTTGTCTATATAAAATAAAGCAATCTAAATTTTGCTGAATATCGAGACTTTTTGTTTCTCATTTATAACATTCAGAACCAAACACTGAATGAATACACTGAGTTTTTAATGCCAAAAGTGATGACAGTGTCTGTGAGGAACAGGGAAAAGCATAAAAAAAGGGACAAAATATGCTCATTGTGTATTGTTGAACAGTACGTTCTGGGAACAAGGAGGAGAGAAGCTGAAAATAAAGTTCCAACAGCTCAGCCATGAAAAGGTGCAAGATTGAGCCGTCGGGAGTTCTTTTCAGCTGTCGTGAGAGAGGGAGCCGAGAATTTTAAAACCAGGCTGATGGATTAGCAAGCTGAGCAGGAAATCTGTGGCCGCCAGGTGTGCGCGTCTCCAGAGGCGCGTGTGATGCAGAGGACCCGCACACGCCGCCAGAGCCGAGCTGAGCCGCATCCGCGGAGCTGCATCCATCGCTCATCGCTTCGCTCCCAGCGCATCGCTCACCGGCTCCGGCCGGCGGGACCCAGGAGCGCTCCGCCTAGGAGAACAGCCCGGGACCGAGGGGCTCCGGCCGGGAGGGGCAGCGGTGCGGGCACGGTGCGGGCGGAGCGGAGCGGAGCGCCCCGGGCTCCCCCCGCCGCGGGGGCGGACCCAGCGCAGCCCAGCCCAGCCCGGCCCGGCCCGGCCCAGCGCGGGGGCCGGATCGCCGCCGCCGCCGCCTCCTCCCGGAGCCGCGCCGGGCCGGGCTGTGCCGGGAGCCGCCGGAGCTGGAACTGGTACCGGTGTCGGCTCCGCTGCCGCGGCCGCGCCCGCCGCTGCTGGGGGAGGCGGTGCCCGCGCCGCGCCCCCGCGCCCCGCCCGCCCCCGGCAGCAGCAGCAGCGGCAGCGGCAGCCTCAGCACCTCCGCCAGCTCCGCCAGCAGCTCCAGCGGCAGCGCCATGGACCTGTCCTTCATGGCCGCGCAGGTGGTACGGGACGGGACGGGACGGGACGGGACGGGACGGGAGCCCGGGGCGGGGCGGCGGGGCGCGCATCCCTCCTCTGCTTTCCGCTCGGCTCCGCTCTGCCCAAAGTTGCGTCGGCGCAGGGATAAACCTGAGCGGCCCCGCGCCTTGGGGAAGGGGCGAGGAGGAGGAAGGAAAGGGGAAAATGAGGCGGCTGGAGCTGGCAGCGCTGCCGAGGAGAAGTTGGCGGCGCAGCACCTGTTAGCGCCGCCGCTCCCCCGCCCGCCTCGGGTGGGCAAGGCGAGCATCATTCTCCATCCTCCGAGACCCACTGTAAATGAAAATCGGAGATGCGATTTTTCGGTTCTTTTCCTCCATTCCGTACGATTGTATGTGCATCTGTGGTTCTGGGTTTTTTTAAGTTGTTGTCAAAGCATACAGAATCCAGCTTGGCGTGTATAGAAATACTCCTCAGCATGAACAAATTTTTTAAATTGCCGCTTAGCTCTGGATTCCAGCTTGAGGCATGATTGTGGGTGTTGCTGTTCAATGTACTCTGCTTAATATACTGAGAAGTATGTACTGGCTGTAAGCCACCCAAAGCCAAAAATCATCATGGTGAATCCAGGTGAATTGGGTTTTTAACAGACAGTGTTGTGCTTGGGAGAAAGCCACATTCACTGATCATCCATTACCTTTTCCAGGATATATTCTTCTATTCATGTGGGTACTGTGGAGTAGGGTCCAGGAAAGCCTTTTTCACTGTTGCTGTCTGAGTGCTGACTTCAGCTGGAGGTGTTTGTTGGAAGCCAAATCTAATTCTTGTGCTGTTGTTCTGTTTCCTTAATGCAATAGCTGTTTTGTCTTGTCCTCTTCCAAAAGTCCACTCTGAGGGGTTGTCAGGCTGGTGCCTTTCTGTTGACAGCAGTTGGCTGTCCAAGCATCTCTTCCCTTTGGATGTATTTCTAAGAATTTTTTTAAAGGAAAACCACAATGGGGAGGAAAGTATAATTTCTATTGATATGAGATCTTCCTGATAACTGGAGTATTCAAAAGAAATTTTGCAGATGTCAGATAATTTTCCTACGATCCTTCTCAGCACAATCAGTGAGCTCTAGGTGCTGGGCTGGAGTGGAATGCCCCCATAGCACAGAAGCAGAGGTGCAGCACAGCAGCAGGTTTTACCCATAATCAGAGTGGAGTGTGCCAAAGCTGGGACTAGTGCTGCCCATTCTCTTCCTATACTCTCCCTTATTCTTGCTGCCCCATATTCTACATAACTCATACGATAATTCTGTGTGTTGGAAGAGTCACAAAGCACTGTGCTTTGCTTCTCTCAGAACAGTTCTCAGTGCAAATGTGTCCTACACTTACTAAGGTTATTAATGCAACAGTTTACAGTGAAACGTGCTTTTCTCCCCAGTCCTTTGGGGTTAATTTGTGTTTTCCTTTGTCACAAGTGACAATTGATAGTTTTTGTTTCAGTGTGAGGTGAGGGTGAGGCAATACACCTGAGGAAGAAAGGATGGGATGCTGTGGAGCTGTGTGCCACAAAGCCCTTTGGGTGGTGAGGATGGCAGGAAGCAGTCAGGGCTGTCAGACCTCTCCCAGTGGGCTCACAGGGCTCAGTGGGTCTGCACAGCACAGGGCCTGTGTGGAATTCCTCCAGGGGGTTTTTGTGTAATTAACCTTTGAGCTGTAGGAGAGGATATCCTGGGGTGCTTTTCTACTGAAGGAAATTAATCCAGTTCTTAGGTTAGAGCCTGCACTTCCCTCTGTTACTCACCAGCACAGGCCTCCTGTACCTTCCTGAGCTGTCAGCCCTTTCCATCCCTGTCACCATGGTGGCATTTAACCCCCAGTGTATCACTCCTTTAATTTAGGTATTGCTTTTCTTCAGTTTTCTTTTCACTGCTATATCCTTTTGTCTTTTGTGTTTGAATCATTTCTGTAGCATCTCTGGTTGTGTGGTCCAGTGAGATATCCTCAACAACAAATGAGTGAGAACACAAGAGAATTATTGACTTGTGCTTCCTGCTCATAATCACTTTTAAAGATGCTCTGCTATCACTCTCATTATCATCCACCTGCAGCAGGTATTACATAATACCTGATGAATACCAGACACAATAATATTTTGTAGAAAAATAGGTAATATCTAAACTGAGATGCATAATGGCATACAAGCAGTGGTTATCTCTCAAGTTAATTTATTTTTACAGAATACTGTATACTATTTATGTTCCTATGAGTTCCTTTTGTGTGTTATCACACCTTTGAACTGCTCATTGTGGACCCCAGCTGGCTTTGCTAGATGTCTTGAGACAGCATAAATGACCTGTATGTTAGAGCCCCTCTGATGTACACACAGAAGCAGTGTGTGTAAGTTTGGTTACCACTTGCAGCCTCAGTGATTCTGCAGTGTGTTATGAAAGTTAAAATCTGGCCTCCTGCTCCCTGCAGCTTGAGCAACCCCCTGAACACCTCAGCTGTATTGTATTTATTAGCTATGCCATGAAGAACAGCTTTTGACTGTAACTATTTAATCTGTTGTTAAAATAAGCCTTTTTGCATCAGTGGGTTCATCTCCAGTCTGTAGTTGATTGAGCAGGCTTGGGTGTCCTCTGTTCTGCTGGTGCTCTAATTGGCTTTGGTTTAAGGTCCCTTGTGCTAATGAGCAGGACTTATACCTAGTCAAAGCCTATTAGCAGCTTGTCATTGGGTTTCCATTCTAAATCCATATTTTAATTAAAGTAATGCTGTACATCTCAAGACGCTGTGCCAAAGATGCTCAGCCACTGCTAAGCTGTATGACTGGCTCATTTCTTTGTGTGTTGTTCAGTGATTTCAGAATGCTCTTGTAGTCTTGGTAACCTCAGAAATAGCCACTTCTCATAGGTAGAGACTTTTGCTTCCAGCATAAAAGCCTGGTTTTGGGAGGTGCTGAGTGCTGCATCCAGGCTAAGAGCACTCAGTGCTTTTATCAGGGGTTAGGGGCAGATGCCCAGGGGTGAGCTGCCCCCCTCCCTTCCTCTGACAGACTAAAATTAACATTGATTTAACAGCCAGCTAATGAAAAAATGTTAATGGGAGCAGGGTTAAAACATGTCTTTAACCTGAAAAAAATAGCAGCTTTTAGTGGGGAAAAAAATGGGAAGACAGAGAATAAAAAATGATGTAATGGTCTTCAGTATGATCCAAATTGATATGAGCTGCAGTCATAATGTTACTGATAGGTTTTTCAAGATTTATGTTTGCAATTTAATTTTCCTGAAGGGTTTTCTGTATTTTCTGTTTCATATTGAAAATGAGGACTGGATTTCCTTAATTTTCAGTGGTTTTATGTTCGGGTATGTTTCCCTACAGTAAAAATAAAATTTTAATTGTCAGACAAATGGTCTTTTCTTCTTGTACATTTACAACAGGAAAAGATAGCAAGAGCCTTGGGAGTATGTCAATTTCTGTGGATTTTTTTTACTAATTCAGATATAGTTGATGACTCTCCGTGTTCAAAACCTCTTTGTTAAGAGTTTCTGAGGATTCAAAGTACAAAATTGAATTCTTTGAGTATAGTTTAGTGATAAAAAGTTATATTTTTATAATCTTTCATTTCAATTGGAGTGATGGGGAATTGATTTAAACATGAAAAGTGATGCCATGCTTCAGGAGCTAGAGAAACAAAGGAACAAATTTGGTACAGGACACAAAACCATTATAAAATAAAGATAATTTCATTGCTTTTGTGTTTTCTATTACTCCTCTAAGATTTCAGGTCTGGTTCATTCAAGTCACTTGAAGCCTTTCATTGCATTGGCAGTAATTCAGGCCACTTTTCCCAAAACAGGGAGGTGGTCCTTGGTGCACCTTGAAGAAACCATATATTTTCCTATTACCATGTCAGAATAACAATCCATGCTTCCACATGAAACATACATTATTAAGAGCTATATAACTTCTGAAAAGCCCTGGAATACACAGGATGAACTGAGTTCATTTAGGGTCATTAATGTCATGCGAGTTATTTATGAGAAAATATTATAATAGCAGATTCTGCAAACTTTCATTTAAAATAGCCTTTCATTTTGACTTATGGAATCATAACATCATTGTCATTATGTCACTTAAAGGTTGGAAAACACATTTAAGATCCAGTTCAGCCATTAATGTAGCACTGCCAAGTCCACCACTAAACCATGTCCTTAACTGCCACATCTACACATTTTTTAATTACCTCCAGGGGTGGTGACTCAACCACTTCCCTGGATAGCCTGTTCCAATGCTTGGCAACACTATGCATGGAGAAATGTTTCCTAATATCCCATCTATACCTCCTTTGGCCCAACCTGATGCTGTTTCAAATTTGCACTGTCACTTGGTGCTTAGAAGAGAACAACCTTCATCTGGCTACAGCCTTCTTCAAAGTCCCCTCGAGCCTCCTTTTCTCCAGGCTAAGCATCCCAAACTCCCTCAGCCCCTCCTTATCAGACTTGTGCTCCAGACCCTTCACCCTCAGCTTTATACTCACATTTTCCAGCTGACATGGGCAGCCCATGTGCCTGCTGCAAAGCTGATGTGTGCACAGAGGGTGTGCTTGGAGTTCTTGGACACTCTGCCACCTGAGCAGAGCTGCTGCATTTCCAGACATCCCAGACATAGGCCCAGTATCCTTTAATTCCTTTCTAATGAGATTTCTGGATATTAGAGGATGCACAATTAGGATCTGCTGTACTCTGCTGTATCAGCACAGAGGAACCAGAGTGCAGGGTAAAACTGCATTTGTTTTCCACTATTTCTTTATGTATTCTCCATCTCAGGGGTCAAGAGGGATTCAAAGCCTTTATTAGCTGTGTGCTCTTTCTTACAGCAAGGTAATCTGAAGGTATTAAAAAAGAGAGAGTTTAGATTTGTGGTTTGGGTAGGTTATTCCCACCAGCTCAAACCAGAATCCAGGCTGCTTGCTCAACGTGAGCTGCGTGTGTCTTTGTGTCCGTACATGTGCCCCCAAGAAAGCTCCAGAGAAAGACAGACAGACCTTTCAGTCATGCTTGCACCTGGGGAGTCTGTCTTTGACAAAGCTAAATGGTGGCCATTTGGAAGCTTTGACATTACTGGTGTATGCTTAGGACTCTTTTTTTTTCTTTAAAAAGTGAGATAAGCAAAAAGCAAACCAATGGAAAGTTGGGATTAAAAGATGCATGAACA
Organism: Oenanthe melanoleuca; assembly: GCF_029582105.1. NCBI lineage: Eukaryota > Metazoa > Chordata > Aves > Passeriformes > Muscicapidae > Oenanthe > Oenanthe melanoleuca. The sequence goes on from NC_079339.1 coordinate 46,956,038, forward strand.
ACTCCTTGTCAAAAGCTGCCCTGATTATAATCTAAAACCTAGGATAAAATCTCTTTGATCTATAGCATTAAACATTAATAATGTTAGCTAGGAGCTTCCAGTCATTCTTTTATATGACCAGTTCTGTGCTCACTTATTTGCATAATAGGGCACTGACCATTACTCTACCAGCTCTACTTTCTTCCAAAGGTTAAAGTCATTTTCTCTGGCATTCTTTGATTCCTCCAGAATGTCTTGACTTACAGTAAATAGAATCAAAGCATTAGGAAGCTGAAAGAGCAGATATGAGTTTAGCTAAGGAGTTCTCAGATGCTTTGGTTCAATCTTAAGTCCTGACATCTTGCTGTGGTATAGCACAGCCAGAGGGACCAGCTGTATAACCCAGATGTTGCCAAAATCCTGTTAGTGTGCAGAAATCAGTGCCCTCATCCAGGATATTGCCAACAGTTGAGGTGAGAATAATTTTTTTTGTGCTGGCTGCTTAGAACAATTGCATTAGATTTTTATTAGTGGGAGGAACAAGAGGAATCCCTTCACTTTTCTTATCACTGCAGTAACACTGCAGACTGCATTTCCAAGTCTTGTATAGTAGAAATTTCTGTTCCAGCAAAGCTTTTGAAAATTCATTGGTGATTTGGGCATACTCTTTTTATAAAGTGTTGATACTGCACTTTGGAGGAGGCTGTTCCAGGATTGTGCTTGTAATTGCTGTCAAAAGATGTTAAAAGCAGTGATTCCAATCCAGCAAAACACTTAAACATTTCCTGCACTTGGAACACGTGTATATTGTTCCAGTAACATCAGCAGGACTGTCCACTTGCTTAAAATGAGGTGTCTTCAGCCTGGCACAAATGGAAAGAGAATGTTTTGTAATTCATAGAAAAATATCCTAGGAGAGCTAGAGGAAACCTACAATTGGTCATATTATTAATTCAGGGAAGCCTGAGACTAAGTGTTTTGAGTGATTGTGCTTTCATCAATTAATAGCATGATGAATTTCTCTTGGAGCACTTACATGTTGGAAGAGGAGGATGTGGTAGGAGGTTGGGTGGTGGGGAAGCAAAAGGAGGATAAAGCTCATGTGGCACATGTATTTGTGCACCTTTGCACAACAAGGATTAGAAGAAACAAAATAATTTATTTGTGTTTCATGTGCCCATTAACTGTGAGACTAATTCTGTAACACATTTAATATTTTTTGAAATAATTTACATGATTTTCAGCAGTTACATGCTAAAAGCTTCACAAACAGAGCAGATGTTGCAGATTTCCATCTTTGTCGAGTGTGGAAAGGAGGTTTGTAATACAATAGCAAATAGACATTCACATGTTTTACAGACATAAAGCATTTCACAACACAGTTGAGTGCAGCAGTAGCTGGGGTCCTGTTTTACCCAGCAAATAGCTAGAGATGGCAGGTAAGAGGAATGAAGACTGAAGCAGCACTGCATTCATGCCAAACATCTTGCTTGTTGGTGATGTTTGTTGAGATGCCTGGTTTTTCTTGAACAGTAAGAGCCCAGCCCTGTCCTACACTGAGCAATATCTCTCTTGATAGACTCGATGAGAAAGGAGTTTCTGGGTAGCAGCTGAGACCAGTTGGATCCTCAGAATCCACAGGCTGGAAAAACTTAACTGGTCACAGACTGGAGTGGCAGTGGTGGTGGTATTATCTTGGTTTTGGCTAATTTAAGATGAATTTCTCAACTAATTGATGATCTGCAAACACAGGGGTGGAGATCCTGGTTTAAGTTTTGTTGAAAATGGAATGGATGTTGGCCATTAGGAAGCTAGTTTCATCATCTTCCTAACCTCATTCCCATAACAGACAAAAGCAGAAGACTCCAAATGATTCAAAGGGTTTTCCAGGATTAAGTAAAGCAGTGTGATCCTTTGGTGACCATACACCATCAAATTAAATAATTGATCAAAGATTAGACCATTCAAAAGGAGTGCAGTGATGTGGAAAGCAGAAAATTAGAGCAGCAGCCCAAGTAAATTCAGCAGTGACCAGCTCTGTTAATTTGCTATGTCTCTCTGCTGGACTTTAGTTTCTTTGAAAATGTTTTTGGTCATGAATGAATTTTCTATCTGAGCTAGTGAGGTCTATTGTAGTCCCCTGTCTGTTATTTCAGTGGACAGCTTGGTTTGATGAGTATAGTTTCCTATACAGAATTAAATTACTGTTAACCCCTTCCTCTGTTCACAGGGATGATGATTTTTAAGGATCTTTTGAAAAACTGATGGCTCTCTGTGATTATTATAGACACTTTTTTTTTTTTTTTCCAGCAGATACATGCTGAAGTATGAAAGGAAGATCCTTGAGAATTGGTTGTAATCTGTTGATGGTTCTGTGGCTTGATCAGTTTGATCTGCTTCTTGTGCTGGTTAACATGTTGGGATTGTTCTGTTTCCATGGAATGGAAGCCCTTGGCAAGCAGGATCCTGACATTTCATATGCAATTTATGAGCACTTTGGAACAGAATAAAGTGTGTGAACTCCTTGACATCTCTTTTGCAGGTGCTGTGTGGTCAGGGTGCTGCAGTGAGGAGTGCCTGTGCTTACACTGGGCACTGAACAGCAGCAGAAAACATGGCCAGCTGTGACACAGACACGTACTGGCTGTGTGCTGTGCAGTGCTGGCAGGGTTACAGGGAGCAGGGGGTGTGCAGGGTGGAAATCTCTCCCTGTGAGAAGGACCATGAGCGCACAGCAGCCAGAGCTGGTGCTGTGAGCAGTGCCTGCTGCCTGCCCTGTCCCACTGTCCCACACACCACACAGCACTCTCACCTGTCTCTCAGCACCAGCCTTTTCAAATGACACCTGCTCTGACACTGAATCTTTAGTCCTAGCTGAATTCCACGCTCCTGAGAGCTGCCAGAGCCCAAACCTGCAAGCAGCAGCTAATTAGAAATCATTACTATTAGGGTCACTGCAGAAAAGCTCAGCTCCTCTATGAAGCATGCTGCTGGATGCAGGGGCCGTTTCCTTTTGTTTTGCAAAGTGATTATCTGTAGTGTGGAAATGTTTTACAAAGTAATAATATTAAAAGCTGTTAACCTCAGCTGATTCTGTTTGTTGTAATTTTGTTTGTAAGGCTTTCAAATGTTGCAAAAGGGGGAACACCCCAGGAATGAACCTGCATAACTAAAACAAAACCAAACTTCCACTGTGGCTTTTTTTCTTTCTTTCTTTTTTTTTCCCTGCCAAAACAGCTGGGAGAGCATTTACAAAATGTGGGATGCTGTGCTAGGTTCTATAACTGGTAAAAGAGACCAATAACAGAGTTGCTTCATGGAAGAGAAAAAGACAGCTATGTCTCTTTGACTGATGTGTAGAAGTTTTGAGGTGTATGTTCAGAGAGAAAGAAGTAACAATAGGACTGATGCAGAAACAAAAATATTAAAATTTATAGTTTTAAAGGATTTCTGAGATGTCAGCTGAACCCCAGGACTTGGAGCAGCTGATTGCCTTTAAATATCTAGACCATAATTAAGTGCATGCCCAAAGTATGTTATTCTCTGAACTTCCCTTCTGCTTAAATGAAGAATATAATTAAATGCCTCAATAATCTGCAAGAAGTGCCAAAGCATTTTGAGGTATTATAAAAGCTCTTCTTTAAAAGTGAGCTCCACTTGAAATATGTTGGGTTACTCATTTTGTCTTTCTACCTTACCCTCCTTGATGCACCACATAGGTTTTTATGGATCTTTCTCAGGGGTTTCATCACCCCTGAACTTCTCTCTTCTATGCATATGTAAAATGTTTTCCTTCCAACTCAGGTATGCTCTCCTCTTTGTGTGTCTTTTTTCTTTGTCTCTCATATCCTCCATCCTTACCTTCTATAAATTATTTCAGATGCTATAGTTGCACCAGCTCCAGTTCAAGTCCTACAGAAATTTGAGTTTAGTTCTGGAAGATGGGGGAGAAAGAGTAAACAATTCTCCTGTCCAAGACAAGAAATGCAAATGCATCAAAGCAGCAAACTAAATGCTGCAATCACTGTAAGCAACATGGCAGAAATTTTCCCAGTTGACTGAAGCCTGTTAATATATCTTGACTGGGCTGCAGATTAGTAAAAATTGAGTGGCACTTGATGCAGAATCTAAATCTCAGGAATAGGAATGGAAATGTTACCTTCTTTGTTCTGTTTTATGTTTTGGTTGCTCTTCAGCTAGAGCAGAGTTGCTTATAACTTCAATCTGAAAAGTTCTGAATTTTCCTCTAGAAGCTGAGTCCAGCAATCACTTGTGAGAAAGATATTGAAAATTCATTCACAAACACTCTTCTTTCTTTCTTTGTGCTATGATATCTTTCTCCTCACAGACCTAGAGGTCACCTTCATTAAATATGTGGTTATTACCATGCAGGCATGCCAAATGGTTATTCTGTGACAGGATGCAGGCTGTGAAATGTTCATTCTGAGGTGGTTTCTGAGCCATCTGATTGAGCATGCAGTGAAACTGTGCAGATGAGCAAGGCAGTGAGATTTGTTGTCAGGGAGGCAGATGTTTTATTCTCCTGGTGCGTTCTCTGGCATTTCTCAAGGACATGAAACAGAAGCAGAAGAAACTGAATTGCTGTGCTTGCTCTCTCCCTTGTTCTCCAAGGTAGTTTTGCAACTCATTTCTCCTGTAATCTCATCAAGTGTGAGAAGAGACATGCACCTCCTGACTTCTTTTACAACTGTCCTTTATGCTTTCACAGGTAACCTTCTTTACCCAGCCAGCTGTAGTTTTCAGCATGGGTGATTTTCATGGTACATATCTTGCTTATCACTTTATTGTACATAATACCCTTAACAGCACTTTAAGGATGGGTATTTGGATGACTAAATAAACACTGCTGCCTCTAAAACATTTGTCTCCTGACCTCTGGTCTGCACAGTACATGTCTGGCAGAAGGGAGGGCATGGAGAAGGCAGGAGATAATGTGCTGATGTAAGCTGCAGTCTGGGCTGCCATGATAATAATCCCTTGCTGTGCCTTAAAGCCTTCAGGTGCCAGCATGTGCCATGGGTCATGCTGACAAGTGAAGGGAAATGGGAAGAGGATACCTTTCAATACCTTGTATTGAATACCTTTAATTCAATACCTTGTACTGCCCAAGGTTATGATGGTAATTCAACTGGACTCCACCACATCTGTAATATCTTTTTTTATAGCAGTATGTAACATTTAGTGGGCACTTATTCCCAGTTTGGTGCTTTTTGGTGTGGAAGTTTAAACTGGCCATTGCTTGCAGAGGAAAAGCAGCAAATCCTTCTTACTCCACATGTGCAGCATTACCCAGCAGGTAATGCTGAGAGCATCCCTCCAGTTCTTCTGGACATTAATGAAGTTATAGCTTGAAGCTTGTAGCCCTGTCTTTTGGTACTGGATTTATGACTATCAAGCTCTTGATTTTTATGTTGTTTTGTTTTATTCTTTGTTTTTTGTTGTTTTTTTTTTTTGGTTTTTTTTTTTTTTAATTATGGTGTCGTTTCCTTCAAAATGATCCTGCAGAAATTTGGAAAATTGTGACTTTCAGACTCTGGACCATTTCAGTAAAGCTTGGCCAACAAACAGAACAGGATGTGCTCTTCTCCAAACTAAACAGCATCTTTCTGTGTGCTGATTTTAACAGAAACCCTGACATTGGTTTAGGAGTAATAGAGCTCATGTACAACTCTGCCTCAGGATCCTGCTATGCTCCTGTCAGTCCTGGTAGTCATCCTTTTCACTGCCTGTCTCACAGGAGCAGCAGAGTGGTGACAAGAGAGGAGATGCAGCAGCTGTCACACCTATTAAAGCTTCTCAGTCACTGATGTGAGGATAAACAAACATGATATTCCTGCAGTTGCATTGTTAGCAATTCATTTTTAAAATCAGTCACTTGAAAAATATCGAGGCACAGGTAAAATAGCTCTGTCAGCACTTTCTGTTTCTGTTAACTTAATAGAAGAGTTACAGTCAAGGCCACGTGCTTACCTAGTGAAAGCACACATTTCTCTTCTGAGTGAAGCTGTATCAAGGAGGGATGTGGCTCACCAAATGCAGGAACATGCTGATTCCTGTCCTCTGCTGCCATTTTATTCCCTCATTTTATTACCTGCTCAGCAGTGATGAGTAATTCTCACATGTAAGCAAGTGATATTTACTGTAAGAAAGGCCAAGTAAATTCACAGTTGAGCAAACATTTAAAGAAATACCAATTAGAGACTGCTTTCCTATTTTGTTTGAAAATGTGGAGGGGTAAAGAAGTTGAAAATATAAATATTTTCTCATGGATATCTAAAAAACAAGTGCAGAAGCTCATATTTTCCATCATTGCATCCCCAGAAATGTGGGCATGAGACTTGTATTTAGTCAGTAAATCTTTATTAAAGTGAAACAGTGGCTGACAGTAGATATGCAAAAAAACATGAGTAAGTCAAGAAAAGCTGATAGGATTAAAATCTGTGGTCAGTTTTGGAGGTTGAAGTAGAACAATCCCAGATAAACAAAAAGAGGGTGAGTCCATAACATCCCATGAAGACACAGCATTTAGGGACAATGGATGTTGTGCTCTGTTTGTCCTTTTGTCTGTGCTTTCCTCCTCCTCAGAGCTGTGGAGGGGACACAGAAGGAGCATCTCATGGCAGGATCTGTATGTTTGGCTTGGAGTTGAGAGCCATCATCCTTGAGTGCACCAGGCTTACCTACCCATCTGTTTCTGAAGTGTGTGGAAAACTGTGTGTACTTAAAAGCTCTACATGGATGCTGCTTTCAGGGGCTTCAGAGCTGCAATGAAACATTTTACCCTTCTTTGTTGGGAGGCTTCATCCCTCTGGCTGCCACCTGGCTTTAAGGGGCTGCTGCAGCCTTGCAGCTCATTCCTGACTCACAGCAACACGGGGCAGAGTTTGAGTAACTGTGCCACCATTTGACCCTCCTTTGCCATGGTTCTGTGTGGTGGTACTGCTCCCTTTCTGCCTGTCTTACCAGCTGGTATCAAACAATGTGGGTGCTTATCTCTGAGAACCACTAAGGATGTATTTATTTATTTATTCATTCAGTAACTTACATTCTGTGTAGGATCTCATACCTGATGTGCCACCTCACTGGTTCATCATTAGGAGAGCTCAGCATTTCCCTGGAGGCATCTGATTGTAGCTTCCAAAGCACAGCAGACAACATATTTGGCCTCATTTTTTTTTTCCCACTTAATTTTTTTTTTTTCTGTTCATCTAATTAATCATAAAGTAGACTTGCTTTTTGTGATCCCTGGAATTACTGGAACCAGTCCTTCAAGCAGCACAATTCCCAGTCATCTTTCTAATGTGATCCTGTTTTTGCCATAGGAATATTTATTTCATATAAGTCTGGGCTACATTTGTTTTTGTAGGTCAAATTTAACTGTGAGCTGTGCTGCCCAAACCATGCACCAGATTTATGTTGTGGGAACCATCAGCAAAAACCTGAATCTTCTAGAACTGGATTTTTTCCCTTTTTAATCTATTTCACAGATGCCACTAGATAACCTCCAAATCCACTTTTTGAAAAATGTGACACATTCTGAAAGAGACAAGTTGATGGGAACAATTGCTGTTAAAAAGCAGGAGGCAAAGCAGCAGTGAGGGCATATGTGCATTCACATCATGCAAACCTGATGCTGGCCAGAGGCAGCCAGCCCACAGCTTCCTCCCTGCCCAGGAAAGCCCCAGGGTGACAGGATGCCAGCTGCTCCTATTGCCAGGTAAGGACAGGTGAGCCCTGGCTGGGTTTGTGAGCTGGAGGAGCACAGAAGTGAGTGGAGAATGGGTGGCACTGCTCTTCTGCTGCCCCTCTGCCACTGCCACCAGCATGAACAGCCCTGTCTGCCAGGGCAGAGGTGCCTTTAACAGAAGAGCAAAAGGGGAATCCAGGAGCAGTGGTGTTTCTGACACTTTTGCTCCCAGATCCATTGCTGCAGGTGCATTGAGTGCTCAGTGCTGAGAGCAGCTGTAAATTATCAGTGGGAACAAACACAGGCTTTGCCTGCATGATATAGGTATGATTCAGAGAAAAAAAATGCTGAAAACATTGTGTTAAAATTGTCACATCTGGGACACATATAGTAGGACTGAAAAAACCACACAGGAGTCACAAGCAGATGTAAATCTGCTTGCTAATGTGTCTTGCAGGCAGTGTCAGGGGAGTTTTGGTGATTGCTGCTTCTGCAGCAGATCAGGCACCGTGAATGCAGTGCCCACAAACTGCTCAGAATCCATAAGTAAAAGGCAAATTAGCTTTGCACAGACCTGTGGAAGGAAAAATAAAAGCTGAGGAAATAATAAAGAAATTATATGCACTCTGCACTTCATTGCATGCAGAGCAAACTGGAAGTGCAATGAAGATTTGGGGACTTGACATTGTTAACAAAAGGAACAAGCAATTGTTTTGTTAATTCATGTTTGGTCTTTTATTCATCTGTCTCAAATGAGGAGCATTTATATCATAAGTAAACACTTGTGTCAACCATCCTGTCCATTCTTCTGTATTTCCCTTCAAAATCTCATCTAATTCCAGCTGCCATGATCTCGATCATTTATCACTTTTTATATTTCAGGGCTGCCTTTTCCCGTGTATATCCTCAACCTTGCATTTAGTTTCACACATACAGCAAAGCCTCTTTATTGTCTTTTTCCACAATAGCTGCTGAAAACTATCCTTTTTTAAAGTTGGTAAGATACTGGGCCATGGCTGGACTGCTGATGTGTGGAACCTTCCTTGGATTTCTGTCTCATTGCCATCTTTTTCTCATTTCCCATTCATTAATTCTTGGCTGTTGATCAAGACCTTTTTTCTTTATTTTCACATGCCCTATGGGATCCTTATATTTAACTAAAATTGTTAGTACCTAGATAGAGGCAAAAAATTGAGACATTTCAAATCACAGGTATTTGAATATTCAGTCCACTGAATACCATTTTGAAGGATTTTTGTCTGTTTCTCCACATCTCTGGAGAAAACAAGCATAATTATATTCTCATACATGAATCCATATATGTCTGAAGCTGTCAGCCAGACAGTGATCCTCCCAAAAAATGCTCCATAATCACTGGTTGTTTATCATCCAGCTACTGCATTCCAGGTAGCAGCACCCTTTTCTTCTGAGTAATGAACTGTGTTACAGAGGAGCCTAACAGCAGCCTGTGTATATCTCATTTTGGCCAGCCTTCTTCAATGTCTTTCATATCAGGGGTTTAAGCCAAACAAATAAAAGAACAATCAATTAAAGTGACAATCAATAAGAAATGGAGATTAATTAGTTTAAATAATGGAGATAGGTAGAGAACAACTCTGAAAGCTGCTTACAGTGTTGGTAAATCCTGTTAGCCTTTCAGTTTTAATGCTCTCACCTGAGCAGCCATGCAATGAAGCCAACAGAAAGGAATCATTGCTTTGTGGATATCCTTATTTGTGCAAATTTCCTTCCCCTGAAGCAGTCTGAGTTCCCATCCTTCTTCATTCACTGGTGGGGCAGTTCTGAGCACCCAGGTGAGCCCTGTGAGTGGGAAGGGGCAGCTTGTTCACATCTGTTTGCAGCTGTCTGCCAGCATGCCCCTCCTCTTCCCTCCGTGTAGCATTTTTAGTAATTGAGATAAAAACTGTCTTGTGCCATCACACATGCATCTGCTTTCAGATCTGTGTTCAGATCCAGTTTTATGCATCACTGCATTACAAGGACTGCATTTGCATAGTCCATTTCAGGTTAATCTTTTTTTAGATTTTTCACCCTTTCACTGAAATTATGTCTTTATACACATGTGTCAAGGTGGACTAAAAATGTATTTTCCCCTTTGCAGGCCTTCTATGATCAAATTATAATTGGTTGTATAATTGGTTTTCTGCACCCTCCCACTCAATTTTTTTAACCAAGTCCTCTGAGCAACAAGTTCAAGCTACCCAGTAGGAGTTTGTAGTTGCCTGTGTGAAAGATGAAGTTGTCTTGTAGCTTTTCAACAAATACATGAGTCCTGAAAACAACTGTGTATAGAGCTATGCTGACTCCATGTCTTTGGAGAGGGTAGAAAAATTTGTGTGTGGAGTATGAATAAGGACGAAAGAGGAGGCTATCACCTTGAACTGAAGTCTGCACCTCTGTGTTTTATGTCAAATATGCTTGGAGTCCAGTTAGCAGTAGTCTGGTTTAGATTAATTTCTTTTCACTTTCAGTATATTTATGGGAAAAAGAGGCAGATTCATCATGAATCTACTATTCATCATTGAATGTTATGATATCATCTGAAATCATGATATAAAATTGCAGTGCATTTTTTATTAAAATTGCATTTAGTCTCCCTGGTAGCTTCTTTTCCTTCATATCTTTTTCACTTGAAGATGGCCAGCAGATATAAGGGCTAAAACCTGGAAGAAGCTTTCTTACATGTGCCTTTTAATGCTTGGTTTCTGAGCTGTGAAGAACAGTGCATCAGTGTTGCTTAAATCAAGCATTTACATTTCTACTATAAAGCAAAGCAGAATTATGAAGGTTAGAGGCTTCCTTCTTTGACATGAGAAGTAACTTTTCCTTATGTTATCCAGCACTTTGTGTAAAAATGTTTGATGTTTCACTGGGAGATGTTGTTAATAGCAACTGAAGCATTTATCTTAGTGACATCTGTCTCTTAATCAACAAAAGATCACAGTAACCTTTTGAGAAATCAGAGTACATCAATATCCCTGTAATTCACTTCCCTAATGTCCAACTCTTCATGTGCAAAATATCTTGTCTGCATTTCTGCAAAGGAAAGAAACATGCCACCATCTAAATTGCAGGCTTAAATGAAGGGCTAAGATGAAAATAATATGGATCAGATAAATATTTTAAGGCTGTCAGCTCAGTTCATCTTGTTCTGTCTGTGGTTGCCCAAATACAGCTGGCAGATGCCAATGCTGCATTTCCTTGCTTTTCTGCTGTCATAACTAGAGATCAGCAGGGGTCAGCTGTGCACTTTTCAGCCCCAGAATGGCAAGCAGCTTTTGACCAAAGCCACTGTGTTTTCTGAAAAGAAGAATGAGCATGCCCCTGTATTTTAACCTCTTGGTGAAAAGTGTTCAAAGTCAGCCCTTGGCTTTGCCTTTATGCTTCCAGCAGGAGAACAGCTTGCTGTGTTTTGAGTTTGTTCAGTGCTGGGAAGCCATTGGTTCATTAGGATTTGTAAAACAAGCTGTAGATGAGATTGATTAAAAAATAACATCAGAATATTACTAGTCCATTAAGGATTAAGGCAGTTTTGGAATTGAAAGTGAGATGAACCCAAGTAATGTTTAAAGACTCATTAGCAGATCTTGTGGTGGACACTGAAAATGTGCAAAAAGCCCTGAAGAGCTTATAATCAAAGCAGACAAGATTAGGCAAGAAGGAACTTTAAATATTAATTAAAGGGGAATATTAAAATCCATAAAGAAAATTAGTTCCACTTTCCTTTTTCTTCCTCCTTCATTGTGCAAATAATCAGATTTATAACACAGATATTGTGCCACAAATCCTGACTGGCTGTTTTTGCTGATGTTTCTCTGCATGTGAACAGATTCTGGCTCAAAGCCCATCTTGTTTGGAGCCTTCATAGGCCACAATCAATTGGCAGCCAGGGCTGGGTTCCAAGTAATAGATAAGGGTTTTCTTGACACAGTATGGACTATCCTTTTTATTGAAAGGTAGTTGTTTATTCTAAAGGCCAGAGTGACCCAATGTTATTTCCCCAGCAGTGAGTTGTGCACTCTAATGATCTTCTTTTTCTCCATCAGATCATCAAGAATTGGATGAATTGTTAATGCTCCTTCTTCTTTTTTTTTCTCTTATGGTACAACTCTAATAAGCTTGAAATAGAAAGGATGGGTACTGGTGAGATTTACAGAGAGTATAACTACGTGGACAAGGAGTACTTGTGGTGTTCTCAAAACCTCAGTTTTTCTACATTCCTCAAAGAGCAAGCACCTTCCCTTTGGGGAAACAGATGGTGCCTGCACAACAGGATTATAGGAGGAAATGGGTTATGATGGAAGATGAGAGGTGGAAGCTTACTCTTCTGCAAAATCCAGGCTTTGCTTTCACCTTGGAGATGGTGGCACTGGTTTTGTTATCTCAGTGCTGGAGTAATTTAGTGCCTTGCAGGGGGGAAAGTGCTGCTGTGGGCAGAGCTGGGATACACAGGTGGGGTCTGATCTCTACCTGCTATTTGAAGAACATGTTTAAAATCACTGGTGACCCTTACGTGTATGTAGGAATTGGTGTGTAGTCACACTAAGGCTCTGTCCACTCCCAGAACCAAAGGAGTGGGACAGAAGTGTTTGTTTCTGTTTCCTCTTACTTCTCTATTTCAGCTGCAAGAAAAACAAGCTGATAAAATGAAATGAAATAAATTTATGAATATTCATTCATTTTAATGAATGAAATTAGGTTCATGCCAGAAATTCTGCATAGCACCAGACTCAAGCTTCACACTCGAACTCCACTTTGATGTGCTGTTGTCTGAGCTGGTAAGACCCAAGCTTGAGAGACACAGCCTCAAACTGGGAATGAGTGCTTCCATTTCCCATCACATTCCTTGTAGATCTTGCAACAGAAAGCTGAAGTTGATGAAGGCCCACTCTAAATTTCATAGGGGTCATATCTGAAGTAATCAAACAGATTTCTTGGGAGGAGGTTTACTCTGGGTTAATGTGAAATACCCAAGGCACATATTACTTCCCAACAGCTTGCCTTCACCTGAACATATTTGTGATGCATCTCTTCCTTCTGACCCCTGCCTGCCTGTTTGTCTTTACATATCACTGGCACATTATCCTTTCAGCAGTGTGGGATGGCCCAGGAGCCCAGACCAGAGAGTGAACAGGAGGAGCTCACTGTGGCCTCCCAAGCACATCAGCAGGGCACTGCTCTCCTCTTCCTGAAACAGCATGGCACAGTCTGGTTCTCTTACCTCTGCTGCAGTGTCTGAATATCCCTGTTGGATGGAGCAGGGTGTTGGATTTGTGAATATTCTTTAGCTGTGTCTTGTTGGTTTTGCCTGTGAGCGTGCAAACCCTGCAGCCCTCTGAAATCAGTGACATGATTGTGTATGACAGTCATTAGTGGGTGAAACAGAAATCTGGCTGTGAGCATCTGTTTTGAGGGAGCCAAATATAATTAAAGTTTAACCATGCTGCATTTGCTCTTTTATTTACTGGGACCCAGTCCTTTTTAGGGATCACAGGGACATTTCTTGAGGTCCTTCTGAGGGGTTTGACTTGCTACATTTTGCCATAGTTTGCTTGTTTCATATGAATGTGTTTTGTATTACAGGCTGGATCAAACAAGTTTGTTCAGAGATTCCCTTAGGAAAATGAAACACTAACTTCTTGAATATGTTCAAGTTTTTTCCAAGGGGAATACTTTCTGGTTTCAGGTTGTTCTGAATCTGGACATCTTGCATTGATGTATTCCATTTTATCAGTTATATTTCCATGATGCTCTTCGAGCAATGGGATGGATTAAATGTGGTTTTATTCTCTAATTAATTCTATACACTTGACAATAAATATATAAGGTCTTAACTTGGTAAATGGTACTTGGTAGGATGTAATGCAGGGATCAATGGTGTAGTCTTGCTAGTCAGGAAATGTCTCACAGCATGATTTCCAGTTTATTTTCAAGGGACAATTGATCAGATATTGAATTGTGCTAGGAGGAAAACACTCAAAGCAGCATCCATGGTGCAAAGATATTACTCAGGCCTTGGAAAAACTCTGTGTAAAAAAACTCTTGAGTTCAGCCCTACCAACAAATAAATAGAAAACTTTGGTTTTTTGCAAATGTGCTGAACTTGATTTCATTTTATCCTGAGTGAACAGTGGTCACCTGTTTATTATGGTCTATGATCTGTTAAGCTCTATGTTACCTGATGTGTGTTTATCCCTCTGACTATGTCTTCCAAATACAATCATTCATATTACACTCATGACTCACAGGGCACTTCCAAAATGCAGAACTACCTTTAAAGAAATTATAATTACTTTTGAAAAATCCTTTCATTTTTCTCTGCTTTCCTTTTACTGCTAGTTTATTGATTTAGTTACATTTAAAATGGGTCTGTGTAGTTAATTTTAGATGTACGTTTCAATTTTGCTGCAACTCGGAAAATTTAAATGAGTAGGAAATAAGTAGGGAGGTACCCTTAAATAGGAGTAGGAAATAAGTTCTTATTCCAGCACCTAATGAGATACATTTTTGAGGTTTTGTACAGATTTTCAAATAAGCACTGTGCACTGCTTTAAGATTAGGTACTTACCTTCGCATTTATTACCAATGAAGAGCAATAGCTGTCTTCTCAAGGGATCTCTTCATGTCCAATTTAAATCCTTAAATTTATCTCCTTTTGTCTGGATGGTGAGTTTGAGAATATTTTTAAAGAGGCTGCTCTGAGGGGGCAAACCAGGTGGAATTAAGTCCTCTCTGTGGGTTGTTTTTTTGTTTTTTTTTATTTGCTGATAGCTTTGTTTCTTGTGCCATCCTCAGTAATAATTCTTCTTTGTGACTTTTCTTCCTGAGCTCTCAGAGCCTCATTGTGTTATGGATTTATTCATGCAAGACATAGAATGGTGGTGTGGGATGCACAAGTCTCTTGGAGATATTTTTGAAATGAAGATCGTCAATCCAGCATTTCAAAATAGAAACAATTAAAGATGAGAGGAATGCTTGCATTTTTGCAAGCACTACATATTTGCACTGTTTTACTGAACGACTCCCATGCTGCTTTTTAATATTTCTGTGCTGGATTTTTGATGAGTGTTGCTCAGCCTGAAAAAGGCTTGAGCTGCACTTGAGATTTCCTGTGGCTGGGGAAGGTCCCTCTGTGTCAGGCACTGGGTGAGGGAGGACTCTCTTTCTCCCCCAGATGCAAAAACCTTCAGAGTGTTATAGGGCTATGTCCAATGAAATTTCCTTTGCCTGTTACCTTTCTTTGAGAAGTCTCCCTTATCAGGTGCTGCATTAAGTTCTAAGGTATCCCTGAATGGTGCAGGGATACCAAACTCTGTTGTTCACTGAGCTGCACCTGTCTCAGAGCCAGTGGCTCCTTGGTGAGAATCTGTGTGAATGCTCCAATTTTTGTCTCCCCTATCATTTAATCTTTTTATGGTACACTCATTGCTGCCTTGATAAAATGAGATGGAGATATTTTATTTAAGTTGGGGTCAGAGGGATCATAAATAAAACCTTAGCATGGGTAAGAGTATTATAATCTAGATCAAGGAGTTCTTTATCTGAATATATAAGCTTGGACTGAAGAACTCAGCCAAGGGTTGGGAACTGCACTGCCATGCATGTGCACATCTCCTGGGGCTGAGAGTGTTGTGTTTCTGCCAGTATTTTTTTTTCCTCACAACTGTTTTGTAGGACTTGTACTAAGGGTTTCCAGAAACAAGAGTTTTGGATTTTGGTGCGGTTCACTTGCTTGATACTTCGCCTTGCTTTTTGTCTTCTGGTATCTGATAATTATTCTCAATCCTAGACTGCTTTTGGCCAGATGGGTTATTTTAAAATTGCATCTGTAGGTGCAAGATACCATCACTAAATTGCACGTGTAAATGTCTCAAGTTATGTGGGTATATGTGTCTTGCTTCATTGTCTTAAAGCACCAAGGTATCCCCTACATGTTTTGTTATTTTGCTGCTTTGACAGAAGGCTCTGAACTTCAGCTGCAGAGGAGTCTGTGCATTTACTCTGGCTCAGGCTGTGGAGGAAGCCTGCCTGACCTTGGAGCCAGCCCACTTTCTGATTACTTTTCAACACCTTTTTCCTAAAAGATTTTCAACTGGTGCACTCTTCTGGTGAGGGGATTTCTTCAGTACCTGAACTGCAGCATGCTCAGGGACAGCTGCCAAGTTCAGGGACAACAACATTTCTCTCCTGTTTATGTACTTTGAAAACATTTCTCCAAACATCCTGAGATCCTAAGACACCAGGGGAGTGTGAACTTGCATCTTCCATCAGGCATGAGAGAATACCAAATCACTTCTCTCTCAACTGTTCCAGTTCTCCAGGCCAGCAGTAATTCCATAATTCATATTCCACTGAGTGAAATGAGGGGTAAATGCAGATACAATACATTTTGACTTTATTTTCTTTGTTCCCTGCTCAGCCTTCCATAACACAAGAATAACTGAAGAAGCTTTTACAGGAATCACTTTAGGGTAGGAAAACATTGCATCCTGAGGAAAGCTGTTACATATCTACAGCTTTAATTATCCTGAGCAGACCCAAGAGTTCAAAGCACAAGTATTGAATTACAAATATGAGTATAATACATTAAACATTGATTTGTACCCATCCCATGTATGTCAGGCACTAAGGAGTGCTATTTTGCCTATACATGTATAGACAGGCTTATCTAGAGAGAATCAAACCAATGCATAATTTATTCTATTTTTCTGTAATGTGAACTGAACTGTTTGAACAATCTTAAACATGAGCGCACAAACACAGATGGCTTGGCTGTTCAGTGTTTGTTTGGCATGATAAAGCTGTCATCAGCTGCTGTCCAGTTCAGCCACACTTAATCATCCCTTGATGGTTAGCACATGAGCAAAACCTGGGTTGTGAGTATCTGGGTTTGTGAGAACATATGGAATATTTGGCTCTGGTGCTGGCTGTTCTCACACTTTGATGAAGGTTTCTGCCCCCACAAAGAGACAGTGAAATGTCCTGTATGGATGCTTCTCTTCTGCTTCAAAGCAAATCGAGACAGGCTTATTTTAAACCATTGTAAATTCTGTTAATGTTGTGCCTGCTGATCTTGCACCAAAGGGGAAGAGAAACACATGTTACTTCTCTGCTGTGGGAGCAGCAAATCCTAAAAGATGGTTGAAATACTTGCTTGGTGGCACTGAGTACTTAAGCACTCAAGATTGACATGTGATTGAGCTTTTATTTCTTCATGATGTTCAACAAATAGTTAATTGTTGGATGGAACTTTTCTTATCCTAATGAGTACTACTCTTCAAATACTAGAAATTAGGAAATCAATATTATTTCACCTTCCAATTTTTATTCTCTTGTGTAATGTGTGATTGGTTCACTCATGAGACAAAAATGCAAGGGAATAGGATTAACTTTTAAGCAAATTGTGGCTTTTTAGTTATAAACTGCTACTTATAAACTGCTACTTACAGAATGAGTTGAGAGGAATGTGTGGTCTGTAGGTTGTTCAAGCCATATGTTGTGGCTGATATGCCTGATGGGATCACAATGGATGCCAGCCTGACACATGTTGGTATTCCATCAAATGAAGTGTGTGCAGTAGGAGATTTGGCTGTCCTCCTTTCTTTCTGGAAGCAGCTCTCTATTTTGCTTGATCTTTATGCTGGCTGCTATCTTTAACACCTCCAGACATGAAGAGGACTAGCACTGTGTCAGATTTTTCTCTGGTTTTTTTGTCCATCTCAACTGGAATACCTTGTTTTTGTTGCCTCTCTGCTTGTTGTATGTCTTGAACTAAGTGCCAAGTACACAAGCAAAAATGTTTACAAAAATAGCCTTAAATATGGCATAAGAGATATACCTCAAATATTCTCTCAGCATACCTCAGCCCTTCCCTCTCCTTTGTTTGTGAAGATGTAATGCAACATGAAAGGGAAAGAAAAATAGGAAAAAATGTTGGATAAAAATGCTGCATAGCCAAAATAACATTGCACACATCATTACCAGTTTTCTCTGCTGTTTTTTCAGAGACTCTGATAAAATATATAAGCTTAAATAAAATAATCTTTCTGGAATAAGTTGAATCTATTAAATTGTTTTAATTTCCATTCTGAGGTTTATTATTGGACGCCTGCAAGTATTTTCCATGAGAGAATTAATCTCTGGAAGTCTTCACAGAATTATATTCTTCCCAGTGTGTTTGCATTATTACAGTGACCTAACTCTTACCATATTAGAAGATAGGTTCAATATCACATCATTAGGCACAGCAGAGCTGCAGAGGTAGTAATTCCCTCAATAGATGAATGTATCCCAACTTGTCTTTGCAGTACAGCCATCACTGTGCAACATAAGATACATGAGATTTATAGTTTGGAAGGTTTGAAAGCTTTGGTGTCTGCATGGAATAGTAAGTAATTTCTGTGATGAAATAGAGCTAAGCCTGTTAGTATGGTTTAGTTAAATCTCAGCCAATTAATTTTCCATGGGCTGTGTAGCAGGGATTGGAGAAACATGCAAATTTTTTTTTTTGGTTTGAGCAGTGGTCAGCATATGTAACATAGAAGAATTTGTGCATAGTCATTTTTTCCTCTAGAGGAATAAGATGATGTCCAAAATGTTGCATCCTCCTAGTTCCAGCTCCTAACACCTGCCCCTTAAAATTATTTTAGTGTTTTTGAAAAGCATCCTGATTATGCAATGCTGAAGGATACAGTGATTTACAAAATGGTTACTTTTGCCCATGCCTGAAGTCTAATGATTTAAACAATTTTTCATCTCGATGTAGTTCTGCTTTTGAAACTGTGTCGCTGCTTCCATTGTTGTGAATGGCTGCCAATTCCCATCTCTCACACATCCCCCCACATTCCCCTGGAGAACAGCCTTGCTAGGCTAAGGGAGAAGGAGCAGAAGGAACATCAAAAGAATATGAAGGTCAGTCTTTCTCTTTGCTACCCAGAATCTTGGCCACATCACCAAATTGATAATGAGGCATCACCATTTTCTCAGAGGTGGTGGAGGAAGGATCTGAGCAGCCCTTTTCCACTTTGAGAAATGGAATTAGGATTTGTTCAATTATTTTCCAATACATTTGTTGTTGAGTTCTGCTCTTTGGCTTTCCACTTACACCCCATGGCTTTTTCTGTTTATGGTGGGAATTTCCTCATTTTTCCTCAGCAGATACAAAGTGCCATTACAATCACAAGCTTGTGTTACTCTTATTTTCCTCTTAACCCTTTGGCACAAGGAAAACCACTTACTCTGCATAAGAACTGAAACTGCCACTGATACTTGTGCAGCTGTGTGCTTGCTTCCTGTCAGTGATACAGCCTTCTGCCCTCAGAGAAAAACTGTCCCTTGGGACATCAAAACATTATGCCAAGGTACTGTTCCTTTCCCCCCTCCCAAGATTTTGGTTGCTTACTTGCTTGCTTAATTCAGGATGTTTTTTTGTAATAGAGGAACTTGACACCAGAAAGAAATTGCCAGCCTGGATCAAAACAGGATACAATTAAGTCCAGTCAAATCCAGCAGTTTAGCTTTGAAGTAACCAATGCCAAAAATTTTGGAAGCAGTAAGTGGGATAATCAGTACCTCTTTCTTTTAGTGTATTAGTGAAGAATTTAAACTCAGAGGCTTGTTGTTTGAAGCCCTTCCAGAATCACTTCTGTATTAAACTGTTCCAGCTCTGCAGATTGCTCTTATCTCTAAAGGAATTCCTGTTCTCCCTGAGTTTCCCAGTATGACTACACATGGTGTGAAGTGTCCTCTGTTTTCCCATTTTGGGAAATTGTAAACAGATTTTAATGTCTCCTACTGATGCTAACACTGATGGTTAGTTTTATACCCTCCCACTGAGGTCTTCCCTTTTGATAAATGCTTGCCTTTTTGGGTGCTTCTGTTTATATTTTTCTTTAATGTTCATATTCTCCTGGAAGCATGAAATTTGTAACTGTACACGGGGGCTAGACACCTTCTCCCCCCACCATAAGCTTCCTCCACAATAGGATGTGAACATCAGTTGGATTACACATAGAAGGTCAGTTAGTGCTGCTTTAATAGTTGTTCCACAGACATTCAGATAGTTTAAAGAACATTCTGTTTGATTGCCTTGCACACTTTTGTTATATTCAACAGCCCCTCCAATTTAAGGTATACAGATTCACAATACAGCTTATGTTGACTTAAAGTTGTGGCTTGTTCATAGAAATTTGAATTTCTTTTCACTGCTGACAAAACTTGCTCTTTTCCTTGATGTGTCATTGCTGGAATTGGCTGGAAAGAGAGGAGGAATTTTTGGGACTGAGGCAGAATGCAAAACTTTTCTGTATCCTTTTGAGACTTGTCAGCTACTGCCAACTTTTTTATTGAAAAGGCTTTTGTTTTTTCTCAGTTGTATGCACTTGGAAGATGAAATCCAACAGCAGTTGGTCGAGAATAATAGTTTAAAAGCAGTAGGGTTCTTTGAAATAAAAAAAGCTATTTCAACGAGGCTCTAGGCAGATGTAAATTGCAGGAGTGGAATCACAGCATGTTTATCATTAGGGTATCTTGGATGCTACCTATGCAGAAATATGAGTGAAAATTTCACTTATCTTCATGCCAGTTATCTACACTGCTTTTTGCAGCTGATTCAACAGGGGAATTTTCCACAGAGAGGTGCTCCAGCCTGCCCAGGACCTGTGCTCATGAAAGCAGTAGCTTTCAGTGGCTTTAGGGCCAACTGACCTAGCTCAGTTCAGTTCCTTGTGGGAATACCTCTGTTAAGGGAAACCAGTTTCTGCAGCCAAGACAAAACTCAGAATTGAAGTGTCTGCTTGCAGCATCTTGGAACATCTTGGGTTGTTCCTTCCTCAATATCTAGACATCTCTTGATCCAGGCAGCTCTTAGTGTGTGTGGTTCAACAGCAAGGCTCAAACCTCTGGCATCTGAGATATTGCTGATGTGGAGCAACTTTGAATAGTGCTATCATCTAAAAGGACAAAGACATTTTATCTAGCCTAGCATGGGTCAGAAAGCAGTGGAGGAAGTAATGCACAGGTCCTAGGAATATAATGAATTAGAGGAAAAGCAGAGATTGATAAAATGAAAAGTTTTTAACAATATTAAAATACAGGTGAATCCTGATGCCTCCATGTTGGAATTAAAATTTTCCATTGCCTCGGGTAGGGTGAACATTTTGACAGCTATATTTTGAAAATAAGCAGCTGTATTTTCAAAGCTTGTCAGCCTAAGACTCTGATTTCAGGGTGAAGCAGGAATCTGAATCAATGAAAATGAGAATTTGAAGCTAACCACATGAAACATTTTCAAGGATCTTCCTCCTCAGAATTAGACATATTTAATTAAATTAAAGAGGATTGCCTTAGGTGGTGGTTAATTTTGGGTGTGGGTTTAATGAGTTCAAACTAATCCACTTGCAGAGAACACAGAACAAGTCCTGATTGTCACTGTGCACCCAGTCTGCATTGCAAACAGTAGGGTGATAGTCTGGCAAACAGTGAACAGAACTTGGTTCTCCAGATATTACCTGTAAATCAATAACAGCCAGTAAGACATCTTCATTTACAGTGCCTGCTTCAGATAAGGAGAATATATATATGCATCTTTTTGTGAGACACAAGAGAATTACTGTGGGGAGAATACTGGCCATGTGGGGTATCTCTTTAGTAAGAAACATTTATTTAAGAAGAGCTTAAGAATTAAGATTTTATGATGAATTTGTGAACCCGTATATTGCTACTGCCTTTGGCAACTGTGTTAGATTAATTTATGTCTGCAGGTGGAAGGTTTTCAGGAGCAAATATGCACTGCAGTGATCACTGGCTATCAGGGCAGAAGGAAATAATAATTTCATTTTATGTATTCAAATCATATTGTCTTGCAAAAATATGATATCTAAAATTTAATGAAAGTTAAATGTTCTGAAGTAGAAACACGGATTTTACAAAGCAACACCTGAGCTGTGATGACATTTCACCTCTTAGCATCCCATTTCTAGAGTGATGCTTGGTGAGACCAGGGCAGCAGATACAGCAGAGCTGTTAAAGCAGATGCTGAGGTTTCTTAGTTTCTCACTAGAAGATTCAGCTATGCTTTCAAACCTGGGTTCCCAACAAGGTGGCAGCAGCCAAATGTCACAGTTCTCTAGCTGTCTATGAAAAATGTCAGACACCTGATTCTCAAAGAAATGGAGCAGTGTTATATTGCTAAGGGATGGATTTTGTATGATGCTGCTTCAGAATGTTATCATACTTATAGTATCAGTGACTGGTACCTGACATGCAGTTTTTCATTCCTGTGAATCACTGTGTTATAAAATAGATTTTTCTGCTAACTAGGAAGTGTTTGACAGAAGTGTTCAGGAGCTCTCCTCGTGACCCCGGAGCGTGCCAGTGGGAGCTACTCGGCGCAGTGGGTGTTCTCATCACCACTTGACTTTTTGCTGCTTGGTTTTCTGCCTGTTGCTATTTAATGATTTCAATTCTTTCTTTGCCAGTCTCAGAAGCCATTTAGCAAGCAATGTACTATTAGTGCTACTTAACAATGTCGACACAGTCACTAGGAAAGGAGCTTCATTTCCAAACAGTGTGCTACAGCATTACCCCTCGCCATCTGCTCCTGTCATGTCCCTCACTGTCGGGTTTCCCAGTTAACCCTTTGCCCTGGGCTCCTCTTCCAGTGCTCTTGGGGAGGGTGACAGCCTTGCCTGAACTGTAAATACTCTCTGAGGCTAAAACTGCAGGTCACTGTATTGGCAGTGACATGGGTGAAGGCTTTGGATGATGTAAATTGGCATATATTTGCTTTGTAGAGGCACAGGCAGAAAGATAGAGCAGTCACAGAGCATTGCAGGTTTCTGTCCTTAGCCTACTGCTAATCACAAGCACTTCACAGCTCACATTAATGTCATTTCTGGAGGGGGCACAGCCTGTAGTGTAAAACTTCAAATAAGACTGCAGGAGGAAGATACTGTACCTTATGGGAGAATGAAGACATGAAGACTGAGGATGAGATTCATTTCACTGAATTTAATCTACCAGAAAGATAGATTGCCAGTGATACTAATCATCTCTCTCTCCCATGGAGAGATGGCATATCTCCCAAGGATGATTTACATGGCTCTAATCACTGGGCAACCCTGACTGTTAAGTGGTACCAAGAGGCCAGATTGAGAAGGATGCTCAGATAGAGTCTGGATGAGTTCATGGTAGCAAAATTCTTTGCAAGTTATTAAATCCATAGCAATAGTGTCTGGCTTATAAAATTCCTAAGCTGAAAACAGAGACTGTGAGTTATTAAGGGGTGGTGTCAGACCTGTTTCTCCTGTTGTGCTGTTATTTTCCTAAGCATCTATTTATCAGTTTACTGTTGGAGCTAACAAGGGAGATGGACTTTCTGTTGGACACCATATGGCCATTCCTCATGCTCTTATCTGAGGCTGCTACAGCAGTGACAAGGGGGAATGCACATTTAGCAAGAGATGATTTTTACAAATTGGCAGGAAGGTTTATTTTGAGATCTGTGGTGAAGTGCTACTGACCTACAAACAGAAAAACTGGAAGTCAGTCTTACAGAAAGAGCCTGTGCCAGGTGCTGAATGTCAGTGCTTTACACCAGGTCACCTCAAGCCTTTCAGAGATTCAGATGAGCTATTTCACCATGTGCTCCCCTCAGATGGTGCAGACAGCTGGTTTGAGCCTTACACAGTACAAGGAGATTCAGATTTGACATCATTTACAGTGGACTCTGTAGCTGTGCTGCTACATGGATGCTCCCTGCCTTTGTGACAGCACCAGGGGAACTGACAGGGTGGAAGCTTGTAATTTCAAATAACTCATTGTGAGCACAGAATGTGTGCCCCAAAACCCAGGTATCAATCACCAGACCATTGCACTGGGCACGTGCACATGTGTGTGTACCTTTATACTTGGCATGAGTGTTCAGCTGAAAGATTTTGCAGAACTGACTATCCTAAATGCTGATAGCCTTAAAATGATTTGCTGAGGAGGCAAGCATCTCTGGTTGAGCATTTTGCTGCCAGTATGGTAAATGTATTCCTGTCATTTGCTGCAGAGATCTTTAATTAGAGTCTCTGTAGCTGTTGCATGGCATCATCGCTGCATAAATACACTTCTGTTTGAAGTCAGAGCTGCCTTTTATGGCAATCTCTACATAAAAAGAAATTTTGATTAAACTGAGAAATGCTTTCCTTATCAAATCCCAGGACATAAAAAAAGGCCAGTGGAATTGGATTCAAAACATCAAGCTGGCCTTTTGAAATGGAAGGTTTTGCTCTCTTTTAAACCACACTGTGTTTTAAACTGCCAGCAAAAATCTTTGATGCAGGGAGAATGTACCAAACTTTACTTTTGCAATTTCCTGCTTGGTTTCTTGTAAACTGCTTTTGTCTAATCATATTTCATATCATAGATAATTTTATTTAATGTGGATTAGGTAGCATGACATATCCACTGTGGTCTTTCATCATTCTCTGTTTAATTTTGAATGTGACATGATATTTTCTAGTACAGATGAAATTTGTTCAGCAGTCAGCTTTGAAAAAGAGCCTGTCTTTTATATCTCTGTAAAATGTTACGCATGGCAAGCAAAAAAAAAAAAAAAAAACTTAATTCTCAGACTTCTCAAAGTCTTTGGTGTAGTCTATAGATTACAGCCAGTGTGTAGAGGAGAGATGGTTTATCCTCACATGCTGTCCATTTCAGCAGCCTCTGTAGCACAGCTGCACACTGCCAGAATGGGTGCATTTTGGTTCCAAAGGGAGAGAATCAAAATTACAGTCTGTGATATTCCTGCAAGGTTAGCACCATGTACATGAAATGTGAATAATTTTGCAAGTTAGCTAATAGTTAGTCTTTAATAATGACTTTGAGACAATGCAAAAGCAGATATTAGCTTTCTGATTTTGCCTTTTTTTTTTTCACAGCTTCCTGTTATGGGAGGAGCCTTTATGGACTCACCCAACGAGGACTTTAGTACAGAGTACTCCCTGTTTAACTCCTCAGCCAACGTCCATGCAGCTTCTTCCATGCAGAACCCACCAGAAGAGACATCCCGTTCTTCAAATGATGCCATATTGTTATGGATTGCAATAATAGCAACAATTGGGAATATTGTGGTTGTGGGAGTGGTGTATGCCTTCACCTTCTAGGATGACTGTCACTACAAACACTGGAAGAAAGGAAATCTTCAGCAGTATTTGTCATGTGTATGTATGTGTGTATATATACATGTATATCTATATAAATACATATAAGTAGAGACTTTGTTGATTAAGTGCTGCCACAGTCATGGAAATGAAGTGCAAATTAATCATTTTAAGCCTTGATGGCAGAAAGTTTGGATGCAAATTGTGTGGAGGTGAGAGCTTTATTTGAGAACAGAGCCAATACCAGTTTTGTATAGAAATGTAATAAAAGAGAGATCAATTTGGGTATAGAAAATACAGAGAGATATTTATATAGAAAGTGCTTATTTTCTACTGTAGATTTTTCTAGCAGTTCTTCTGCAGTTTGTCAGCTTTGTTTGTTTTTTTTTTGTGCATTTTTTACTGTGGTATAACATTATATGGAATTGTTCCACGTCATGTTTTCTGGACATCTTAATTTCCTAGATGGATCAAGTGGCTGGCATTGGCTTGGTTCTGATGAAGTCCAAGTTCATTATGTGTGAGTCTTCAGCATGGCTGAAGGGAGACTCCTGGGCTGGATTCAAAATCATGAGTCTCACAGCCATGGCAGCAGATGCAGGATGTCTCTTACTTGCCTTCCAGTGTCAGTAATTGGAGCTGGGAATCAATGAAATGATGCTGAACCTGTCTGCTTTTCAGGGGGAGGCACAGCTATTGCTGCTCTGCAGACCCTCTGAATTTCAGGGGAGGAAATGATAAACAGAGTAGCAGCACAGGTTCCCATTTCTGTCTAGAGGTACTGGATTGCAGTGGTTTGTATATGCATCTCTTCCAGGAAACAAAAGCCTAATGCCACACTTTTCATCTCATTGGACTGCAATCCAGATTTCTTACAGCAGCTGTGTACTTTCATGATGTTATTGATGTTCTGAAGGAATTATGGGAAAATTGTGAAGCCTAATTAATAGTGAATATGTCTATGAGAAAGATAACATTGAAAGAAAGGTTGGGCACTTCTGTGCTTATCTGGGGGTGAATTCAAGAGTCAGGTATGACCTGGGGTAGAAACAACACAAGAAAAGTAATAAGTGTCAGATGTGCAAGTGCTTGTATCTCAGTATCACTATATCTCTGGGTTCTGGTGAGGGTCTTGGAAGTGATTTTTTTATAGCTGGCTTTAGGTAATGACTCTGATTATCCTTTGGATTTGTTCTACTGAGAGGCAATATTTTTACTGCATTTTTTCCATGGGCAGTTCATTTTCAAGAGCTGTATCTTTTCAAGGCAAGCTGTAGCCTTCCTTGCTTGAGAGGTTTTACAAATCTTGAGAAAAGAAAAAATAAAAATCACCACTGTTGGAAATCTTCCTTCACCCCCATAAAAATTAAGCAACAGTACATAAAATGTTTGCACTTTGAGAGCAGCAGACAAATTCTTCTTCTATGTCTTCATGTACTGTCTGTGTTTCCTGTCTCATGTAGCTGCTACCCTAATTCCACAAAGCCTTGTCTGTGGGTACAGAGACTATTTTTGCCACTTGCCTGCCACTGAGCTTGAGGCTGGGCTAAGAGCTGCTGAATGTATAGAGAGGTTTCCATTTTCCTCTTTTCTCTTTAAACCCATTTTCCTGCAGGGCTGGTGGACAGTTACTTGAATCAGAGCAGCATGCCTCAAATCAGTATTTATAAGCACTCAGCAGTCTCTGTATATTTTTTCCCTCTCTATGAACTGTCCTTTAAAGCTAGGAAAGATGCAAACAGAGCTAGCAGTGGGACAAAAAAAAAAAAAAAAAAATTAGGTTATTTTGAGGCTGAGAAAAACAATTATGAGCTTCTGTGTGTGTTGTTATTTCCCTGTTTGAAGGCAGGATTTTGTGAAGATGGTTGAGGACAGACAAGACCTATACTGGGAAAAAGTTTGAGATGCCCAGTTCTGGAAGACTGGAGGGAAAGAAAGTAAATTCTGTCTAATAAAATAACTGTAGTCATAAGAATGATAGAAAAATTATGATTAGCTATTTATTCCTTTATAGCCACAGGACAATGAAAACCAGGGGAGCTGCATAAGTGGTGTACATTGTTTGTTTTTTTGCACCCCTCCTTATTCTTGCTGAGCAGAAAAGAAGCTGTTGGGAAGCTGCAGAGAAGTTTCCAATGAAGAATTGAGCAGGACAAGGTCTGGTGTGTAAACATGTAGAATCTGTGAAAATATTGCTTAATGTAATGTACTGTGCCCAACCACTTTCTGATATTCTGCTGCCTTTGTAATTGTAACAGTTGCTCATGGACTTTTCTTCATTGTTCCTGCAGGCTGTCTAGTTAGGCCAGATCCTGCAAGCATTTTTCATAAAGAGCAGAACATTTCCACCATGACTAAAAACAGTTTGACACAGTGGTACTTGCCCAGTGGGATTATTCTGCTGCTTAATGAATTTGCCAGTGGAGTGCTTTGTTTAAATTTCCTAGAATATTAATCTTAGTGAAATTAGCAGTGTTTTCATCTCTCTCCCAGAGCACTGGACTAAACTCTTCAACCATGAAGAAAAGCATTGGAGTGGGAACAGCAAAGGAGCACTTTTCTGCTAACGAAACCAAGTGACACTTTTGTGTTGTTTTTCCCAAAGAAAATGCCCTACTTTCCTGTGAAACTGATAGTAATAGCAGGAGTGTTGGAAAACAATGAGTTCCACCTCCTGCATCCAGATCATCATCATACACAGTCCCATCATTAGAGGCTGTGTTGTCAAGAAGGGCCAGACAAAACTTTAATTTAAGTAATTGGCTTGACAGGGTGACATGGCAAGCTGGGTGCAAGCAGCAAGTGTAGGCATTTCCTGCCTCATAGGAACTGCACACTAACTGTACAGCTTCTCTGTCAGGAGAAAAAGTTAGTTTTAGGATGCAGGTACAAGGATACTGATGTGAGGGTCTGTGTGGAATATTGCCAGGTGTACTGAAGATCTCTAAATTGCAGTGGCCAGAGCTGGTTCAAGCTCTGATCTGTTTTGATAGTGACAATATGCACAATATATTTCTGGATGTTGTGCTCTGGTTTCATCACTAAAACCACTTCTCTCCCCTGGGAGGTTAGCAAAGGTTTAAATTAAACCATTTAAAAAGGGGACTAATTCATCATTGAGTTCAGAGAAGCTACAGAGGGGAATGGAGCAGTGGCTGAGTGGTGGATGTTTCACAGGTATGGTCCTGTGAAATATGCTGCCTCAACACAGCTTGGCTTGAAGCACTGTAGCTTCTCCTTTCTTTGGAGCCAGGCAGCTGGATAATTGATGTCACTCACTGAGGAATGATGAGGAAACCCAAACACATTTCCCAGAGCTGTTTTCTGAAGCCTTTCTTTAAAAGAGCAGGGTTCTGTGCTTTGCTGATCATTTTGTGTATCAGCCTGAGTAAATAATTCCACTTGATCAGTGCTTCAATTAAAAATGTCTAGCACAGATAGCAGTTAGAAAATCCTGACTGCAGTTCATTCTGTGGTAGATGCAGCAAACCACTTTATGCTCTGCCTCTAGAGGTTTTTTACCTCCAGCTCTGTTGTGCAACCTCGTCACACAAACACAAGAAGCAACTTTGCAAAGTTATCAGTGTGCCAAGGAAGACAAACTGGGGTGCTCTAATGATTCTCTTTTAGCCATGGCCTCTAGGGATCTATGGCAACATACCAAATAATCAAACTCCCTCTAAAGAATTTTTTTTTCTCAAAGCAGCCATCAGCTCAACACAGCAGCTGTGCAGCCACCACAGCAAAGAGACTAAAGGCTGAACAATTATTCAGGTGGGTGCAATGGCACATTAGAAGGGAGAACTGAGTGGGCAAACCCACACAGCTATTCCTGTTGTATTTTTATCTGCAAGTAGGAGTCTGTGCTTGCCCACAGCATTAACACCCTGTATTTCTGTGTCAACACACTTGCAAAACTGAAAAATTGATTTTGAAACAATACTAGCAGAGAGACTCATCTGCTACAAATAATGTATTTAGCCTTTTCAGGGGGCAGATGAGGTCATAGATATATCACCTGTTCCAAAATCCTCACTTGCAGTAGGACTTGAGGGCAGTCAGCATCCTGCCCAGCTGCTGAGCAGACTGTGATAACCAGCCCCAAATCAAGAGTGAACAGAAGCATCCAGCCATTATTGTCTTACCCTGTAGACCCATTTGAACATAAAAGAAAAAATACACCTTTGTGTCTGGGACCAAAACCAAGAGCTTCTAGTCTATGGGTTGTTATGTATTTTGTCTATTATTAAAAGCTTTTATTTTGCTATTCTCAAGCAATTCCAGTTGTTAATGTCCTCTTCACATTTCTCTGCAGGCTGCTTAGAGTTATTAATTTCATGCAGCACTGTCCATTTATCCAAGGTAATTTGACTGAGTTTCCTGTGGCTAATCACAGAGCAGAATCTGGAAAATTGCTCTTTTTAAGGGTGATTTCCATTTGAGATAAATAGACTAAAGATCACAATCCCAGATCAAAATGCATCTGTGCTTTTGGAACATTTGGAGCTCTGGAGAGTTGGATTTCACGTGGTTAATGCAGGGAAGGAAAGGGCAGGGAGGTCCTGGTGCTGATGTCAGCCATGGGGTTCTGACAGGCAGAGCTGAGTGGTTCATTAGCTGCTGCTGTGTCCCTCTGAGCCCTGCTGGCCTCCTGGCCACACAGCCAGAGCTGAGTGTGAGCTAAACCACCAGGTACAGCACGTCCCTCCCCACCTCCCAGCCTGCTGATCCTCAGGGATCACATTTGTTCCATTTACAGAAGAGCCAGAGATCAACATCCTGTTAGCTGTATTGTCACTGGTACCTTGTTCAGTCACCATAAGGTCAAGATAGGGGTGGTTTCACCTGCATTTAGCCCTTTACCCCTTGTCTGGGTCCTAAAGCAGCCAAGGCATCCTGAGCCTTAAAGTCTCCTACTGCCCTTAGTCTGATACTAACTTTTTGTGTTTCCTCATACAACCCATCTTTGCCTTTTACCTTGTCTTTTCAGCTCAAAAAATGAAAATTAAGTCACCACTATGCTCTTCTCTGGACATGTAGGGAGCTCCTGAGAGCTGTGGACCAGCCATGCCTCATTTTAGTTTGTGGTTCTTCAGGCACAAAGAAGGAAGAAAGTGTCCAATTAACCTACATTCCAGAGTAATATTTGCCTTTTCAGAACAAAATGCATGACAATTTTATCTCATTCTGGCCTGTCCCAGAGCATTTACACTGAAACAACATGACCAGATCTACTTTTGCTGGTTTGGAAATTACAGCAACACAGCCAGGAACTGGAAAAGAAAACCCTGAAAACACAAACATCTCAAGGACATGTCTCTGAAGTCAGTGTTTCCTGGGTGACATGGGCAGACTTGAGCTGTTGGTAGCAAGGCAAGTGCCTTTTGTGTGAGCACAGTCTCCTTCTCTTCAGAATTCTTGGGAGCATTGTGCCACCCATTCTGTCTTTCCCAGGCTATTATTTTCAGTTGTAGAAAATACTCTAAAATGTTCCTGTGTTGATAGAATACATAAAAGATTTGCCTCCTAAAGCTCTATTTAGTCCTCCTGTAAAAGCTAAAACCACCCTATTTTCTTTAGCATGGAATGTTAAAGATTCAAGTATCATCTGCACTGTAGCATTGTCTCATTTTAATTTTCAGTCTTTTGCCAGTCAGTCTCAAAGGAGATCTTAATATTATCCAGACTTTAAAGATGCTGAGAACAGAAACAAGCAAGAGAATCACAGAATGTCTCCAAAGTCTCTGCCCAATCCTTTAGGCTGCATCATTTCTCATTCCTCCCCATATTACCCTTATATGAGCTCACATCCATCCCTTTAAAATCACTGTCACCATGACATTGTCTCTATCCCTTCATTTTATTTCTCCCCTTGTCTTCACTATATTCTTTTCATTCCTTGGTGTCAGAGCAGTGTTCTTCAGCCCTTTTTAGCCAGCTCCTTGACTGACCTCTGAGAGTGAGGTTAGTGATCAGTAAGGACATTCCACAGTGAGGGCAAGGAACAGTAACACAAGGTCTCTTCTTGGGAGAAAATCATTCTCTGCCTTAGCAAACCACAGATGTTTCCCCTAAGCAGAAGAGCAAGATGCAGCCATGAAGACTGGTAACTGCAAGGTTACCTTTCAAAAATTCAGATTTTATAAATACATTGCACTGTTCTGCAGCCAGCATTTACTGAGCTTTTCCCAACCCAAAGTCCTTTGTTTTTTTAGCAGATCAGAATCAGTGGTAGTGCTCTTGGGGTAAGGTGAGGGCAGCAGGAGTGGGTCCTAAGGAGGACAGAAAAGCTCCATGTGATTTACTGTGGGGTCAGGGCCATTAAGGAGCTGCCAATTCAGTAAAGAAACACAGCCACAGTGTGCTAAGCCATTTCACATTTAGTCACACCTGCAGTTCTCAGATGCACAGCCAAGCTTTTATAGCCAGATTGAGCACTGAAACCTCATTGTACCCAACAGAAAGTGCATTCCTTTGCCAGAACTGAGGGAGCTCTGCAGCCCTGTGCTCTGGGAGCTTCCTGAGCTGCAGCCATGAGTGATTTCACATTTCCTGAGGAGCTCACTCCCACTGAAGAACAAATCAGATTGAACTGTTCCAGGTCTGGCCCTAAAACCCATCTCAGCTGCTGCCTTCATGAGGATGATGGAAGTTCCTGAGCCTGCACGCTGCTCTATGCAGAGGGACCTTTGCCTCCACCTGGAGTCAGCTGCATTAATAACACTGCATTAATAATCCTCTGTACTTCTGACATCTGCTCCACTGGATCAGTTTGCAGGACTAGCTGTGGGTTGCTGGGGTTTTATTTTACATGTAAAGATGTCTGTGATTTCCTAATCAAAAGCAAGAAAGAAAGCAGAATGCTGTATTTTTTTAAATGAGAAGGTAATAAAACCTGAGTCTGAATATTTTGATAGATATGCTGGAAGGATATATAATGTAGCAAGCAGTTGCACTATTTTTTTTCCTAGTATGAGTACCTAACCTAAGAAATATTTGTTCTTTCTCTATGTCCTCTTGTAGTTCTGAAGTTTGGAAGTTTAGGAGTGGAGTACAAAGTCTCAGTGAAATGTGAAGCTTATGTAAATAAATCTGGTAGTTAGATTTGTAAGGTAGCCTATTAAAATTGTTTTCAAGATATCTCAAATACTGCCTAATTATGTGGGGCTTTTTTCCCCCCAAAAAAAAGCTAAATTGTGACACTTCTGAAAGCATCTGTGCTTCACACAAAGTCACAGTCATATGGGAATTATATTCTTCAGTTCATGTAAAGCAGTTTTACAGGTGCCCTTTAGTATGCACTGTTACTTTTTCTTAATAATCCTGGACAATTTAATTCTCTCGTGCTTTCTCTCTGCTGCCCTGTTTTGTACACTATCAGGTTTGCAGGGATGCTCTGTATTGTTTTTGTAATACATGGGTTGGTTTCTAGAAAAACCTTTACTGTTGTAATCATTGTTCTTGGATTGTGGAGCTCTATCTGTAAAGACAAAAACAACTTTAAAAATGCCCTCTGCTTTTTCCAAGTTTACTGTAACTAGCAAGTTTAGTTAAGAGAAATGTATTATTTTAAGCTCCTGTTCTTTTCCAGTTATTGACTGCTTTCACTGTGTGTGTACTTAGTACTGGTTCATTCCTTTACTATGGTGAAAATGACAAGTTTTGTTAATTATCAGATGGAAATTGTGGTTTTGGATAAAGTTCTTCAAATTGATAATGGTGTGGGATTTTTCATTTTGTTCTCAGTTTACTCGAGAGTAGTTAGAAGTCTGGAATTGCAGTTATTTAGTTATTACCTCCACTGATACTCTGACACTAGTAATTTCTTGCAATTTACAAATCTGTGTGATTTGGTAGCCTTGGGAAATCTCTATTGAATATATTCATGGAAAGAACACTGTGGCTATTTCTACAGAAATGCATTTACCAGCTCTCAAAGTCCAAGAAGTGCCTCATCACATCTGGGAGCCCCCAGAAAAGTCTTTTTTTGTTCAAACAGCTCAGAAGCCCTTACACCTCGAGCCCTTTGCTGCTCTCTGTTCCCTGCTCAGCTGAGCTTGGCCATCCTGACTCACAGAGTTGTGCAGGTCCCTTTGTGTCTCTGCCCCAAAATCCTGACCAAAGCCTTCTGGGGAATTAAAGGGGGCATCACTCACTGCAGGATGTCCAGCAAGCTTTGCCAAGGCAGATAGTTCCAATAGGAAGAAAGGAAAACACTTTGCTAATGCAATGCAGCATGTAGATTATTATGGGCATCTCCTTATTATTCTCCTAAAGGGATTCAATGAATTAAGTTTAGTTCTGCTGGAAGAATGACAAAAGCACATTCTAAGGGATTACTTAAGCACAACTTAAAATTAAAAAATTGACTTACCTTTGAATGTAGCAAACTCAGAACATCATGAAGATGCATGGACCAGTCTGACAAAAGTTCATTTTAAAAATAAAAGGCATTTTTTATCTAGTCCCAGTCTTTATCAATCTAGCAACATTACATATTCCAGAGTTTACACATCAGAATGTGAGGCAGTGCAGTTGCTACAGTACAGCAATATTGAATTATAATTCACTTTTCCATTGCAACTATGGAATCATACAGATCACATTTCTGTTCCTTTCAAAATTCTGCCAATATTAAGAAATATACCCTAGAAACAGAAGAGAATGTTCTGTTTAATAGTCATTTAAAAATTTATCTATGTGTGTTCAGACTAATAAAGCCAATTGAAACTGTCAGCACTGTTTTTTTGCACAGCATTATCAATATAAATGAGCTATTGCTAATGTAAATTGCTCTGTAGTGAGACTAACAACATCAGTCTTTTAGGCCAAGAGAGCCTGTCCATAATAGCATTTCAACTGACATATTGTGCTGTGTTTAATGCTAGGTAACAGTTTTCTTTAAGATAAAAATAATTAATTCAAATATACCCAAATGACTTCACTGCTTTAACTGCAGCAGGCACATATCTTACATGGGTGTAGGTGCAGCTCTTCCATAAACCTATTTCACTGCCTCCTGTCTTAACAGAAACATTGGACTCAAAACAGGAGCTTGCCTTTTGCTATTGCTTTTAAAGGCATTATTATGAGCTAAGCAAATCACCCACAAAACTTGTATTATGTTTTGTAAAGACAGACCTTATGGTTCTGAATACATGAGATCAACTAACTCCCATATTTCCTTTACATATTCAGACAATCCTTGTCCATTAGAGGCAGGAAAGACACTCATTTTATGAAGTTTTTTTGTCATTTCCGTTTTGAATGATAAAGATTTTATGACTGCAGATGTTAGTTGGGTACAGAAAAAAAAAAGGTTTATGCTCTCTGAATTTCCCTAGTGACTCCTTAAAAGAAAGGTAAAGACATTTGTGATTCCCAGGGCCTTCAGTGTACCAAAACTTTTAAACAGAGAATTTTATTTTCTTAGCAACTCAGCTCTTCTTCCAAGCACCTGGTGCTTTTAATTTCTTTTTTTTTTCCTAACCTCTCTACTCTTTCATATCTTACCTTGTGCTAATACCCAAACTCTTTTGATCTTTATCAATATTTATTACTTGAAAAGACTTTGAGTAAATATACCTCAAAGTCCTCTGCAATAACAGTTGATGGAAGCAAATACTTACAAAGTACTTATTTCTTTCACCTTCTGGTATATCTAAACACCCATTAATTTCTTTGAAAGTCTCATGCTTCTGTGTTTTTTAAATAATTTTTGTGACCACACCAGCTGCTGTTAGTCAAACTCATTTCTATCCTCTGTGCACCCTTCCCTAATAATTTCTGCTTGCTATTTTGATTTTGTTTCATGTAGGTCCTATCTTTTGAACTACATCTTGGCTAGAGTTTCCTAAAATCAAACTCAAACTTTGACCTTGTAAGATTTTTCCTTACTTTCCTGTTTCTTTTGTAGTTCAAGGATATGTAGGACTTAAAGTTGTTTTCCCAGTTGCCTCACTTATGATCATAGGATACTCTAGATGAAACCTTGATTTTTCCATCTTCCAATCACAATCTAGAATTTCTGTTCTTTTAGCAATTTTGGGGAAAAATACATTCTAAATATGAAAAAAAAAAAAATAAAATAAACAAACATAAATCTTAACAATATTTTGTCCTATTTCAGAATAGTTTTGTTTAGCTTCTGATATGACAAGAATCAGAGCATTTTTAGTGCAGTGCAATGGGACAGCATAACTGCCAACTGCTTTGGATGTTTACATGCAAAAATTTTCAATATAATCTTGCCACTGTAGCAATTTGAAAATTTATCAGTATGTGAACATCATACTGTGTTAAATTATGCTATATTTTTTATCATCTATTATCTGTTCTGTGATAAAACCAGATGTGTTTTTATGTGTGGGATGTGTTTTAATGTGTGTTCAAGTGCCCAGTTAAGAATGTTTTCTGCAGTGAGGCTGATTTAAGTTGAACTATCCATCCTTTATATCTTGGCAGCAGTTCTCTGCTTCATTCAGTGCTTCTGCACTTCCTGTGCATTAATTCTTGCTAAGTGGGGAAGACACGTCTCAGAAACCTGATGCACCATGAACAAATTACTTAAGGATACAAAAAGTTCTGCTCTTAAGCTGACTGATTATCTGATCAGCACAGGAAATTGTCACAAGTGCTCACAAAAGGCACAGCAGGGCTGCAGTGCAGTGTGGGGCTGGGAAGGAGGGCTGTGCCAGCTCCTGCCTGGGGCTGTGAGGGGCTCGCCAGGACAGACCCTGGGCAGCCTCACAGCTCACCTGGCAGGTTGGCTGTAGGTCACCCCATCTGCCCTGTTCAGAGAAACCCCAAGACTCACCCCAGGGAAATGGGAAGTGCCTCCTTCAAACCTACACACTAAGAGAGTTCCATTGTAACACATCCATTGGAACAGGAAAAGACCACGGGAAAAAACATCTGTTAAATCAAGTGGTGAAGCAACGTTTAATATTAAAAAATCCCATTGAAACAAAAGCAACAGAGCCAATTCGGCACAGACATTAGGATAACATCTCTCAAACCTCTTGACTACTTCCTCTATGCAATAATACAAGCCATGGAAAATGCTATCACATCAGATAATCACAACTACAATGCAGGGCCATTCCACAACTGGAAATTAAAAATCCAAACATCAGGAGGTTTTTTCCTGCACTGCAGGTATAAATTGCCTATTCCATGCACAACCCAGAGACAAAATAATAGCACAATAGCAAGATTTAATAAGGAAAAAAAAAACAAATATACAAACTCCATGCCCAAAACAAAATGAAATACAAACAGGGAAAAAAAACCATAAACACAAAACCAATAAAAAAACTCAGGCAGTTTCTGAGCACAGAAAGGCAAGTTTTGCCAGGAGGCTTTATTCTGACTGTCCCCTTGAAGGCTATATTGTACTTTTTGTAGCCTGCTGGAAGGGCAATGCTGACAAGTCCAGGAGCAATCCTGTGACTGACACTTCAATGGCAAGAGTGACTTGTGCACGACTTTGACTTATCCTCTGGATACCATCAATGCACTTCACTTTCCTATTCCTCATGCATCTCCCACTTAATGTGGCAAGTTCTTCATGACAACAGGGATTGTAAAATAAGATTATATTTTCATAACCAGTTAAGTATCATGTCATTGCACACATTTCTCCCACTTTATTTAACATACCTACAACCATGTTAGTTTATCCTGATGTGTTTGGCTCACATCAGTGTTAAAATTTCACTGAAAAACTGCCAGAATTGATATCTCAAGTCTCCAGTGTGAAAAGTGATGCAGCTTAAAGACTGATTATTACTTGTTCACCTTGAAGTTTTTGCAGCTGAAAGTTTTGGTAGCATAGTTACCAAGGTTCAACTAATGATAAGACCCATATGATTAACAGTTCAAGTTAAATGAAAAATGTAATAATTTCTGAAGCAGATCTTGAAATTTGAGGCCAAGTCAGATGAAGAGTTCTACACACCTTAGCTGGTCATATTGGCTACTACACTGTCATTTTGAGATCTCTCCTCTCCTGACCAACTTGAAAAGTGTAATCATTTGGCTGGGGATATTTGAAGGCAATCATTTTTTTCATGCAAAATAGATCTCACCTTCTCTACCTGCCTCTGATTTCAATCCTCACTTCATCTCAGGGGAGGTATTTAAAAGTTAGCATCCATTCAACTTATCACTATAGAAAAAAACTGGCTAGGAGAAGACATGAAAACCTTTAAATAAATTCAGATGTCTATTCCTCAGCTGGAAATCTGCACTGCACAGCATTTTCTAGGAATTTTGAAATGATCACTGTGGCTGCATTAATAAACTAACTCTGCAAAACTGCATGTTGGTGCTTTTTGTCTTACCCCTCTGAAAAGATGCAATTGGAGAAGTAGTTTGAGATTTGTTACTCCAAGCTGAGTTTCCTAACTGCTAAAACACTTGTATTTGCTCTCCTGTCCAATTAATCTTTATTTAGCACCTAAGCACTAAAATGGGAGCATGGCAAGTAGTATTCTACAACTCAGTGAGTGCAGCCTTGACCTCAGAAACAGGAGTTTGCCTCCCCATGTGCAGAAGAGGAATCTGGGCTGTTCTCCACATTCAGGTGAGTGCCCTGACCAATGAATGCTGGGCATTGCTGGGGAGGAGAAGGAAGGAGAAATAACATAAAATCTTAGTCTTTCCTAGTTAATTAGTTCTAGTGGTGCACTGAATCTCAGAGATGAAATCTGTGGTCCATGGAACACAAGCTGCCCACATGGGGCCATCAGAAGAGCTTCCCCTTGGGTGGTGTCCCACAGCAAACTTTAAGAACCTGCAGATACTTGGAGAGTTCCCAGGTTAGACAGCTTCCAGGAGAGATTTGAAGGTTTTGAGGAATTAGGAGCTTTAGAGTTCTTTTTGGTCAGTTGGTTGTGGTTTTTTTAGATGGAAATACTGATGACAAAACTGAGAAACTTAGCTTTATCACTGAACTCTTTTTAAGCTGCTTAGAAGCCTAAGTCTTATCTATTGATAGATTTATACTTGAAATTCATCAAAAAATCAGTACAACTTCACAACTGGTTTGATTTCTATCACTGTTAGGATATTCAGCCATGTGGTTTTTTCCAGTAAACTATATTATTTATAACTATGTTACCTCTTCAGGGTGGAAACCTTTCTAATAATAAGACTCAAGAAAATATGTTTTTGGAGTAACACATTTTAGTATCTCTTCAACAGGTTTTGTTTAATTTAATTGGCTTAGTGCAATCTGTGAGGCTGTTAGAGGATGGCATCATGGTTTCTGTAAGTGGAATTTAAAGAAATTGAAGGATATTAATGAAAGGAACTGTTTAAAAAGTCTTGTTCTAATGAGAACTGAAGTAATTATTCCAATTGTTGGATTTTCATTTGCAAAATGCCATTCCATGTAAACCTTGCTGTGTCTGGATCACCAATTCCTTAGTCTTAGAAACAAGTTCACTTGGCTGTGAGGCACTGATATAAGTTATGAATTGTTCTTTTTTGCTATGAAATCAGAGGGAAAATCCTTATCTGCTTCCAAGACAGAAAAGCTCTATTGTTAATTTTCCAGACATGAAGCTATCCATGTTCCTTTTTTCCCTTGACCTACAAAATTACCTCAACACATTATAAAAATTATTTTTATTCTATAATGATATTTACTTACCTTCTTTTTTTCCTCTCCTGTTCTTTAAGTTATATTACTGCACACACTGCAAATGCCTTCCATTCTTCAAAGATGATTTGACCCTGGAAAAGTTACATGAGTTTCCCTTGACAGCTGCAAATCTGAGGTGTGATATTGAAGTATTATTCCTATTGAAAACCATCTAAACCATCTAGATTTAAAGTGATATTTTTCCTATCTTGTTTGAGAGACCAGTAGCTTTGAGATAATCATAACCAAAGTGTTTCAGTTCTGTTGCATCTCTAACAAATAGTGTGTAATGTAATATTTTAGCCCTGAGACAGCATTAGAACTCCATCCTGGAATTCTATATTATGAATACTGTGAACTAGCCCTTATATCACATCACAGTTGCAGTGACTTTTTCTTTACAGGGTATGGAAACAACATGGTTTATATCTCATCTGTTCACTGCATGAGGAATTCACAGAAGGCACTCACCACCCCCCTTACTGCTTCCTTTATCCTAAGTCACATAGGATACAGTCATGTTAGCTATGTAGAGATGAATCACAAACTAGAAATAGATATTGGAACAAATATATAGTGCATTTCTTCTCCTAGATTCATTTTTCAACAAAGTGTTGCTTTGAAAAACTATTCCTTCTCAACAAATGTCACTCACTTACGGAAAAGATTCAGTACTGTTTGGAAATTCATGGTCTATTTATATACAGGATCAAGTAAAATAATCAAAGTGTCCTCTGGCTTTGGAATCCTTTTAAGGATTCCTCTGATATATTGTTGAATGTCTATAACACAGCCTTGAAGCTTTCCTCTCTTGTGCAGTTTAGAAACACAAAAAAGTTATTTTCAGTGGTTTCCTATGTGGTTTGCTGAGAATCATTGAAAGCAATGACGTGAGAATTTGGCTTCCATTATTCAAAATAGCATCATAATTTTCTGATGGGAACAAATTGAGCAGAATTTTCAGCAGATGCCCAAAAGATAATCTTACTCATCTTCTCCACACACATTTCAAATGATGGTACTCAGTGCAATGCTGGCTTCAGCAGGGTCCTTCTTGATTAGGGCCATTAATAATAAGTTCAAAGTCAGACTGTTTATTTCACATACCACCCAGAAAATTTATAAGTGCATGACTGAGATGAAATGAACTCTCCCAATCATTCTTTAGCAAGCTCAAAACCCAGGGGAATTTGAAAATTCTCCTTTTTTCTTTGCCATGATGCCTGTCAATGTTTCTATTTACAAAATAGTCACTCAGCTCTCTCCTTTTGAATCAACATATTAAAAGAGTGAATCTGTTACTCATGTCCTGCTAGCACTTTTCCTCCTTTGGTATGGAAACCTGCATTCCAGAATGCAAAGAGAGGAAAATTCTCTGCATAAGGATATGAGAGCTGCTGCTTGGCTCACAAATAGATGCCTATTGTCCTTCAGCTGCTCTGTATTTTTAAAACAACCCACCCCAAGACCAGTGGGCCTTAAAAGAAATTTGTGATATTCTGTTTCCTGTCGCCAATATTTGACACTGCTTTCCCACTTTTCCATGAGTGATATCCTGTCTCACTAGGGCAAGAAATAACAATAAAACATTTCCTCTTTCTGGTGTTTCACATCAAAATAAATAGCTCATTAGTGGACATTGTGTATCTGATCTTTGTTTTTCTTTTAAAAATAGATTCAGTGCATCTTCTGTGTTGCCACTACATTTGTTTTGTTTTGGTTTTTTTTTTTTGGGGGGGAGATGGGGGTGCTGTTTGTGAGGGGGTTTATGTCACATGGTACTTGCTTTTAATTTTAGTTCCTTGCTATCTGTGAGGTTTCATTCTACAGTCTGGTAGTCACCATTCAGGAAACCTCAGAATCTTAATGAGTCAGAGCTCTTATCTTAAATCTTATAGTGATCACTGTAGATGTTGAGAGACACTTTAGGCATTTGGGGGTTTTAGTCACTTTCAAAATTTTTTTAATTTGCTTTTTTTGCTTTATTTATTTGCTTTTCCTTATATCTACACCATCCACAACAAACCTTTAAGTTTTAGGTGCATTCCAACCCTTCCAACTGAAATAGTCTATTCTAATATTTTGAAAAGAGTATAAAGATTGGTATGTTTTGGGATCTTTTGTTTATTTGGCTTCTTTTTATCTTTATTCTTTTAATTTCCATCAGCTCTCCTATGAAGACAGATTAAGAGAGTTGGGGTTGTTCAGCCTGGAGAAGGCTCCAGAGAGACCTTACAGCACCTTGCACTCCCTAAAGAGGACCTACAAGAAAGCAGGAAAGGTATTTTTACAAGGGCAGATAGGGGATGAGAAGTAATGGCTCTAAACTGGAGGAGTGTAGGTTTAGATTAGATATTAGGAAAAAAATTCTTTTCTGTGAGGATGGTGAAACAGTGGCACAGGTTGCTCAAAAATTTTGGATGCCAAGTCTCTGGAAGTTCAGGGACAAGCTGGATGGAGCTTTGAGCAGCCTGATCTAGTGGAAGGTGCCCTGCTTATGGCAGGAAGGTTGGAAATAAATGTTCTTTAAGGTCCCTTTTAAATCCAAACAAATCTATGATTCTGTGATTAAATACGTTGGGCATAAAAAAAAATTTTAAATTATCATTTCAGATTCAGCAAGACTGCAATTTCCACCCTCAATGAGAAATCTGAGACTTTTTGCTCATTGTCAAGTGTAACAGAAGTGAAATGAGAGACAAGCTTCTTCAGAGATGTTTACTGTAAGGAACCTGACTATGCAGAAACATCTTGGTAAATTATCATGAAACAGGCAAAACAGTGCTGGGCAACAGAGCCACATGCTGCAGCTCAGAATTAACTAAAAACAAGCTGTGTCTGAAGCACAACAAATTATCAGCAAGACAGATGGCCAAAAAGAGGAAAACCAGAATTGTTTCCTCTGGATTTCTGAAAATAAACAGTCTTGTCCCAACTTTGTGACAGAAAATAGAATTCAATAGCATGGAGGAAACTGGAGGATCATAATAACAAGGCAGTGTTTAGAAGTGCAGTGATAGGAGGGAAGGGAGCAATAATGAGAATTGTTCTTTACTCTGTGCTGAAAGCAGACTGAGAGGAAGTCTGGGCTGCCAGAGAGGCAATAGTCTGGTGCTGGGAGGCCTTGGCCTTGCTGGCTGTCCTGTTTACTCCTCACATCTGAACCACACATTGAATCACCATACATTGCTTCCCAAGCCTTGCCTCTGCCTGGGAGGAAGAAATGATCAAGGTTTTCATCACGTTTTAAACAGGAAGAGAAACAGTTTTTCAAAGCCAGCATGGTGATGTAATGAATAGCTCCAAGAGAATGATGGTGGAGGTCACAGCTATCAAAGAACAGGGAACACCTGCCACTTTCATTTTAAATGCTTATTTTTAGCTTATTTTTAAAGAATTCTATAATTTGATTAAAAGGCTTTGATTTGTTTTGTCACCAAATTTCCCAGAAAATCTCTGCTTAAATTCCCTGTGCTGATACAGTGAAACTTTGACCATGTTGAATGAGGTCTCACCAAATGAACATTTTGCTAGGACAGATGAAATGGCTTCAGCCCAAGGAATTTTGCATGTGCCTAATTATATGGATGGAACTGCTCAAAAGACTACTTGGGTCCCCACACATTTTGGAGAAGTTTCTAGGCCTCTCCATGGAGAAACAAGTTGATCTGTG